>NW_024468514.1:455116-687118 GCF_001632365.1 Laetiporus sulphureus 93-53 | reverse complement strand
GTGGGCTCCGGCGTGCTCGTCGTCGGTATTGCACTTGTCGTCGCGTCCGCGTCGGAGGTGGTCGGCTGCTCCGTAGAGGACGGAGGTGGCTGTGTACTTGACGTTGGCGTGCTCGATGGGCTCTCAGCCTGAGTGCTTGTCGGGCTCGCCGCATCACTGGTCGACGGAAGCGGACTTGCGCTGGTGGTTGGGCTCGCATCTGGCGTAGACGTCTGCTGGGTAGCAGCAGAGGTTGCCTGCGAAGTACCGGCGCTGGCTGTGGTCGCCGCGTTTGCTTGGGTGCTCGCCTGTGAGGCTTGTGCTGCGCCGGCTGTCGTGCTAGTGTCTGCATCATTTCCAGCACCCGACGCGCTAGCCGCTACTTGACGCGGAACGAGCAGCGCGGCGTCTGGCAGCCGAGGGATGCTTGTGTGTGCATCAATGGGGAGCGGAGAGACACCAAGGGAGGCGGCAGCGGACATGGGGAGTTGTGAACAAGAGAGGCCGACCGTGAGTGCGAGCAGCGAGGGCATAAGCCTGCTAATCGCAGCGACATGGACAGCATTCAGCTCAGGCTACAGCGTTTAGACTAAATTAGATAGATAAAGACGTACCTCCGGCCTGGAGGAACACGTCGGACAGGGCTGGCCGCTCGAGACTCGCGTGAGGGAAGCGCAGCGCAGTCGGCTTCTACACGTTCATGTACGCCTGGCGCGCGCGTGGCAGATACGGAGCGGTCACCTTGTTCTAGGAGGCGGGCCGTGGGCGAAGGAGAGGAGGTGCTGAGGACGGCCGCGGGGGGCGGGAGGGCGAAAGGACGAGAAGAGGAGTAGGAGGCTGTAAGATACAATGAGGACGCTGTATGATAGGGCTGGAAGCGAGATAGTCTAGAGCATGAGGATGAAAGTGCGTGAGCGGGAGAGCAGGTACGGGAGACAGACGGAGCGTGTATGAGAGCTGGAGCGAGCGAGGGACGGGTATCTGACGCAGCTGGCGCTCCCTGGGCGGACATGTGCATGTACGGACGAACGGCCTAGGTTGGCTGCTCTGAGGGCGTGGCGACTAGGGCTGTGAGGTAGTGCTGGTTAGGTATTAATGCGGGTGCGATAGGATAGGCCGGCGTCGCGAACGTGGCGTTTGTGGGCATTGGAGGGGGGTCTCCGCCGGGCGTGTCGGGGGCGATGGGGACGGGCTGCGTGCAGTGGAGGGCGTGGAGGAAGGGGGGAATGAGGAGGAGGAGACAGCAGGCGGCGTCGAGGACGGGGGAGGGAGTGATGGGCCAAGTCTTTATTTCATGCGGTATGCATTTTCGCGTCTCGCGGGGGGCCTTATTGGCTGCGGCATCACGGCACGCATCAACTCTCTTCTCTCGATGCTCCCATTTGTCCTCTGTCCCCCGCCCCTGTGGTGGCGCTGCCTAGCCTGAGTGTACGCACCGACGGGCAAATAATCTGGCTGAACCGGGCGAGCGAAGACGCGACGTCATTCCATCCCTCTTCACTACCCGTGGAGCGCTTCACGCCGCCCTTACTAGTGCGCACGCGAAGCTCGACCATTCGTTTGCGCCGTGTCGGCGTGTCTAGTGCACGTCTAGTGTCTCTGAGTGATTAGCGTGTGTCTAGTATGCATCAACATGGCGAATCGCCCAAGAGACCGCCGGCATATACGGCGCGGGTCCGTCTGCTAAATCCTAGCCAGTGCGCTCGGGCCTAGCACTCCACAGCACCAGTGGAACCTCGCCCTCCTACTCGTGCCACCTCCCAGCCTGTCACCTGTTCATCCCTCTCTGTGAATACTTATAGCACACGGCTTGGCACTTCCCGACTTACGTTCAGGCACCGCCATGTACCTTCACTATTGACTGCATCTCTCACGCATGCTGGACATTCTGAATTCAATGCACTGAATGCAGGGCATCAGCCCTTAGCTCGGCATCGTCCCCAATATTCCCAAGGTGTGTCTGTTCGGTCTCCTGGGTGACGAAGGCAACCCTGGATCACTCAGGATTAATATTGGCAAGTCAATTCAGGAGAGACTAGTGTGCGCGCCGACGGAAAATGCCATCGGAACACTTCCCCGTAGCTCACAGGCAAACTGCGTAATCCGCCAGTCACACAAGCAATGGAGAATACGCTGATTTGTCAACGCTGCGAGTCGGTGGTACTTGAATCGTTCGCCAAAACAATGATGCTATATGATGCACTTTCGACGAGTTTCTCTGAGCAACACGACGGGAACGGGAGATATGATAACATCGATGAAGGGTGCGTACGTGCTATCATGCTATCACGTCTTTGGAGGCTGCCGCAGGCGTGAAGTAGCGCGCATGCAACTGCTTTGAATCGCGCCGCCTAGAAGCCTCACCGTCGTTCCCGACTCAGCTCCGAGTATTCCTGGGACTTATGCAGGCTCCAGCGCGCTGTCGAGGCGGAGCTTGAGGATCGCAGCATAAGTAGAAAGAAACGCGGGCACTTTCAAATTTGTGCTGCCAGTTGGCTAGTGCGGGTAGCCTTTCGAGAATTAAGCTTAAGCGCAGCGCACAATGTATATCAAGTTCGTGCAGAGGAGGGCCAATTGTTGTACGCGTCGTCGAGACCCGTGTTGTAACCTTGTCGAACGACTCCTGTACCTCGGAGTTGTAAGAATCATTCCGTTTGTATATGGGAGATTTTTTTCCTCGATGGACTTTCAATATGCGCACTGTCATCCAGATACTAGATGACACCACGTAGTTGCTATCAAGCTGTGCAGCATGTTCTGCGACGCCGCCACACTTGACTCTGGCGTCTAGCAATGGAGGCGCATGTAGTCGTTTGTTTGGTCGTGGCAATCGCCGGGTGGTCGTTGGAAAGTTGACCACGCCGTCGTCTCCGTGGCCGCATCCCATCGACCCACTCATCATTCTGCGTAGCCCCCGCACGCTTCCTTGTTTTCTACTTCTACAACCTTTTTTTACGAGCTCTGAGAGCATCGGACGCGTGAGACACACCGTCATTCATCACGGACCACCACGATGCCTCGAACACGCGGCGTTGTGCGCGACGCGCCCCCGCCCGCCGTCGACAAGTCCCCGGCACGTCCCGCAGCCATGAAGCGTTCCGTCTCGCTTACACTGCCCCCAACGCCCCCGCGCACGGCCACCAAGCGCAAACGTGCACGCTCACGCGTCACCGACTCGGAGTCGGACGAGGAGGATGAGCTTCCGCAGCCCGCGCCGAGGCACGACAGCGACGAGGAGTGCGCGCAAAAGCGTCCTGGCGCGGTGGTCATCGGGAATAAGAAGCGCAAGACGCTTGATGCGATTGCGGAGGAGCTGAGCGAGACGCAGGTCGAGGAGGCATTTTGGATGGGCACATCGACGGACGCCCGAAGAGAGACGAGCAAGAAGGAGGGGAAGGAAGACGACGAGGTAGAGGAGAAGCCGAAGGCTCGATATGAATTGAGGTCTCGTTCCCAATCCCGCTCGCCTTCGTCGTCACCGCCAATCGCGCCTCACCTGCTGCAGCGCCAGCGGACCGGGCTATTCTCTCCGCCACCGTCACGTCGTCAACCGAGGATGCGTGCCAGGAGTCGACAACCGAGTCCTCCAGCAAGGGCGTCGCGGAGCCCTCCCGAGCGGCCGCTGTTTCCTGTGCGAGACTCACCCAACAACCCGTTCTTGTCCGATGAGAGTCCTACCCCTGCTGCTGAGGCTGAGAGTGGACCTGAGAGTCTTCCGGAACCGACTATATCCGACTCACTGCTGGAGAGGCCGACAATTACCTATGTCTTGTGCGTATCCAGCCACTTCTTGTTTTCTTCGTGTCACTTATTTTGACTCGTATAGCCGTGGGACGAAGGTCATACTAGCCAACCCTCACTACAAACCTCCAGGCTCTCACTCGGATTCAGAAGGCGTAGATCCCTCTTCTCTGCCTGTCACGCATCCGGACTTCAGTCCTCCTCCAGCATATGGGCCCAAGCTGCTTTTCCCGGAGGCCCGCCGCGACCTCCTCCGGAGACGAGCGCAGCGGGGCACGCAACCACAACCTAGCGCCCGGCCCACGACCAGGGCTTCATCCCGACGGACGGCGAGCGCCACCCCTGAGCCGAGTACGCCTCAAAGGCGGTCGCGCACCAAGTCGCGATCACCGGTCCCTCCGGCTGTGGCCTCGGATGACGAGGACTCGGAGCTCGTGCTACCCGCGCGTCCGCAGGCGAAGGCAAAAGCAAAGGCGCCACGCGTAGCCGTGGCCGAAGAAGACATCGAGTCCGCGCTGCAGGCGGCGATGGCCAGCCGTCTCGCGCACCACGTGGGTGCGCTAGTGCCGGAGGACACGAAGACGCGCACGAGAGCTCATGGGGCTCCACGGCTTCCGGAGAAGGACAACGACGCGATGCGGCGAGCGATGGGCCCTGTGCGGGTGGCCAGTCGTCCTGCTGCCGAATCATCACGCTGAGTTGGCTGGTCTTCATCGGTATTCTGTTTTTCTTTTGTATGCGCACTGTTTCCGTCTGCTCGCTTTTGCCAGATCCTAATTGTCAAGTGCTTACACATGTCTCATCCATCGTTTCATACTTCTCTTCGCTGTGTACAGACCCGAAGACATGACTGATGTCCACTACTAACCCACCTTCATCTTGTTTGCGACACCCACATCATTACCATCTCCTCGATTTGCGATACCTATCCTGTCCCGCGTCGATATGCCATCTATATCTTGTTGACTGCTCTCACTTGAATACTATGTCTCTGCGTCGGGTTCAGACGTTGCGCAATATAGCTTCTGCATCATGATTTCTTGTTCTCACTCGAGTGGCCGATCTCTCACTTTTTCTTGCTTTTAGAGCAGGCTTTTCGGGCACAGCATGCGGTGCGACAACTGTAGATAACATAGCAGTGTTTTACATGAATGATTGAGCAAAGTGTTTAAAGTTCTAGCAATCGCTTGCAGAGGCTTGAGCAAGTTTAATGAATCTAGAGCGAGAGATGGCTATGTACTTCGAGCAAAGAATGCCAGTGCAGCAAGCAACGAAAGCGAGAAAGGAGCAACCAGAGAACAAAGCATTGAACCCGAGCAGCACAAGGTCCTTAGGAACATCCTTGGTCCGTAGAGTTCCAGATAACGATAGCAATTTCAGCATCTTGCTTGTCCCCCTCTGTTGATGCTGGCAATATCCTGCAATGATCTTCTGTGTTGTCCGTCAGAGGTTGGTCGTCGCAGAAGACGGCGCCACAGCTTGGGAGTTGCAGCAGATCCCAGACTTGAGATGCTAGGCGTTTACGCTACTGGGGCACACATTTCAGAGTCAGACGATTCACATTCTCGCAATACGCAGCATGTTCAAAAAAGCAAGACCGGGTCTATAGTCCAGAAGGTCAAGAATATGCAACAGCCAGGACGTACATACCTCTGCAACCCTTTTCCTCATGTTGACATACCTGAGCCTTGAAGTATCGACGCGCTGAGCAGCAGTGCCGCATATAGTCTGTCGCTTGCCGCTGGCTTGTGGGCTAGGGATAGGAGAATCTGAAGGGGGAGGCGATGGTAGACGCGAGCCTTCCGGTATTCGGCTGCTCGCATAGGCGTCGAGATCCACAGCACCAGGAGGATCTGCGAAAAACGATTCGTCAATGCCCGAGTTCACATATATGCGTATCGCGTGAGACTATATGCAGTGACCAAAAAGACGAAGCCGGAGAAAAACAAATTACGGCCGTGCTTACTAGAAGTGCACGCATTTCCCCTGTCTTCACGTAATGACGGACGCGAGAGAGATTCTGGCGTGTGTGGATGAAATACAGTGACGGTCGGGCCCGCATTTGCTTGCTCGGCAGTGCGACGCGGAGGCGGGCGATAGGTCATGGAAGCCTTCTTGGCTTGCGCAGGCTCAGTCTTGAGTAGCGGGAGCCTGAAACCTTTTGATATGACGATAGGCTGTCGTTGACTGACCGAGCTCGGATTAACGGTCCGCGCTTTCGCTTTCTTGGAAGACTGAATGGTCGACCAAGCCTCATCAGGTGAAGGCGGAAAGGCGCTATATGCGTCTCGTTTATTTTCTACCTTGCCGCCTGTTCGACGAGATGATATGAAAGCAACGCGTAAGTCATCAGGATCAGCAGACAGTTTCCCGCGAGGCATAGCAGGCACATGAGCTCGTGATTGGGGGCTGGAAACTGGAGAAGGAAGGACACCCTTGAACAAGTTCAGCTTTGGTGGAGAACCAGCAGAAGACGTAAGAAGGCTCGAAATATTGAAAGAGCTTTGAGGGAGAGACGGCTCTGCGAGTGCTTTCGCCAACGGAAGAGGCGGAAAATGACTAGATGACGATTTCCCATTTACAGCAAGAGAGTTGAGGAGGCATCCCGTGGCAATGTTTTCAGACAATGAATCGTCAGCCCCTGTACCTATAATGGAGTTCTTTGTCCTTCTGTGAGCCTTTACAGATTGCAACGGCTCTGGAGATCCGGAGCATTGAAATGCACGCCCTTCGGAAGCCATGGATCCCGCCGTGCGCCGTTCCGGTGGGAACACGGGAGACATGCCCTGCATACAGGTAAAGAAGGGTTTATGCAGGGAACATGCGACGACAATACCTGCCCAGAAGTGCCTGCGTGCGCAACTACTCTAAAAGCCCCAACGTCGAGATTTTCACGCTTGGGGGCCTTGATTTGAATTGAGGATTCTTCGGAAGAGACGCGCACGTTAGACTCGACCATATGAGCATGCAGAGGTCGCTGAGGAAGGTGGGCATGGTTGGACGGAGTAGTATGTTCAGATACAGCCGCTGCGAGAGGTAGAGAAGACGAGACTCGCTGCTCTATCTTGGTACATCCTTGATCAAGAGCATGATTCTGCACATCTACAACCGCTTGCACCCTTTCGTTCGATAAGTCGACCGACGTGCGTCTCTTCCGTGTATCAATGCTAGTCAGATCATCGTGACTTATGCTCGAAGGGTATTTGTGTTTGTTGGACATCTGGTGCGGAACGGTCATTCTGCGAGTCGTGGCGTTGATTCTGGCAATTGTCCACGGATTCAGTTGCAGTCCCGCGCTATCGACCCGAACGGATATATCCAGTTCTGCGACAGCATCATCCGATAGACTTTGTTGGTCAACGTGCCGAGAAGTTGCCTGTGAAAGATTATCGTCATCCGAGTCATCCAGGTTTTGATATCGATAGTTGAAAGTCCATCCAGTATCGTCAGACCGCGTTCCAGGAGCCATCTCTGAATGGAAAGCAAGAGCAGACGCCGGCTAAGCGGGTGCACAGCCTGTTTTACTCGTGAGGATATCAAAAAGATCGATGATAATTTCCAGAATTATTTTGATTCTTATCAATGAATTATCACAGGGTGCGCGGCCCTTTTTTTCAAGAGAAAGTCTAAACAATTTTAATGTGATTAAGTATAGGATTTTGCATCGAGGGTTTTTGAGCAAGTTTTGATTGTTCTTCATTGACACCACACAATAAAATTGTACCAAATTGAACAAAACTTGTCATCTAGATTTATGGTTACATTAGTCTCGTTCCCATGATGTTCCAGAGAGGTGCTCAGCTGATGCTATCACTACAAACATGGTACAATAAATTCACATCCAAAAGTCTGAAGAAAATCCTGATTGATCATTTATCTGCAGTTTTATCTATTTTTCCACGGTTTCAATTAATTACCCAAAGATTTTTTACAGACTTTCACATGCGATTTTATTGTATCATGTTTGTTTGTAGTGTATGTTTGGAGATGCCATTTCACATTTCTACTCCTGACGCCTTGAGATTGAAAATCTATATACAAAGTACCCATAGATATATCCAAATCTGAAAGTATGAGTTTTTCTGTGAACCTAACCCTAACCCTAAACAAACTGCCAAATTGGCCCAAGGTCAATGGATGTCAAGGGTATGCTGCTACTGAAAATACATACCTTTCGAGCCACGGCAAGCTCTATCCTTCACCTTTCATTCTAATTTGCAACTCCAGGTCCTTCAACTGCAATATATGATGAGACTTATATCTGCAAATTCTTTTTATCACTGCCTCTTACTGACACTTACTACAACTACATTTGGTAATACCAGTGCTTATACTACCTGCATATCCATATATGGTAATGTATTAGTAAGCAAAACCACTAAATTGAGGTCCAAAAACTTGAAGTTTGGATTTTGGTAAATCTGTTCCAACCATATTGTAGAGCATCTCTTTAGCTATGATTCTATATATATTTCATGAATTTTAGTGCAGATTCTGATAAGCCTTAGCAAATCTGCGAGATGGCTCAAATACTTACCATGAAGTGGCATCTCCAACTATACTCTCTAGAATGTCTGGTGCATTTTGAGCTCAGCATGGAGACTTATGATTTGAGGTGACCAAAATGTCACAGTAGTGTTACAATAACTCATAATTGACATGTAATCATCAATTGTGTACAGCAATGTCCAACAGACTTAACCATAACACTGCACTCAAACATTCATATGATAGTCTTGCAGAGGCTCATGCTGAGGCTGTCAGAGCTTCTGAATATGACTTCCAGACAACATGCTGCAAAATGGTTCAAGAATGTCAGTGACATTGTGTGATCGTCACTGGAGCTGGTGCCGAAGTGTGATATATTTGTCCGAGAAGTTTACAATGCATTGCCTAGTCGAAGAGGACCTTCAGGAAAGCAAAAAAGTATGGCAGGAAGCAAAAAATGCACTTCGGTAAGTGAGGCAGAAGCAAAGAAGTCATTCTGAGATAAGCCCTGAGATGGCTTCCAGAGACAATTCTGAGGAATCTGTTTGCAGGCACTCAATCTAGCCAGAAATATGAAGATATTGTGCTCACACAGTGCACAGAGAGAGACAATCAATTCACCTCTAGCTACCACAATTTTCGGGAAGCGAAAATTTCTAACTAGGAGTCTTTTATACTATCCGAGTAAGTCCGAAGATAAATAAGAAAACAAACAGATAAGATAATTAAAATCAAAAATAAAATCAGAAATAGATTGAAATCTGAAGAATTGAAAGTCGTGCAGGATTGTAGTAGCAGCCTGACTACAGTCCTCACAACATGCCAGCATCATACTCTACAAAGAGCAGCTAGATTTAGCTGAGTGCATGATCCTTGGCCTCAATTCAAGCTTCATCACAGGAACTGGCTGAGAAAAAACATTGCCTTTTGCACTCTCACTCCTTGTCCTATCTGAAAACGAGATCATGGTAGTGGTCTGTTCATTGAAAGCTCTCGAAGAGGATCAGGTCTGTCATTGATAGTAATTGTTAATAGTGCTAATATATGAAGCTGAGTATCAATCTCTGTATCTTAGTGCTAGCTTACTATATGATAACAAGCGTGTGATAATAATTATAACATTTTTATCATCTTTGTTCAAAAAAGAGTGAAAAAAATTTTGAAGCTCTTTATCATAATTTTATATGAAAACTTGTAAAATGGTTGAAGAAGTGATTACTAAAATTTCATCTAACCTTCTTTCAATCTTTTCATCATCTTTGACAACAAAGCTTTTTTAAAAGATATTTGGAATTTTTATTATAAATTGATGGTAAAGATGCTTAAAAGATTTGAACTTTTCTTCAATATCTTTATCATCTTTCATCTCAAATTATTCATTGCTTCACCCAGTGTGAAAGCCACCAGGGACATTGCATCAATTAATGTTCACTGAAATGATGCAATCTGATCTATTGCTCAGGTTATTGACTACATGAAGCAATCAATACTTAGAGGTGAAAGATGATAATGGTAATGAAGAAGAAGTTTCAAATTGATTAGCATTTTTGCTACTAACTTGTGATTAAAATTAAAAATAATTTTCACATTTTTATGAAGGATGATGGAAAAACACATGATGAAATCATAATGTTTTCTATCAATACACAATCTATGAAACAAATTTATAATAAAAAAGGTTAAAAATTATTGTTTATTATCAAACATGATGAACATATTGTGATCATATCACACCCTTGCCATTCTATATTAAGCTAGCACTGAGGTATAGACATTCATACTCAAATTAAAATGTTAGCACTATGATCGTATAAAGCTACAGTGATCCACAAAATCATTGATAAGGTTACTCATTTTAGATTGCACAGTTAATCTATTTTATAGGTAAAACCTTTGTAACATCTTTCTAGTGATATTATGGCATTGACATGAACTACATATTTCTCATAATAATGACATAAAGGGTATATCAAAGACCACTTTTTTTGAAAGTCAAATAAAACAAATTTATTTGAAGCATATCAGTTATCTGAAGCCTTAGTAATAACATGGTACTAGCATACTGCTAAAATTAGGAGCTTATAACATTAGGAGCTTAGTACTATCCTTCTAACCATAGTACTGATGTGGTGTGAGTATTAACCTTCATACCTTAGCACTAGCTTATGATAGGATGACAAGCACTAGGTGAAGCAATCAATAATATGAGGTGAAATATGATAAAGATATTGAAGAGAAAGTTCAAATCTTTAACACTTTTACTATCAATTTATAACAAGAGGATTTAAAATATTTTCAACAGTTTTTCTTATGAAGGATGTCATTCAAAGAAAGTATTGATTATCATTCCAGGAAATGCTTTAGAATTGAATTCAATAATTCAGCCTTTCATGTCACATGAATTATTTTAGAAAAAGGATTGGGAAGGGCTCATTTGTACCTTTCCTAGTCATTGATTTATGCTAAGCTGCCTATGTTAACTTAGAAATGATAGGATGTTGTGCAGAAAAAGTCAAAGAAAATTCTCAATTTTTTCACTCATTTCTCACACTCAATGCAGTAGTTTCTTTGAGATGATAATGAAAAAATTGAATGGCAATTGAATAAAATATCAATAATTGTTTCTTCAATCATTTAATAAACTTTTAGACAAATTTATAATAACAAGTTTCAAAATAGTTTTTCACTCTTTTTATTAAAGATGATAAACATGTTGTGATGATGTCACACTCTTATCATTATATACTAAGCTAGCACTAAGATATGAAGGTTGATACTCAGATTCTAATATTAGCAATATGCTAGTACTATGATAGTACTATATCAATGCTAAGATTTAAATGCAAGTACTAACATTTAGACCTATGTAAGTATTAACCTTCATATCCTAGTAAGATATATCCAGGTCACTTTTGACTAACTCATGTGATCAGAGTCTGTCACACGTGCACTAATCTGATAAAGGAGGAACATTGTAAATCTATCTACTTTCTCCATATCACAATTTCTCAAAATCAGTTTCTATAGGATTTTATATTTGATGTTTTTTGAAATTTCCTTAGAAACAGATTTTTGTTAAATGCAATGTGTGAAAGTAGATACATTTTGATGAATGCACCTTGTTGGGTGACTATTTAGTGCTGTAATTTAAGTCAAATCTAATTGGCCTCCCAATTACCATTATCCCTGGCATGCATCATAGTGCACATAGTTTTCTATGCCAAAATGATCTTGCTGAGTAGACTTCAGTGGCTTAAGCATCTGGATGAATATGCTAGGAAGAAAGCTCAGAGAATTCCAGAATGTGATGATGCAGACAAAGAGAATGTTCAAAGTGAGACTCTCTTATGCACTGCAGCTGAAACTGTTGTCATTCAAATTCAATGGAATGCTGCATAGCAAGTCAACACATGTAGTATTTCCACACAGTTTATGATCTCTATATATTTATTGTGGCCCTTTGCATGGTAGAACAGTTACATATCTGTTCTGCTGAGAGCCTGGGACTTATCATGAGCATCTAACATCAGATAACTCTCTCAAACATGCTATTCACGTAATGGTCATGCTGTGATGAGGTTAGTTGAAGATGACCTGGGTATATCTTACTGGCTTAGTATAGAATGATTATGATGTAACATAGTCACAATATGTTCATCAAGTAACTTGATACTAGCATACTCCTAACATTTGAATCTTAGTATTAATCTTCAGATCTTAGTACTAACATTTAGACCTGAGAACTAATCTCCAGACCTTAGTATTAGCTCAATAATAGCATAGCTCTAGCACGATACTACTTCTTGAGGCCTTAGTATTAGCATAGTACCAGCATAGCACTAATATTTGAACCTTAGTACTAACCTCCAGAGAGACCCTAATACTAGCATAGTACATACTACCTTCTGAGGTCTTAGTACTGGTATAGTACTATCATTTATATTTCTTAACACCAGCTTGAGTTAGAGGGCCAGTAAGATTGTGAAATTTGAAACTGGTCGGAGTACAAACATGTGGCTGAAATGTGGCTGAGATGGCTGATAGTAAGAAACATAATGTACCACCTCTCACACGAGCCCCCCTCAAACTTGCAGAGGTGGATGGAGAGGAGCCTGGGTTTCTCTTGGGCACAATTGTAATGTGATTTTTATAAAAAAGATTTGCACTTGTTTGTCTTCTTTGATCACTTTTTCTTTGGCCTTTTTTACTCCTGTGTTCTACATTATTGCCCCTTTTTCATCTGAGTTCTTCTATAGCTCTTTTATACCTTCATCTTTTGCTTTTACGTTCTAGTGTTGCTCACCATACTATGTGCTATTCTGTATTCTCATGCTGCATATGGTTTGTCCTCCTTCTCATCGCATTCTGACTTGATATCATCTTTGTTCTAAACAGTCTTCTTCATTCAACCATCATTGCTTGTTGGGTATCCACAGTCCATATAGATGTTATCATGATGAGGATTATGAATATGTCTGGTAAATGTACCTTGTACCATCAGTGACATTCTATCGACCTCATCTGCAGCTGTACTGACTCACCCATGTGACCTGTTTCCTTTTTTTGGTCTGACCTCATAATAAACACAATCAGCTCTGGCTCTCTTATTTTTGCCAGTCTCTCTCTCCTCTTCCAACGTCAAGGATTATACTTCATGATGAGGTTCTCAACATTGATATTGAAGTATGCAAATTGAGGATACACTTTAGCTTCCATGACAGCCACCTCGATGCCACACTTACCTTGTCACTGCTTGCACTGCTGCTGGAGACAACAAACATTCGAGGATCAAGCATGCCTTCACCTTACCTTTGACAACTGTCATGTGATACATGCCAATGAGAACTCACACGTCACTTGGTAATTGTCAGATGCACCTTGTAAAATGAACTGCACCGCTGTTGTGACAGGTTCCACCACATTCTGTGGTACCCCACATGAAATCACTCAGCATTGATATGCACTGAAAATCTCTGCACTCAGAAGCCCAACTAAAGGAGCAGTCAAGAACCATGCAACTTGATAACACGTATCTATCAAGCAGAATACTCCAGACAAAACAGCACATGAGGACCTCTGACTCTGAAGAGCCCATGAAAGCAGTAAAATATTATGAAGAGTCATACATGAGGCTCAGAGATGAGCCAGAACCTGCATGCTAGCATTGCTGATTATGAGAACAAAGAAGAAGAGGTGGAGCAGAATAATTTAAGCAAGTTTGAAATGAGAGTGCACTCTAAGCGAGAGAAGCACAGGACAGCAGACTGCCAGACCCTTGAGGGCTCATACCTTTCAGTTCCCTGACTGTAAGCGACAGTGAGGAGGAGGCAGAAAATGTCTTAAAACTGTTTCAGAGGATCAAAAATGTCTTCTGCTACACTGGAAGATGTTTTTCAACACCTATATAATGGCTTGTATACATATGTAGCACAAAAACAATGAAGAGTTCACCCTGCAGTCCTCAAGTTCTGAATTACCCTCACAATAGGGTGGAGTGCCCTATTCAGTTTTATTAGTCTACACTTGATACCAATGCCTCATCAGCTCTCAACACCAGCTAGGGCAGCACTCTCTGTAGTGGCTCACAGCTCGACTCAAGAAGTGCCCAGATAAGTCATGTTACCACATTCTGTACTCACATCACCTTGTTTCCTCTCTCATGCCATCAGTCATGAGCTCTAATAACTCAGATTTCTGTCTTCATCAGACTCCGTAGCTTCAGCAAGCACTCAGACCTCATCTGTAGTGCTGGAGAGCCCAGTATAGACACTCCAGAGATTTAGAGAGTGCCCAGACCTCATCTGTAGTGCTGGGGAGAGCTGTCTATAGTGCCCAGAGATACAAGCTTAGTCAGGCAAAGACCTAGTATGTCACCACTTGGTCCTCACACCCTCTACATACGCTTGTCTGAGTCTCACTTTACCTGCCCAATTCACATGATCCACCCATCTCTCGACTTGTTCAGAGTTGGTCGTATCACCCTAGTCTTAATCACCACTCATCGCTCTGTTTCAAGCATAACACCAAATGACTCACAGCCACCCCTCAAAGCATTATTAGCTGAAGTTTCTGCAACTGCAGCTCAAGGTGAACAGAGATAGACAGCTCTAATCTGCCTTCCTCGAGAGGATAGGAGGTAGCTGGCAGCCAGGATGTGATTGAGCATATCAGTGTTTCTGAAACTTACTGTAATTTACACACTGTTCTGCTGTCCTGCTCCAAATGTCTTTCATACTCTCCTACTCTCATCGTCATATGTTTTTCAATAATATTGTAAAGTAATATTCCTGCTATCATGCACATGTGCCCGCTTCACCATATTTTTTCATGAGACAACTGTCACTTGATACTCAACTCGATATCGCACTGTCGAATATCCATGATACCTCAGAAACACTGCTCTATATGTGCATCTCTAGATGGTGGCATAATAAACTGGCCAGCGGTCATATTATCGGCAGTGAAGAACACATTCTACAGTTTGTGCAGTTGAAGTCAACATGTTACGACAGGTGCAAATTACTGTTTCAGAGAAAGCTAGGTAGTTTTGTATAACAAGGATTTTATACATGTTTTAAACTATGTATTGAATGTGTTCAAAACTCGACCCCCCAAAAAAGGCATATTAAACTCCCATCTGAGTGCTTATCAGAGATGGTTGTGAGCGGACACTTTGACCCGAGATCACTCAAATATGGTATAGAGATTTCAATTCTTGGATGGTGAGACATAAATGAGCCATCAACACTGTGCAGTTGTGGCTTCCGACACTGAGTGTGGCAGCCCCCAAAATATACAGCCAATGCTTAAACTGATGAGGTCGACTCGGATGAGGATGTGAAGGGTGCAGATTGATGATGAATGCACTGGATGCAAATTTTCATGCAGATTTGGCATCCCTCAAACTGTGTGACTTTCTATCTGACAGACCTCTTCTTGCAGAGCCAAGTACAGCCTCGGGATCCAAGATTATCCTTCCTCTCGCTAGCAGTATTCAGCGGGTTGTGCAGGCCTCCGACTGGGAGATGTAATGATACATTATGTAATGATGTTGAAAACTAGTTTAAAACATGCAAAAAACGTCGCCTATGCGGCGCCTACAGTTTCAAACATGTACAAAACCTCCGGGTAGTTTTTCCTGGAACGTTAGTGCAAATGCTCTCATGCTAATCGATTACAATGACCTCCATCGCTGTATGACTTTTCCATACCTCTGAGGGCATCAACCTAACCTTGAGAGAGTTCATTCAAAATTGATGACCACGCTGCATGCTCGAGATAATCAGTCGTGGCGCAGGCTCAAATCCAATCCACTGACCTGGATTTCTATGAGCAGTGCGTAGAGAAGCCCCGGAACTGCCCGATGCATCTGTGCTATCGGAAAGTGTGCGAGCTTTCTTTGCTTCTGCGAGACTCAAGCGGAGCCTTTCCGTCAACTTCTTCACCATGAGCTGTTCAACTTTCTCGTTCGCCTCCTGGGACAATCCTTTTGGCCTGACCCAACCCGGATAGATCTTTCCATGTGTACCCTTGAGCTCCCACAGTACTCCTTTTGGCACGGCTTGACGATACGCCTCAAAAAAGAGGTAACATGGATAACAAGACAGCTGGGAGACGCCAATGTAGGGATGTGGCGGGAGATCAGTGGATGTTGTTGTGTGATATACAAGCAGCGTGCATTCACAGTGAGGGATCTGGCGAGAGAGGTCCACGACTTGCGATGTTTTGGAGTATGACTGGCCTAACTGGGCTAGGAGACGCTCTCGCGAGATGAATGGACAGGTTTCTTGTTCCTCTGGCTTTGATTCCTCCTCTTCCTCATGCGGCGTCTTGGATCCATCTTCACATAGACTTTCAATGAAAGAGCCGATGTCTTCTTCTGAAAATGAAAAAGGACGTGAAAGGGCAGCGTAAGGCTGCACTAGTACCACGTCAAGTTCTGCATGGAACATAACCTTTCTGCGAGAAGATGTCGCAGCACGGCAAAGAGTCTGAATATGGGTGTGGAGAGAGTAGGCCTTCTCCATGAAGCGTCGAAAGTCGAAGGTTTTGGCATTTGATGCCATAGTTCTCTCTGGCAGTGTAGTCAGCGTTAGCTATTACTTAAACAGTCGCCGCGGTACTCACCTTGCTGCCGCTGCTCAAAAATAGCTTGCCAATTTATCATAAGAAGCCCATTCTCCCTTGTCGCTCGTGCCCAGTCACGTCGCTCTTCCGCAAGAACGTCGACTATCTTAGGCGTGGCCTCGGACGCAGGCAAATCGATAAGTTCGTATATTTGTTGCACGCAAGCCAACAGCCTGCGCAAAATGGTTATATCGCTCAATGGAGTGTCTGAGTCGGGTAATCGGGCATCCGATGCTATCGCATCGTTCATGGTAGTAATGAACTCCTGCGCTTCTCGTCGGCGCTTCGCGATGCGAGCTCTCAGCTTGGGGAAACAAGTGGTGTAGATGTAGTCGAATGTTTGCCTCCACAAGTCCATGAGGTCTTCATCCAACACCTCGTCAGGAGTTTTCCGAAGAGCTTCCTCGGAGGTCTGAGGTCCATATCGGCTGATCGCCTGCAACTTTGTCCAGATCAACTTGAGATGGTCCACAACACCCGAATCCACGGCGCCGTTCTGTGCGACGTGGATGGTGATATTGCGGCTACTCGCCGTCCAAGTGACAGCTGATACTTCTTTCTCGCGCCGCGTTACTACAGCAGCAATAGCATCTGCAATCTGTCGCTCGCGTTTCCAGGCGTTGTCTTTCGGTTCTGGGCTGATGCGACGGAGTTCGGAGACAGAAGCTTCATATGCTGACCGGTTAAAGCCAGCATATAAGTGGAGAATACATAGCAACTCTTCAGGCGTCGGAGGCTGAGTAGTCATGGCGGGGCACCCCAACCCCCATGCGACGCTCCAGTTCGTTAGCGCGCGTCTTGATCTGCCTGGACGAGCTAAGCGCCGAACCGCGCTCTCAAACATCCGCGCACGTGACCGCCACCCAGCCATAAAACTTCCCGCCCGCGCGCTTCGTATCCTCACTCATTTCCCGGACTCGCACTATTGTCCCCCTGCGACCGAACATACCATTTTTCTTGCAGGAGTCTACCGCTTGTCCCAGAACGATGCGCCTCAGCTGGAGCGCGCACTCTCCCTCGGGGTCGTCAACGTGTTGACGATGGTGCGCTTTTCCTTACCAGAGGTGTCACATACCATTTGTGCAATCTTTTCACAGCATCATGTCTATCGATTCTGCATCCTCCTATATTGCACACGCTGAGCTATTGGATTATTATGTATCACAGTATCATTTGAGGTCATAATGATAATGCTACTTTCTATTGTGCCAGAGGAATCAAAGCAAAAAGCAAACGTAGAAAATGCAAATTATGAACTACCGAATCCACAAGATCATCGGACCTCCGTAAAGACAGGACAAGGGCGTTCACGACAACATTATCATGCAACGCGTTCGCAATCGTAGGCAACACTGCCGCTCTAAGGGAATCGTGATTATGAACAGATCTAAAATGTATCCTCCACACTCTCCACGACGCCGGTTCCTCGACTCGGCGCGCCCCCAGCTCGTGGCGGGGCCCATGCACGTACATCGCCATCCAACGCAGCTTGGATATCATGCTGTCTCTGGCTTCTTCGCTTTCGGGGCACTGACTTTCGCTGGTATGAAGAGCCACCATATGGCGATGATGATCCTGATGCCGCAGCCAATGCCTAAAGCTGATGCCGAGCCAATAGCGTCGATGAGTGCACGGCCGACGAAACCGCCAACGAATAGGAAGATGATGCCAATAATCTTGTGATCGCGAGAGATGACCCAGTGATTGAGCTGGAACAGCTTCGGGTCCGCCATAAGCTCGCACCACACCGTCGTAAATACGACTACACGTGAGAATGTACAAGTCAGTAATCGCACCAGCATCACACCACCATCAAGGGTGATGCAACGATAAGGCCGGTGCTCACCAGTGGTTGAAAATTGCGTGTTGATGCGCTTGCCCATGATACCCTGCAGCCCGACGCTCGCGCTCATGAAGCCGACGGCGACGAACGTAAGCGCATCTGTCCACGCTGGGTTGAAACGATCCGTCGCCACGCTGATAGATCCGCTCTGCCACACCGCCACCGCTGCTGCCATGGTGAATAACGCCTGGATGAAGGTGCCCAGCATGAGCCATGCGCGTGACTTAGGGCCCATGCGGTCGCCGAGGCGGCCAATGAAGGAGCCGACATTGAATGACAATAACGAGCAGAGGGCTTGTTGGTCGGAGATGTGAAATGAAACGTCCCTCGGTTTCGAGAAAAGGCGGGCGACAGCGAGGGAGAGCTGACAACAGGCAGATGAAGCGGGCTCAGAACGTTACGCAATAGGAGCTACACACCTGCACTGTGTTGCCCGTCTGAAAGGCCGCCCATACAAAGATTGCAGTGAACACGACGGCATCGCTGTACACAGCCAGGTCAATATCGGACTAACATGTGTCGGAAGACATAAGACGCACACGAATCCTGTCATGAAGCAGAAGGCGGCAAGAGGAATACTTGACTTGGCAGGGTCGACATCGGTCATGAGGTAGTCTCTTGTGAGTACGACTGAGGGGGCTATCCACAGCCGTGCAGAGGCGACCACAGTACGGCGCGAGTCGGCGGACGCTGGACGAGGGAGCTGGTCCGCCTTGTCATCTGGAAAGTAGGGATCAGAAGGAATACCTTCTCCCTTAGTCTCAGGGTAACTCGGACCAGGCGTAATGTCAGCCATAGCGAATGACTGTCAGGTGGAGGAGAAAGGTCAAGTCGTAGTAAGAGTCGTGAAAAGAGACTGAGCGGGACGGGCTAGGGAGCTCGGGGTGGAGCAACATGGTGGTACTATTCTTGTACTATGAGGGCGTGATTGCCACCGCGGCGAGCCGTCCGGGACAAACCGGCTTTGTGCATCCATTTCTATTTATTTCCACCCTATCCCCACTTTCAGGCAGTCCCAAGCCATAACATTCATCAGACACAGCCCGCTTGGCTCGACACGACGCCATGACTGTGCCAAGCATTCACCTCAGAGGAATCTCGTTTTCCATTCCACCATCTGTGATCGTTTATATTGGCCAAGATTCCGCTCAATCGGCGTAACAGGTGACGATTACAGAGGCGATGCAGCTCTTGGTCGTAAATTCCAAGCTTTCATCTGTCCGAAAACCGGATGTTCCGAATGCCCAGAGGCTTGCGGCCTCTGGTATGGATCCTCCATCTCTATAGGTCGACTGGGCAGGAAAGCGCGATTCATGCCAAGAATTAGGCAAGGATCCCCGCGGGGCACGGAGAGCACCCCAAGCCAAGACCTGGCACGGCGTGACGCTATTGGCTCATCCAGTAGTCTTGCACACTGAACTCGCGGGCATACCCACAATGCAGTGGGGCCACCATACATGGCGGAGATAAAGAGGTTGAAAACGAGATAATTCTACAGTTTATTAGACCCACAAGTGATGTACATAACTACGAAAGCAATGCTTCAGCAATGTCACGACGATCCTCTCCACATCTATGCGAACAGCGTGCAGCCTGCCCGATGTTCACTGCATCTTGCCCAGCACCCGCGGCTGCGACAGATCCGCCATGTTGATGAAGATGTCGTCTGCAGGGTGACGGTATAGAGGGGCACGGAGACGCTTCTGGTCGAGGTGGTGACCGATGAAGCCGATGCTACGACCGAGGACAAATAGGCCATTGAGCGTGCCGATCTTGATGTACTCGTCCGCCTCCTCTGGTGTGAAGGCGCCGCTGTCTCGGAGCAGGTCGACAAAGCAGACGGCGATGCAGCCGTCAACGTTGAGGATGAGCTAAGGGCGCGTTCGGTAAGCACACCTATTTCCTTACGAGCGAACCACTCTACTCACCGTGTCCTTCTTGGACGTCGTGACCTTCTCGACAGCGAGCGCGTAGTCGAGCAGACTGTGGCTTGGGAAGTTCTTGCGTACGTACTCTTTCACAATCTCGACACGCAGGTCAGGATTGTTGACACTCTTAATTTTGTGGCCGATACCACTGACTGCATAATACGTCAGGCATTCTGAATCATCAGTCATGACCACGAATAGACGTACTAAGTTTGTTCTGCTTCCGGCACTGGTCGACAAACTCGCGCGGAGTCAATCCGGTATCTCGTGCATTCGAGAACATCGTCGCAGCCTCGTCGAGCGCACCACCGAATCGGCTTCCGATGGTGAGCAGACCGGATGCCAGCGACGAGATGAGGTCCTTGCCCGCGCGCGTCGCCACGATAGTGTTCATGGCACTATAAACACCGATTAGCATTTAGTCGAGCGGAGCCAGTTGTTCCGACACTTACCCAGAGACGGCAGGGCCGTGGTCTGCAGTCAACATGAGAACCATCTCGATGAACTTGGTCGCCCACGGCGGCAGACGGCGTTTGAACCACAGCAGACTGACGACACCACCAAGGCCAATGTCCTCCTTGAACACATCCGAGATGCGCATCCCTGCATACAGCAGCTCCTGGCCGCGCTCGTCCGAAATCGTCGAGATGAACGCCGCGGGCTTGCGAATGAGCCCGAGCTCCTGCGCCCACTTGTAGTCCATCGGAATGACCGGCGGCTCGCGCTCAGGCTTGGGCACGATAGTGCCGTTCGCGACAAGCCGCTCGTACGTCTCCTTGAGCACCGTCGGCAGGTCCTCGAACGTGTCCGGGACGATGAAGCCCGCCGCGCGCATCGCTGCATTCTTCGCGTCCGCCGTCTCCAAGGCCGAGTTCGCCATCGAGCCCGCGTGCCCGAACTGCACCTCGGTCGTGAACATCTTCGCGCAGGTTCCAATCGCCCATGCAACGATCGGCTTGCGAATGATGCCCTTCTTCACTGCGTCGATGACGCGGTATTCCTCGATACCGCCGACCTCACCGAGGAGGACGAGCATCTTGCAGTCAGGGTCCTGCTCGTAGCGCAAGAGGTGGTCAATGAAGGTCGAGCCGGGGTAGCGGTCACCACCGATGGCGATACCCTCGTACGTGCCGTTCGTGACAAGCGACAATATGTTGTTCAACTCGTTCGACATACCACCTGACTTGGAGACGTAACCGACGGAGCCTGGGCGGTAGAGCTTGGACGCAATGATGTTGTCCATCATACTGTGGGCACAATGATCAGGAGCTCGGAATAGATGATCTATGAAAAACGAGGCTCTTACCCTCCAGAGTTACCGATCCTGAAGCAGCCGGGCTTGATCCCACCAACGGTCGCAGGGCCGATGATCAGGACGCCCTTCTTCTTCGCAAGGTGCAGAATTTCGCGCGCATGCCTCTCGGGCACACCCTCTGCAATCAGTGCGATGCTCTTGATCTGCGGGTAGTTGAAGATATCGAGCGTGCTCGAGTACACGCTGCGCGAGCTTGCAAAGTTGACGACGACGTCCGCATCGGGGTGCTTCTTCACTGCCTCCTCAACACTCGTGTAAACCGGGAGGAGCGTCTCCCTCGTGCCCCAGTAGAATTTCTGAATGTGGTGTCCACCGAATGGGTAGATCATCGCGGCGACGGAAGGCGTCTCCCGACCACATGAGTAGTCGAAGTCGAGCATGCCCTGGATCGCGCGGGGCTGGAGACCGTAGACGAATGCGCGTGTATGCTCATCGAACGGCCGGTATGGTGGACGTCCCGTCCTCGTCTCGACCTTGTCGAAACGGACGATCTGGTCGTTAGGCTGTGTGCGCTCACCACCAGGCCCAATGCTGCCAACTGTTGCCTCAGGACCAATCGTAGCCTCAGCCTTCGGCGAGGGAGGGGCGATGGGCGTGGGAGCAACGGAGTGGAGGGGGTTCTTGGGTTTCGTCTTAATGCCAAGCGCGAGTGGGACAATCGCCGTGATGTGCGTGTCAGGACCATACACCTTGATGGGGACACCAAGCGACTCGCCCAGGAGACGCATTGCCTTGAGACCCTCCTGGTAATTCGGACCCCCGCGGCGGACGTAGATCTTGACATTGTGTGCAATGAGTGGCGCCTTGTACTCCTTCAGCGCGCGGATGATACCCTTGAAGGTCGCGGCGACGTTCGTGAAGTTCGCGATACCACCGCCAATGATGAGGATCTTGCCGTCAGGACGTGGCTTGCCGCGGGTGATGAGGTCGATGATCGTCTTCGCGTATTCATACGTCTGACCCTCAGTCGGCGCGCCGGAGTATTCGCCATAATTCGCGAGCTCGTGTGCAAAGCCGTGGGCGGCGATAGCATCGGCATACACGACGGATGCACCACCGCCAGCGACCATCGTCCAGATGCGGCCCTCCGGATTGAGGACGGTGAGCTTGAGGGAAGCACCGGTCGAAGCGTCGAGCTTCTGGATATATGCTTCCTCTTTGGTCAGGTCACGGCCAAAAGGAGCGGGCCAAACCTGTGTAGAATGTAAGATACATTGAGATTGGATGAGATGCGCATATACTCACCATTGGTGGTCCCCGGTCAGCAGAGATAGCTTTGCCCTTTGACGTGACTGCCTGCGAACCAGATTCATATACAGAGAGATCGCGAGCAATCGCCCACTTGGGCCCGCAGATTGACTCGGCAGTCTGGTCGAGCTTTGCGGCCATGTCGAGGTAGTGGATGGTCGGCTCGCCGCCGTTGACGCCGTCAAGGCAGATGAGCGGGTTGATCTCAAGGTAAGCAAAGTGCAGGTCAACGTAAACGGAGTAGAGACGGATGAGGAAGTCGACGAGGGTCTCCTTCTTTGCCTCAGGTACATGCTTGAGGAGCGTGTCTGCGATGGTTTGTCTAGAGGGGAATGGTGCGTCCACGGGCAGCTGGAGGGTGAGAGCCTTGGCGTCGACATCACCGATGTCGACACCGCCCTCATGAGTGAAAAGAATCGCGTCGCCCTCACGAGCAGACGTGATGCAGACATAGTACTCTGTGTTGGATGGATGGGGGAGGAATGGCTCGACGATGAAGTTGTTGAGCGTGCCTGTAATAGATTCGACCTGTAAATCCGTACGATCAGTATGTTTAGATTGCCGGAACGGAGGACAAAAATCAAATTGATTCTCGATCCGCGACGCCTTCGAAGAGGACGGGTTTCCGAGATGGAGGTCACGTGGCCGTACACCGGAAGACGTTTCCCCTCGAGCGAGCTGGAGGGCCGAATGGGGAGTTAAACCCGACGGACACGGAAAGCCTAACAGATCTGTCCGATATATGCAGTGACGCAACGGGCCACCGAGAGGGCGGCGATTGCGGGATAGCGGAAGAGCGCTGGACAGCGCATACAGCCGGATGGAATGCCGTACGCACCTTTTGCGGCTTTCCAGCTCTCGCCTGGATCCATTCTTTCGCCTCATCCCATGTCTTGTTAAGCGCAAGGAGTCCCGCCTTTCCTCTGCGCTTGATGAGCTGGTCAGGCTTCACGACGAGCTTGGTGGTGAAGACCCAGCTGGGAAGCTGCGTGTCGGGCGTGATCGAGTTTGTCTCTGGGTCCCATGAGACCTGGGCGACCTTGGGCGACGGAAAGACGAACTTGGTCGCGAGCTTAGCGGAGGGGTCGACGGAGGGTGCGCGCTCGAGCCAGTACGCGAGCAAGAGCTTCGCGTCGTATTCACGGATAGCTGCATTGCCGGCACCGTTAGCACCGAGATCTGATTGAGAAAGGTTCAGACGGACCTTTCGAAGACATGTCTGGCTATCAGACAGAGTACGACGGAACAGACGAGTGCAGATGAGAGATGAGCGTAGAGAGCAGGCGAGAGAGTGAGGGTTTTATGGAGAGGACGGTCGCCTCATCACCCGCTCAAGATAATTCGATAATGGGGAAATGACACTGAAACCAGACCCCAATCTTCGCACGCTGATCTCACCATGGCCTTCTGCTTTGCGATTGGCCCGCACCTATACGCCGTCCTTCGCCCTCGCTGTCTCCTGCTTAATCTCGCCTCAGTATCGTACGAGCTGCACGCTGGCAATACATGCAACGGCGCCTTCTTTACCAGCTAGCTCCATCGCCATTGACAGTGGCGACGCATCGAGCGTTGTGACCACTCGCGCATTCTCTCAGGACTTACCCGACCCCGCTGCTTTGATGCAAGAATTCATTATTCAATCCCCAACGTTCAACGTTAACTCCTGACGTGGACATCATCCCCAGCTGCGGCCTCCGTGACGCTCGGAAGCCATCCTGTTCACCATCAGGCCGAATAGAGCACCACTTGGTCTGCTGTACTGTTGTCTCCTCCCTACCACACCTTTTGCAGTTCTATATCTACGCTCGGCTTCAAGACGGTCGCGCAGAGTGTTTCCAACCACTCGTCTGGACCAATGTCCAGTCGCAACGCAATACCCGGGAAGTTGATTGCTGTCTAGATCTTCTCCGACACTTGCCAGCGGGAAGTGCCAAACCGGTCAGCGATGCTTGCAACTCACGTATTCTCTGGTCGCCCGTGAGTTCGAACAATAAGTTTTGGAACATCACATCTGGTACTGAGCTTTCTGCTGCCATCTACTATTCATGCAGCACCCCCCCTAGAGACGCGCCATTGACGGCCGCGAAAGCGATCGCATCGTCCTCTCAGCGCCTGTGCCTGAAATACCTGCACAGGTGCACCATCTTCTGGTGAGTTCTTATGTCTCGGGACTGTCATCAGTCCCCGCCTCGATGTCTTGCACAACATACGACGTGCGGTCTGCGTCAGCGTAACGGCTGCTCCAGGACAGTCTGTCAACCCATCACAGACGTATCACAGCACGGTTTGCCGAAACAACATGAAGAAGGTGCATCGGCGAAAGACGCAGAGGATCCTGACCGTTGCTCGGATCCCATCGTCCATAGGATT
This sequence comes from Laetiporus sulphureus 93-53, assembly GCF_001632365.1. Lineage (NCBI taxonomy): Eukaryota > Fungi > Basidiomycota > Agaricomycetes > Polyporales > Laetiporaceae > Laetiporus > Laetiporus sulphureus. The sequence goes on along the minus strand of NW_024468514.1, from coordinate 662,079 downwards.
CCTCTCAATCTGACTGGAATCAGTCTCAATGAGTCTTTTGATCACAGGCAACCTCTGCCCGTCTTCCCAGAGTAGCTTCTGGCCGATGCACGTTTCTCCGCTAACGGCCGCGTCGTGTCTCCTGACCAGGACCATCGACATATGCCGAGAGGTTCGGGAAGGTGCAGCATGCGGCCCCGGATCGCATGTGATTCCGCCTTTCGCAGTGTCAAAACCGATATTTGCCGCCGCCGCCGCGGCGTTGGGAAGAGCGATCCTAGGATAATACAGAGACGAAGCTGCGAGTGAGGACAGAGATGGCCGCACAGCCCTCCTGCGGAGCCTCCGGGGATACGTAGCCTTACGCTTGCTACAATGTGTGCAGAGAGCTCAGCGCTCAGCAATTGGACTGTGTGGTAGCTTCCGTAACAAGACAACAACGAATGCATGGTAGCCTTCGAACGGCTTCGCTGAATTCCCCGTCGTGTCGCCTGCGGTTCTAGCGCATATAGTCCAGAAGCTGGAAGCCGAAAAGCTGGATCCCGGCAGCCTGCTTCGCAGACCAGAGCGCATGCTACCGCCAGGCAGCAAGGAGGTCCATCTCCTGATTCTCTGCAAATCCAAGAGAGCGTTGGATACATAATGGATGATATGAATGAGCGGTCTATTGGCGCCCGGCTATGTTGCTGAAAGTGCCCACCATCTGGTAAGCATGGAAACATATGCGGTGCTACTATTCCCCTAGCAATATGAGACATCTTTGATGACTTTACCGAATCCCAGAGGGATTTCGCCGGCTTTTTGCTCGTAAAATCTGTATCGATGCCATTAGCACCTGACGAGCTTGCGGATTGCTACAACGACCTCTCCTAGATGGGCGTTGTGGGCCTGCAAAGCAAGCGAGAGAGTGAGAGGGGGAGAGGTGAAGACGAAAGCATTGTCGAAAAGGGCAGGCTCGCATGTCGTTGAGGACAAGGCGAGATGGTGAGACCATACGCTGCTTGGTAGATTTAAAAATGGATATAGATATGCGCGCAAGAGCTGTGGCTTTCAACTGCAGTCGAACTTGCAGCGATGGGCGAGGCGCCTTGAGAGATATGGCCAAGCGTCTGGCTGATTGTTCTTCTTGACGAGAACGAGAGCGTTCGTCGACATCCCTGCTCGGTGAGACTCCTAGGGTAAATCAAAACGGGAGCCTCATGAGCCACGCGATCAAAAGTGTGCACATGTCCAAGGTCAGACTCACGAATTCGATGATGATACAGACAAACCAATTATTCCTACGTTATGCCTTCTGTTTCTTTGCTGCTCTTCTTGGCCTTCCCGGTTTCTGCAGCTCCTTGATATCCCTCACGCCATCGCCGGTATCTCTGAATCCCACCCTCGCACCCGTAAGAGTATCATAGAAGCGGCCAGCCGTCGCGACTCACAAAGTCCAATACTCATTGGCTATTTCGGACCTTCGCCTTCTGGGCACACCCATATGCTCGCCCCCCCCCCTTCCCCCCCGAGTGACCCGAAGAACGAAGTGAATGGCGGCAAGTAATCGTAGTGGTCAATGGTGTGACGATACCGCAGGATGCGTGTGGACGTGGCGTTATAGCACACAAACGTGTCGTTATCGACTAGGTTTCTCAGTGGATTGTTCAAAGCCCAACTGTACTCGGCTGTTGGATCCCATGTGAAAGGCTTGAAGGAAGAGGGGGGTTGGCCGCTCGACGCCACCCACGTTGAGTGAGATCGCCCAGCTCTTGCTGACGGTGACCCAGAGGCTCTGTTTGAAGAAGTAGAGCGAGCGATCACTATCCCCTCCGTCGTAGGGCGGATGAGCGGAGAAGTAGTCGGGGATGATGCGCAGACCTCGGGAGGCATGTTTGCGGAGAGCAGACGGTTGCCGCTGGAGTCATGATTGCTTGCTTACCTGAATGAAGTCCGAGAATATTTATGAAAGGACCGATCTCAGCCACGATGGCCTACAACTTGGTATACGGTCGCCGATGTTCGGGATCCTGCTGTGTAGCGGCGGATTGCGCTTCGTCCACGATATGAGCTGCCTGGGTTGCTTGTTGAAATCTGCGCCCTGCAATGAACTCGGCAAATATACGCAACCATCGGCGTGCAGGAACATGCTGACTTCCAAGGCGTGACCTGCGTAGGCATACAGGTACAGGCCCGAGTCGGGATACAACACGCGATCGAAGAATTGAAGTGCGAAGGACCGGGAGATGAGGATAGCAGTACGGGCTTGCAAGGAACGGAGCCCAGGGGGGTTGAATACAAATCGTGAAAGTCTACGATTGATGTCGAATGCTCGAGCGGTACCAGTAGTCTTCGTCGCATCATGCAGGAGGTGGTTGACCCGTTTCCTGCTGATCAGAGACAAGGCTGATCAAAAAGAGAAAATCGTATCGTAGATGTGATGCCTCCTGAACACATCTTCGACGGCGTCTTGAAGACGCGTTCGTGAATGCTGAGGCTGCGTGTCGAACGGCATGCTGAAAGAAACAGGTAGTCAATGAGTCAAGCTGTAATCGACATGAACCAAGGCGACGAGATGTGGGTGACGTCGTCGAACGAGCTCAGATTCGATGTGATTAATACATTTCAGTCGATCACTGATAGTCTCCTGTCAGATTCATATCTTAGCTTCTCGAGGTGAGTACTGTGGGTTTCCGGTTAATGTGATAGGCTTGCCTACCTGATGCAACGCGGCCTACACGAAAGCACACAGAGTTTCATCCTAAGTGGTATGATTAGATGGGTAGACTGTGCAAGCTTGAATGCCAATACATCACCGGCCAAGAAGAATGCACAAGAACAACCTTTCGCGGTTGCACCAGCGTGGAAGTTGTAAGCAAATGCGAACGCCTACGCCAGCCAGATTGGTCCATACCGTGAGCGGGTTTGGCCCGAAGATTTACAGCAAGTTTGATACCGCTTCCTGAGGGGGGTCACAGGACGACCCGAAGAGACACTCAAAAACTACTCTCCGCGCAGAGCGCAAAGCGTGTGAAAGAGCAATGCAAGCGACGAACGCTGCAGGTGGAAAAAATTGGTGGCATGTTGAGAATACCCCGAAGGATATCTCTGTGCACTGGGACAGACCCAATGGGTGTGCCCAAAAAACGCTCGAGGATTGGACCGAGATATTGGCGTTCGACTCTAACAATTGCAGTCATCAGTTCATCCAATCGCTCTGAAATGTCAGTCTCGAGAACCCACCTCTTGGCGACGGGTTGCTTGGATATTGCAGGCTAGGCAGACGTAGAGGAGGTGGCCAGTCTCCCCTCCGCCTTCCTAGTCCGCAAGTCGTACTGGCGAGAACGACAGCGGGCTCTGCTCATTCGAAAAAGATTGGCACTTAGCAATTTGGTCTGACGCGATGGGCATGCACGACAACTCACCATTTTCACTAGCAAGCTGATGAGTGTCTTGCTACCGATCGAAGGTGAACGTCAAGACACCTGTAAATCAAAGCTCGGGAGCAAAACTTAAGCATACGTCTGATATGGAAGACGTCATGAAGATACTACCGTCGCTGGGGGGACAAGGGTCATCAGGGTGATCAGGCCTTCGCCTCGCTCGCCAGCGCCTACATAGAAGAAACACACCGCTACAGAGGTCTTGTGGCAGGGGGGTACACCTTCGTCTTCTTCGATGCGAGTCTGACGTGGACGTATCGACACCCTGTGCGGTGCAAAAAAAAAAACAAGGTGGGCTCAGCGCAATGTACATCTGTAAGAGTGCGCAACTGAACGGCCGTCCGTCACCAACCAGGCACAGAGATCATCAGGTCATGACTCCTTCACTCGATGCCTGCCCGGTGGCATCCGGCCATACCTTGTCAGCCTCGTTCGAGAGGCTGCCCCTATGGTCCCCGAGTCTTCTGGTGCGCTGCGCGGGTTGTAACTGTTTGAAAGCCTACAGATCTATTCTCAAGGCGAAGGTAGAAGGACGTCAAGGGTGGCCAGGCCCCACCGCTTCTCGGTAGAGACAAAGGGAACAGAGAGCAAACGAAACACGAGACGGAGCGATCACGGCCACCGCCGCATCACGCAGAGTCATCTCTAGCGGCAACCCTGGCCTCGACCGAGCAGCCGAATTTATAGACCGACCATGACAGCCATGCAGACCGCCCAGCCGACCCTAGCCACCGGCGTCCTCGACCCCCCATCCGCCCCACGCGACGCCGCACCCGCCCGCCTATAGCACGGCAGTACACGCAGCATACGACGCCGCCATCACCTCCAAACGCCTGTTCGTCAGCTCAATCCACGCAATAAACTCAGATACCCCGATACTTGACCGCGCTGCTGCCCTGGGCCTGCCAGAGCGGGAGGAGCGTCATCTGGCGGTGGGTGAGGCCGATCGCGCAGATGGTGTCGTCCACGGCGGCGTCGGGGCCCGCGCGGCGGAAGAGCTCGCCGCTGCGGAGGCGCTGTGCGAGCGGCGCGCGCGTCTTCGGGAGCCCGCGGATCGAGTACGGCAGGCTGGCGGGGACGAACGCGTCGAGCTCTTCGCAGTAGCGCGTGCCGGTGGGCGCGGTCTCGCGGTGGTGGATCGCGCCGAGGAGGTGCTCCGGGGCCGGGCCATATACGGGTGCAGCGGGCGCATCTTTGGGCGGGACGGGCGGCGCGGGGGAGGCGGGCTCGGGCTCGGGCGTGCTGGGCTCCTCGGCGAGGTACTCGTCGAGGAAGTAAAAGAGGGGGCAGTCTGTGTCAGCCATTGTCAGTGGCAGGGTAATAATAGGTGCGGGTATGAAATGTGGGTATGGGGTGTGTAGTAGTGCGGGTGCAAGAGGTGAACTGGGGATACGGAAGCAGACGTGCTGCTTTTGACTTGCATTGCAGTCTCACCCGGTGTAGTAGTGTTAGCCGCATCGTAGGTTCCGTCACGATTTGAATGAGCATACTCATCAGAATAACAGGTTGGTATATTGATCGAGGCGGCCCTGCATCCCCTCACCGATCATGCCGTCCTCACTCATCAGCACTGGCATTAGCCGACTACGTTCGCGACGAACACTCAACATTATAGCAAGGGCGGACCTTGCATTCGTTTTTAGTGTCAAACACCTGCATGAATTGATATCACGGGGAGGCCGTACACAAGGAAATGAATCTGTGCGCATTTAGCGACTATTCGACTTCCACTTTGATCGAGAGATATAATCTTGAGCGAATGCAATGTCAGGAAGCTCCATCGGAATAATGACAATACTTTGACACTAACCTATGCCACATATCCACATCTATATCCAAGTGCAGACCAGCGCACCAATCTTAATTCCACCTTCGCGTGCTCCTGTATAGCATTTACCAGCTACGATATCCACACCTATCCATTTTCCACGCCCCATGGAGGACCACACGAGGACAGAACAAGATGCATATGCACGTACCGAATGCATGGCATGAACCCTTCGTAAATCATGTAGCATCACGCATCCGGTCGTGCGCTAAAGGACCGATGCTCGACGGGGTAAACACCTAATAATTGAATACAGAAGTGCTCCTGCAGTATTGCTTCAGATGGTGACCACGCACGGGTCGGGCTGCCACCGACTATGTATGCACGCATGCAGAGTCAGACCTCTGCCAAACGCTCCATGCATCCGCCTACCCATGTGAACAGTACTCTTTGGGTTCGCAGAACGCATCAGCGCCTTTCGCACGACTGTGGACGTAAGTTGCAATGACTGTTGGCGCGCGGCCCAGGAAATGGCATGCAAGACAGGGCGGATATAATGAGGAGGTACATGAGCAGAGAATGAACAGAAACGGTTATGGGAGAAAGACAGCGCGAGGGGATTCAAGGTGGGCGGCGCCGCGGAGGACGCGTTTCCGAGAGCTGCCATCGTGCGGATGCGAATAGCGTTACGAGCCCGTTGATTAATACGTACGCAAGGCGGGGCGAACACGTCAACATGCCTGGTGAAACAGCGCGTGTGCAGCATGACGGCTTGCATTCGGAGAAGCAGCTACTCGCCTACACATGAAACAAGCGAACTTTGCATGCCTGCTCGAGGCACTGACGCGAGCCACACGCCGCGAACGGTTCCGGCGATCTCGCACCGGGTCAGCGCGGTGACATCAGCGACCTAAACCTAGAGCATCGCAATATATATGCGGATGACGGGCACGCATGCACGGACCACCTCAGCGCGGTCGTCGATGACGCCGTGCGCCGCGCGAAGGACGGCCTGGGCAGGGCGGCGGGGGCGATCCACGTGGATGGACGGATCCAGCCTGATCGAGAGCGGCATGGGATCTGAGATGAGGCCGCCGGCAACATCCGCGAGGCTATTAACAGCTCTGCGCCCCTTTGATCACCTTCCCTTCCTCTGCTGCACACTGCTGCCTGCTCGCCGACACGACTGACACGACCTGCGACGCTCACGTCTACGCTTACGGCGGGATCCGCGCTGTCCTGATCTCTGCTGATCAACGATTGCCTACTCGCACCCGACCGCGCGCCGCTGCCCATATATCGCTGTGTCCTCGCGTACCCAGTGCCCCGCCCCGCAGCCATCAGCGCAGTTTCCCCGACCGCGAGAACGCAGCTCCTAACAAGTACTCTTAGCGCAAGCTTCCCCGCGTCACACGCTCCATCTTCACTCACGCGTCGGAGAAGCCACACCGCGTGACCTCACATATCACCAGCATAAGCCTCTCCTGAGTGAGTCTCCCGCTGGCTCCCACCCTCGGCGAGCGCTCAAAAGCCCCTCTCCCGCTTTGCTGCAGTCTGTCACCAACCAGCCATGTCAGCGACCACACAACTCTCAAATTCCATCGCCGTCTCGATACCCCAGCTCCGACCCCCATCGCCATCAATTCCGGATCGAAATCTATCCCCATCCCCATCCCACCCTCCAGCCCCTCCTCCGCACCCAGACCACGACACACAAAACTCCGCGCCCCCCTCGCTCCTCTCAAAACCCGACTCTGCACAACCAGCGCCCTTCCAGTCCGCCACCGACCCCGAGGAGCCCACCCACCTCCTCCCGCGCTCCTTCTCACAGCCGCAGTTCCCTTACCCATACCACTTCGCCGCGGCCTCCCTGCGCGAGGTCGTCCTCAACAACAGCAATCATGCCCTGCTGCAGCGGCCCAGCAGGCCCAGCACGGGTACTGGTCCGGGCAGCGGCTTGATAGGTGCGGGCCTAGGTGGGGACATGTTCGCGCCGCTCTGCGCTAGCGCGCGCACGAGCTACACGCGCGTGGACGCGACCTCGGGCCCGGGCTCGGCCATTACGACGGTGCCGGGCACGCCGCAGGGGCATCCGGCGGATTTGCAGCCTGTTGACTTGTCGGTTTTGCCGCACGCGGCTGATGCGGAGCAGGAGGAGAGCCTGGATGGCGGGTCAGGAGGCGGGGATGAGAAGATGGCGGTGGGCGAGGACGAGGAGAGGATATATTTGACGTTTTTGTTGATTAGTGGGAGGAGGAGGACGATGGTGTTTGGGAGAGAGGACTCGGTGGGGAGGGTGAAGGAGGTTGTGTGGGATGGGTGGCCGGATGGTGAGTGTTGTCTTTCGTCTGAGGGCTGGAGAAGAATGCAGATTGCGAGATGGGCGTTCATAAGCTTTTCTGGCGGCGTTTTCATGCTTCATGCGTTTTTGTGCACCTGAATGCTCGCCTTTGCCCTATCTACTCTCTTTGATTCTTTCTACCTCCATGTTCATCCGCGCAGACGCTGATCTCAGTGGTCGTCGCTTTGCAGATTGGGAAGAACGCCCACCCACGCCGTCCTACCTCCGGATACTCTACCTCGGAAAGATCCTGCAGGACGAGGACACGTTAGAAAGTGCGTACCTTCACGCGTTCGTCGCGGCGTTCGTGTGCTGACGTCCCCCCCATGGCAGAGTGGTCATTCCCGATCACCCCACCGCACGCAGCGGCGCCGCCCGCGCCGCCGGTCGTGCACCTGTCGATCCGTGCGGCGTTGCCGGTGGAGGAGGAGCCGAAGAAGAGGCGTAGGAGGGGGAAGAGCGTCGCTGGGGAGGAGCCGGGGGAGGAGGCAGGGTGCTGTGGCGGATGTGTGGTTTGCTGAGGTGCAACCTGGAGCCAAGGTAGACTCTCATCTCGCTTCGCTCATCTATTGTCATCGTTGTCGTTATCATCTCATATCCCTCCGCATATGATATCCCTATCGTAGGACCCTGTTGTTTGTAATACTACTCTGCTCTGCCGCCCTGCTCCCGTATGGACATTTGAGGTGCGGGGCGGGGGGGAAGGTGTGACATATGTGGATGATATATGTGTACAGTACGGATGGATGGTCGTGTGGTTGGCGGTTGGGCTGTATATTAGAGCCGTGTATGTACATCAGAGTCTTGGATCAAATTTCTTGCTTCGTGCGTTGATCGTGGGCGGGCGGTGAGTGGAGTCGTATGGCCAGGTCGCTATAACCATTGAGCACGATCATTCGCGTCGTTTGCGTCGCGATGCCATCGCTGCTGGCATGAAACTCGTATCGTTGCGAGGTGGTAAACCATGCGCATGTCCAGAGGCTTCCAGCCACACAGCTCGAACGCCACTCTCATCCAGCGACGCTGTCGTGCCCGACCCGCCCGCCCGCTCGCTCGCATCGGGTCGTCATGTTCTCATGTATAGTTACCTGGCCAGAGCTTACAAGGGAAGCATCCGCCGGTCGAAATGATCCACACGGACTGGCCATGCGTTCATGAACGACGGTAGTGACAACGCAGTGCCGGCAAAGAAGCATCCGTGCTCCGAGTTTTGTGTTTCAAAATACGTCTTGGAGGGCAGCGCAGACGATGAGCGCAGATCTTGAGCGAACGTTCGGAGGCGAGAGGCGACCGGCCTTGGTCGCGCCCGGCTGCTGTGTAAACGCGTGCACGTGACCGTGTTTGCGTCACTTGATCCGGACTAGTGGCGGACCCGCGTTGAGCAGTAGCAAGCGTATTTCTACCTCGCGAACTTCGGGCATGTCCCAAAGGCTTTCCCCCTCGTATTCAACACAGGTCGACGACCGCGAGCCGGTCGTCGTTCGAGTTCAGCCCCTCGTCGACGTTCGGAGGACTTGTCTGGACGTCGCGTGCCACGTCCGGCAACTTCAGAAGCGAGTCCGGTGGGCGGACATAATCAGGCGTTGATACGCCTTGCCCCGTGAGTCACCCCATAGATGTCTTCCAGAAGCTCGTGCTGAGTGCGGGGTATGCTGGGGTGCGGGGTACAAGAAGCACGCTCTGCGGTCCCCTCGATAACGCCCGTCTGCGTCTCTAACTCCCCCCTTCCCCCCCACACACACAATGCCGCTCCTCGCCCTCAACGACGACGTCCTCGACATCATCGTCTCCTTCCTCTCTCCGCACGATGCCCTCCCGCTCATGACCACCTGCCGCACCGCACACGCCCTCGCGCTGCCCCGCCTGCTCTCCGAGGTCGAGTTCCTCACACACACCGCCAAGACCCCCGGGCGCATCACCCAATTCTGCCAATTCATGCTCGCCGACATCCCGCACCGCATGCCCCACCTCCGCGCGCTCCGGCTCATCGGGAACGCATTCGCGACGAAGGACTTTGACTATAGCGCCGCGCTCGCCATGGCCGCCGTGCTGCGCCACGCCAAGTGTCTCCGCGAGCTCCACCTGCGCCTCGCAGGCGAGCTCCTCGCGTGCCAGCCGCGCTTCGCCGACGCCGTCGCGGCGCTCGCGTCGCTCGACGTGCTCTGCATGAGCAGCAGGATGTACTCGTGGGTGCTGCTCGCCCGCATGCGCGCCACCCCGCGCCGCGTCGAGTTCTTCGCGGACTACATGGCGTACAAGGACCAGCAGAGGCTCTTCTGGGGCGCGGCCCTCCCCGTGCGGCTCGCGCCGCGCCTCGAGCAGGTCCGTCTTGAGATGTGTGTTCCCCTCGCGGAGAACGCGGACGCGCTGCGCGCGGCGTGGCCCCACGTGCGCGAGCTGACGCTCGTTGGGGAGGTGTGCAGGATGGATGCGCTCGCGCGCGCGTTCCCGAATGTGCGCTTCGTGCGCTTCCAGGACGTGGACTTCGTGGGCAAGCAGGCGCCCCCGGGGTGGAGCGAGCTCGACCATGCGCAGTGGAATGTGGTGCCGCGGCACCCGCTGGGGTGCAAGGTGCGCAGGCTTGACGTGCAGGCCGCGCTTCCTGCGGCGTCGGACGAAGTTGGCGAGGGGTTCGTGGAGGTTTTGGAGAGCGCGTCTCCGGCGGTTCTGCTCTGCACGCTGCCGCAGCGCGGCGACTTTTCGTGGATGATGAAGATCGCAAAGGCCGCGCCGGAGCTCAAGTACGTGCATGTCGCGGCGCCCTCGTTGGACGAGGCTATCGTACGTTCACGATCCTTTTGTGCGATAGCGTCTTGTTTAATTTTTTCGTTCACAGACAAGCTGCCAGGACGCGTTCGCCAAGCTCCCCCTCGCCGGGCTCTCGCTCGGATACACGTCCAGGATGCCTGCGTTTGACGATGGTGAACGCTGTGCTGCATCGGACGCGCGGAAGATAGCCGCGGCGATCCCGTCGCTGCGGTATGTCGGACTCAACGTGAAGGCCTTCGCGGCGAAGACGTACGGCGATTTGGAAAACATCACTTGGTTCCGCGTCGTGTCGCGCGCGCATGATGGGAGTCCTCCGAGCATGGTGGTGGTGTCGGAGAGCGAGCGGATCGCAGCACAAGAATGGTTGTTGAGGTCGCCGCGGGGTTGAGCTTGACTGCCCCGCAGATTGTGTGGTGTGCGCGACTCTGCTTTGCCATGATACCCTTGAGCCTCCAATTCGATGGCATAGCAGTGGTCGACTTTGGTTTTCCTTGTAAATCATGTGCTAGTGTTGGATCGTCCTACGAATGCAATGTTGCAAAATCTACTAGTATCATAGTTGTAGTTAATGTGTACACTCGTCACCGCTCTGTTTCATACTCCTACTAGTATCTGTACAATCTATATGATCTTAACAGCTAATCATAGATATCCTATGCCACTAACTGGGAGTGTCGTTATGTGTAGGGTCTGTCCCAGTGCCGCGGCGTAGAGATGCCCTTCGGGTATTCTCAGTGACACGCCACCAATTGTTTCCTTCGTCGCTTGCATCGATCGCTTGGCCGGTTCGGATGCATTGGCACTCAAGCTTGCACAATTTATAGTGGCCGAACAGGCCCTTTAACCTGTCTAAGTATACCACTAACAGTTACGGAACTCTGTCTGCTTTCATGTAGGCCGCGTTGCACCAGGTGGGCAAGTCTATCACATTGAATGGAAACCCGCAGTACTTACTTTGAGAAGCCGAGGTTGAATTTGACGGGAGATTACCAGTAATCGACTGGCGGACATCAACCACGTCGTATCTGACTCGCTCGTTCGACGACTCTCGCTTCTCTCGCCCGGCGCATCGCATAGCCTTCAGGCTCATGTCGATTAAGGCTACAGCTTGACTCATTGACGACCTGTTCTTCCCAGCATGCCGTTTGACACGCAGAGCGCGACTTCAAGACGCCCGGGTCCAAGATATGTTCAGAAGGCATCTCATCCTACGACACAATTCTCTCTTTTCTGTCAGGCTTGTCTCTGATCGGCACGAAGCGGGTGAACCACCTCCCGCATGATGCAACCGAAGACTACTGGTACCTAGCATTTGACGTCAATCGCAGGCTTGCGCGGTTTGTATCCGACTCCTTTGCGTTCCGATCCTTGCAAAGCCCGTACTGCTCCCTCATCTCCGGATCCTTCACACTTGCATTTTTCGATCGTGTGTTATATCCCAACTCAGGCCTCGACCTGTACACTTAACGAGGTCCCGGTCATGCCTTGGAAGTCGGCATGTTGCTGCAGGCCGACGGTTATCTGTACGTGCCGAGTTCATTGCAGGATGCAGACTTCCAACAAGCAACCCAGACAGCTCATGCGCAGCATGATCCCCAAGGCCGGCGATCTTCTATTCCTGAGAAACGTCTCCAATATATACACGTTGATCAGATCATCGCCCGATGCACGTTTCCCAGAGTTTACCCAGGAAGATCCAAGTGACCTTGGCCCGAACCGACTATCCTCAGGTGCCTCTCTGCCATCAGCGCCTACTAGTCAGCGCTAATGAGCCTGAGATGAACGCCCACGGCGGAATTTAACTTCATACTTAATTGCTCCTCCCTATTCAGGCATCTTCATGTCTCTTACCCGCCTTCTCAGGCATTTACCACTGCTCAAGTCAGCTTCGCGACATTTTTCGATCACATCTAATGTGTGTTCGCCACCTGGCACTGCAGTCTTAGCTGTCGCAGGCCAAGTCACTACGGACCAAGAGGCACTTCGCCGCCACACGTCAAATCGCTGGCTGTACAACGAGCAAATACGTGAGTTGATTCCGATCGATAATACCAGAGCCGCACTCTTAAGTTTGTTCTACAGAACTTTCGCGTCGTTATGTGAAGTTCGATCCTCATGCACTAGGACAAGTTGCCTCAGGCGCCGTCGGTGCGAACTGCACACGAATCGATAAAGTGGCAGAGGGTGACGATTTACGATCGCGTTCCCATTGTATAATTGATAGTAACTATATACTAGGCTCCACTAACAAAATCTTCCTTCTCACCTTCGAGAACGGACAAGAAGCTATAGCTCGCCTACCATGCCCTTTAGCCGGACCGCCACACTTGATTACCGCATCAGAAGTTGCAACTATGGAGTTTGCGAGAGAAATCATGAAGATCCCGGTGCCAAAAATTCTCAGTTGGAGCTCTCGCGCCGATGCAACGCCCGTTGGCGCCGAATTTATCATCATGGAGAAAGTGCATGGCGTCGAGCTGGAGAAGCTCTGGCCCGAGATGCGAGGGGCTGAGAACAAGACCGTTGTTGAACAACTTATGGAAATTCAGAAGAAGTTTATGACCTTCCGCTTCTCCCACTACGGGAGTCTTTTCTTCAAGGAAGACGTGGTGGGTTACCCACATACCACCGACATCTTCGCCGAACCGACCGCTCATCCTGATGTCCCATCAAAATATGCCATCGGGCCTTGCGTTTCCTGGGACCTGTGGCGAGGCGAGCGACAGCGGGTGGATGTTGACCGGGGACCGTGTTCGTGCTGTGGCGCGCTCATTCCCGTCTTCAACATTGCTGATCAACCCATTTAACAGGGAAAGATGCATATTCGTACATCGCAGGGTTCGTCAAGTGCGAGAAACAGTGGCTTGCTAGATTTGCCAAGCCCCGCGACCCGTCGGATCCATTCTATCTGGACCCCGAGGATAATTCGCCGGCCGCCCACATCGCTGTCTTGGACCAATTCCTCGCTTGTCTGCCTCACATTATGCCGGATCCGGAGCTGCGTTATCCAGCACTATGGCACACCGACTTGCATCGAGGCAACATCTTCGTTGAGCCGCCACAGCCCACCATTTCGGGCATCATTGACTGGCAATGGACAGACATTGGGCCTTTTTATGCACAGGCGATATTTCCAAAGGCTTTTGTATATGGAGGGGATCGCATAAAGCTCTCGTCAAATCCTTACGACAGACCCCAACTTCCTGAAGGCTTTGAAGACCTTCCGCTGGAGGAACAAGAGCTCGCCAGGATGGAGCACAATGAGGCATTCACAATGTGCTACCAGCAGATCCTGATCACAGAAACACCTCCTTGGTCAGCAGTCACGACAATTCCACACCGTTCGACTATAGTGGACCCTGTCTACCGCGCTACGCGCACGTGGTACGGCGGCATCGTGAGCATGCAAATTATTCTGCTCCATATGCAGGTTGTCTGGGATGAAATCGCACCAGCTGGCACGTCGTGCCCTCTCAATTATACGAATGAGGATGCCGAGCGGCTTGTGAGCCTCGCAGTGCGGGCACGCGATTACGAGAACAACGTTGAACGGTTGAAGACTCTTTTAAATGTACAGATTGACGGGAGGGTTGATACGGAGCAATATGATGAAGTACGGGCTAAGAGTGAAGAGATGAAGGCACACTGGGATCCTGAGGAATGCGGTGGACAGTATCCATTCCAGGAGGGCGGACACTCGTTGCTTATATGATGGCATCTGAACCTTCATGACCATTCTTCATCTAGATTGACGATATCATTTATGCCACTCTTATAAATGAGGCAGACCTTCCTCCTGAGGGTCACCTTCATCATTCCTGACCGCTCATTCGCCAATCTGCCCTACGATGGGAGGGGATAGCAAGTACGGGCTCTAGTTCTTCAAACAGAGCCGCTGGTCACTGCCAGCAAAAGCTGGATGATTTCACTCAACATCGACGAGCCGTCCCCCCTTCCTTCAAGTGCTTTACATGGGATTCAACAGCCGAGTGCAGTTGTGTCTTGGTGTATACAGCGAGACATCTAGTTGATAACGGCACGTTCGTCACGTACTATAGCGCCATGTCTCCGTGCACCCTGCGCTGTCGCTACACATTGACCAATGCAATTACTTGCAGCTCTTCACTTGTTCCTGTGGGTCATCGATGAGCATACGAAGGTGCTCAGGAAGGGAAATCCGAAATCGTCAACGAACATTGGACTTCCTGAGTGGCAACGGCTGGCCGCTTCTACAGTTGCGAAATCTGAAAAGATGCGAGGTGGGATTCAGAGATATCGTAGACGGCGTGAGAAATATTTCAAGGAGCCGCAAAAATCAGGAGGACAAGAAGGCAAAGAAGAAAGCACGAAAAAATGGCTTAATTGCAGAGGCTGTTCATCCCAAGAGAACGGACAAACAACACCCTCATAGCCCTCTCAACTTTGTAAACATACCCGCGCGTTTGAAACGATTTACTTCTGGTCACACCAGAGTTCGCAGCACTGACAGTCCCTCCTCATGCATGTCATCTGAATGCTGCATTGATATTGGTACAATCCTACGACATCTTGATTCAACTTCCTATTTATAGTCGCCCTCCTTCACGTCAGAGACGTCCGCCGAACAGTCACTCCTGCCTGTGCTTCTGATAGTAGTGAATGAGACCAGTAGTCTGCAAAACCCATTTATCAGCACATTTGCAGCAGCAATTCCATGATCAAAGACTCACCGAGCTGTCATGACCAACAACGTCCTCCGGCTTATTGAGCTGTGCAAGGATGTTCTTCGCGAGGACCTTGCCCAACTCGACACCCATTTGATCTACGTACACCTTAGCGGCTAGACAGTCATATCAGATCGTGCTCGCTTACCGAAAGAGTTGATGCCCCAGATCACGCCCTGCGTAAATATCTTGTGCTCGTACAGTGCGATCAAGGCACCGAGGGTAGCGGGCGTCAGCTTCGGGAAGATAATGCTGTTGCTCGGCCTGTTACCCTCGAACACCTTCGACTTGATCAGCGCTTCCGATGCGTTAGGGCCGACCTCCTGCACGAACAGACGATATGTTAGGGACATTCCAACCTCACCAAGGAGTAAATCAAGCACATGCCTTGCGAACATCCTCTTCAGTCTTGCCGAACGCAAGCGCCTCGGGCTGCGCGAAGAAGTTGCTGAGTAGGATGCGATGGTGGAGCGAGTGGCGGATCGGATTATGCGTCGTAGCGGGCGCGATGAAGTCAGCGGGGATCAGCTTCGTGCCCTGGTGCACGAGCTGATAGAACGAGTGCTGGCCGTTCGTGCCCGCCGCACCCCAGATGATCGGCTGGATCACAGATCGTCAGATCTCTTGTGCGCGAAATAAACCGCTCAACGTACCCCAGTCTGGTAGTCCACCCGCTGGCCGCCCTTGGTAACGAACTTGCCGTTTGACTCCATGTCACCTTGCTGGAAGTAGTCCGCGAACTTGTGCAAGTACTGGTCGTACGGGAGCAGGAGTTGCGTCTGCGCGCCGTAGAAGTCATTGTACCATACACCGATGACCGCGAGAAGGACGGGCAGATTCTGCTCGAGCGGCGTGGTCTTGAAGTGCTTGTCCATGCCATGTGCACCGCGGAGGAGCTCTTCAAAGTTGTCATAGCCGATGACGAGCGCGATCGATAGGCCGATAGCACTCCAGAGACTGTAGCGTCCGCCGACCCAGTCCCAGAACTGGAACATGTTCGCCTCCGCGATGCCGAACTCGGTGACGGCCTTCGTGTTGGTACTGAGTGCGACGAAGTGCTTCGCGACGTGCGCCTTATCGCCCGCGCTCGCGAGGAACCATTCGCGCGCACTCGTCGCGTTCGTGATCGTCTCCTGCGTCGTGAAGGTCTTGCTCGCAATGATGAACAATGTTGTCTCCGGGTCACACACGCGCAGCGTCTCCACGAGGTGTGTGCCGTCGATGTTGGACACAAAATGTGCGGTAAGGTCGCGCTTCGAGTATGCTTTGAGAGCCTCCGTCACCATGACCGGTCCGAGGTCAGAGCCACCGATGCCGACGTTGACGATAGTGTTGATCGTCTTGCCGGAGTAGCCCTTCCAAGCACCACTGCGGACGGCCTCAGTGAACTCCTTCATGTGTGCAAGCACGCCCTGGACCTCATCTACGCCGGCCTCGGAGATACGAAAGTCGTTGAAGTTGCGGAGCGCGACATGCAGCACAGCACGGTCCTCGGATGTATTGATGTGCTCACCAGCAAACATCTTGTCTCGGTAGGTCTCGAGACCGGCCTCACGGGCGAGCGAGAGTAGGGTGGCGAGGATAGGCTCGGTGATCAGGTTCTTGGAGTAGTCGAGCAGGAAAGTGACCGGCGGACCATCAGACGAGACATACTCCTTGCTGAACTTGGAGAAACGCGCTGGGTCCTGAGAGAAGAGCTCCTTCAGGACAAGCTTGGAGTGCTCCGAGTCGTATATGCCCTTGAGCTTCTTCCAGGAGGAGTACTCTGAACATCAGAGCTGTTTCAGTTCCCATCATCTTCGCCAAGTAGTCAATGCGTGAACACGCTCGAACGCGGCGGTCGCTCTTTCTCGTTGTCTATCCACGTATTCCTACTCACCTGAAGCCAGTCTCCCGCTCATTGTGGGCACAGATCGAGGGCGATGGGATTACGGGGATGGGCGGCAATGCAGGGTGCGGGCTGCCTTAAAGCTGCGAGTCGTGCGAATTATGACGAATCGTGCGCCCGGTGCGCACGTTCTGCTCACGCTGCTCGCCTATCGGTGCTGTCGCCCGTGTTCTCAGCGTTGAGAGGAAACACGCAGCGCAAACGGCCAAAGGTCGACAGAATGCTCTCTAAGTCCGTTACCTGCATGGTCTCAATTCGCCCACGACTTACCGACTGCATGGCTCTATGGCACTGGTGTTTCCGCCGGCTGCCAGCAAGAGGGCGATATCACGATAGTAACAACATTTGCAACACGACAAGACGGGCCACACAATCGAGCTTACATTACGCTTTCCTCTACCCAGCCACCGCCGCCGCCAGCGTTGTACATATCATCATCCGGCCCCCATGCTTCATCCTTGTGTTTCACGGCCTGTACGCACGAAGAGTCAAGTATAGCCTAAGAGAATAGAGTAGCCGGGCGGAACATACCTTCGTGAGATAGTCCTTGTTTGAGTTCATAGCGCGTTCGAGTCCCAGCAGCAGCTTGCTCTGCTCCTGCGCCTGCTTGAGCACCTTGTCCACTTCTGCCTTCGAGATCTGCAGGATAGGGTCCAAAAAGGTCACTGTGCCGTCCGCCGAGATGCTCGCGCTGATCTCGCCGCTCTCGATCTACCATGGTATACATTCGGTATCTGCAATGCACGCGAGTGAGGGATGACGCACCATATTGACGATGATGTCGCGGATTTCGTCTTCACTATCGATGGATACCTCCTTTGCAATGTCCGCGAGCCCGAGTGTGAGGTAAGTAGAGATCAATTTCTTGATCAACCAGCGCGGGGCACGATCGATGGTCTGGTGAATAAGTCCCAGGTTCTTCTCCTAATGTTTAATGAATCAGCAATACCGTCGTAGAGGAAATTATGAAAATTCATCAATCAATAGCATAGACGCTTACGTTGGTGAACAACTCGTTGTCCTTCTCGATAGCAGCATAGAGAGCCGATCGTGGCAGAGGATACGCTTTGATATACTTCCCGTACGGTGAGTTTTTGAGCAGACGCGTGAGATTTGGGTTGGTGTATCGCGGAGGCGGTACGGTCTACGCAATATCAGTAACGGAACCACTTAAGCCCCATCATAACCCACCTGTCCGTACAAGATCAACTGCACGAGCACCAACTTCTTAGACGCCTCTAGTTGAATCGCCGCCGGCACCTGGGCGGGCGAGCTGGCGCAGATCTCGAAGAACTCCTCCGCTTCTCGCCAGCGCTTGAGCGCACCGAACGCCACTCCACCGGCGTAGTGATAAATGAGGTTGTCGTTGTAGGTCAAGTCGGAGATGGTCAAATCGATGTTGGTGATCGGCACCGATAGCACGGGCAGAGCGGCGCTGAAGTGTTGTGTGCCGACGCATGTCTGAGGGGATGGCCGTTGACTAAGATCATCGATATAATTTCGAAAAGTCGACTGACCATGACGAACATGCGATGCAACGTCGTGAGATGCGATAGCGATGGTGGATATCGGGTAACGAGTTTATACAGAGGGCTGAGCGCGACTTTGAGCTTGCATAAAAATTCTCAGTTCACCAGGCCGCGTTCCAAACGATGATGGGTACTCACATTATCTGCCTCTTGTGACACTTGTACGATGCCGTTGGCTAGAGCGGTGACTAAAAGTAGGGCATGAGTGAGCCACGCGCAATATTCTGCACATTGATAGCAAGAGCGCACCTTGATCTGGAGCGAGTCTTGCTTGCGGAGGGTCGAATAAACTACAGAACTCCTGGATCACGGTCAAAGCGGGCTTTGGCACTGTAGTCGCTTGCAATCGTGCAGATCTGACATACGCCACAAGGGTCTCTCAACTCGCACGACACCCGCGTTCAACGGGAAAACGCACAGTATGTAAAGATATCCAAGCGTGTGCCGCGGCAACTCAAGAGTCTCGAGGGGATCCTGCCCGCTTGAGAGCAAACCCGAGAGGAATGTCTGGCGGACGTCCTTCGCTGAGGCTACGTTCTTCAACCGCAGGTTGAGATCCGCAACGTTGTCGGTGGTCCTGATCTGCGTAACGATTTCATCGGTAGTTGAAAGCCCTTGGTTCGTGTGCGAAGGGCCTGAGCGGCCGGCTTGCACTGCTGTAGATGATCCTGCTGCCGAGGCCATGGGGGATGCTGGACAAAGGATGTCAGCGTTCAATCGTGACGAACTTGATAGCCTTCCAGGCGTCGTGCTTCGTCACAGTGCAACAAGGAAATCGCACTCCAATCAAAGAGCACCACGATGCGTTTGTCGTTCGAGTGCGCGGCCAGTCTGACGGATCGCTTTCTCAGTGACAACGTAAGCCTTACCTTGTAGATCGAATGCTTCGGCTTGTCCAGTTCACGGAAGAGCTTCCACTGCCCTCAAAAGCCCTTCAAGTTTTGACTCTCTCTTCAGAACAACACAGCCAAGGAATGGGATGGAAGAACGTGAAGAACGCGATGAACGCGAGGCTCTGCAGCGCGGGGAATCCTAGGAAGGCGGACAATAGTAAGCGCCCATAGTACTGATTGGTTAGACGCCCGTCGCAATACTTACAGTCTCGTTCAATGAGGTGCTTTCCCCCAAAGCTTTCTAACTCAAGAATCGTTACTGAACGCGCCCGTCATCGATTACTAGATTATACTAGTGACGTGCAAGTTGACCGTACGAAAATACACTAGCTGCATGTAGACGTCTTTGCCAGTAACAATAGGTTCAAGATGCACCATCCTTTCTCACAACGTTTCAAACCTAATATCGAGCAGATTCTGGCACTCTATAGGATTCCAGAGGCGAGAAAGATCTACCTCAGTGTAAGTTTGTCGCCCAGAGGCAACTAAGAAACCTAACATTACTCACGTAGCTACTACGATCTAGATACAGCTTCACAGAGTGTAACAAGACCATTTTATGTTTCAAAGAAAGCGGATTTGATGTGCTTGCGTTTAATTACCGAGTTCCTGCGCCGGAGTATGCGAGGATGAGGTATGTTGTCACCGAAGGAAATGTATTGTTCGCAAGGTGGAGATTGTTAATGAAGGCATGGTTGATGACCAACATCCATTCATCGGTTTGCAACTTTTGCTGCGCAGAATTGCACCTTTCTGCCAATCGTGACCGTCTAGCCGGCGCGATCATAGCCATCGTTTGCATCGACATCCGGCGTTGTAGCGCGCTCACGTCGATTCCAGAACATCGTACATCATGGAGGATCGCTGTGCTCTGCAAGTATAGAGGTGGCGTCACAGTCGTAAAGCTCGCCACACTCCCACACGCACCCACCTCCGCCGCCTATGGAAACACCCCGAGGGCTTGGATCGTCTCGCATTTTTCATCGCGACCACTCCCGCTTTTACCTCTGCGAGCCTCGCGCCTTTTGACCCGGGCTGACCGCTACACCCGCGGCCCCGCCGCCTTTCCTTTTGTCCCTTCTTCATACCTACCCTGAGATGCGCCGCACTGTAGCGTACGCCCGAGCCTGTACACCCTCCCTTTTAAACGCCGCACATAGCGCGGGATAGAAATAAATGCCAAAAAAAAAAAAAGCTCGCCCATGGAGGTATACCTGGACATATTGATAGCGACATCGCTCGTGAAGCAACAGCTATTCCACGCAGCGGCTACAATGGCGTTCGCAATAACCGTTGCGGTAAACAGGATGACATTGTCAGTCCAAGGTGACTGGTCAAATTATGGGAGAAGCCATAGATCGAATGAGGGGACTTACAATGAAGGATACGACGCAGTTTGCACCTTGACGAGGATTGAAACATCGCCTGTTACCTTCTCGTACATGATCGTTATGTTGTCAGTAATGCAGACGGGTGAGCAATGCACGAGGCCGCCTCGCAGGTTGTTGGTCCAGATTAGTAATACACAAGATCACAGAATGAATCCGATGAAAACAACGAGCATCTATAATACAGCAACGTTACAAGCAGCAGAACATGACGGATGCGCGGCTGGCATGGCACAGGAAATCCAGGAGCTCATCTCTGCTCCCTCGGTTCTAAAGCAACCCGTCAGCAACCGCTGATCAGCGTAGCAAGGACACAACGACACTTACGTGACCACTGAATGTTCAGAATCAAATTATCATAACCACGCCCATGCATTTTTTCCATCGCCCGCTGCGCGTTCGTGCGCTCCTCAAAGCTGACAAATGCAAAGCCCTTGCCCGCGCCGGTCTCGCGATCCCGTCCGACGTATACCCGCGCAACACGCCCGAACGAGCCAAACAGGTCGCGTAGGTCATTTTCTTGCGTGTCTTCCGAAATATTGGTAACGCGCAGGGTGGGCAAGTCGTCGCGCGAGCCGCCCGGCCGCGACATCGACTCGCCGGGACCCCGAGCGCCGCCGCGCATCCATGGTGGGATATACTTGCCCGTACCGCCGGACGGTACTGCTGCAGCGGGTTCCGCTGCAGTGCCAGTGTCGTCCAACCCGACTGGAGGGGTCTCTAACAGCCGATTCATAAGTGTTCAATCATGGACACGAAATTGGCAAAAGGAAGCGAGAACTATAAGCATACCTCCGCCATCCAGGCCAGGGAGTGAATCCTTGTAGGGACATTTTGCGGTGAAGTGATCACCCTTACATAGTCGACAGACGACCTTGCCAGCACCGGCGCGTACGAGGTTGCTTTTGAGAGTCTGCTCAGCGGACGGCTCGGGCTCCGATGACTGCATAGCAGATAGATGTATCAATGAAGATGTATGTCACCAAGAGATTGTATTAGCAATGACGCACCTTGTTGCCCGGGCTGAGCTTCAGCACGAGGTTCTCACCAACTGTGGTCGTCGCACGATCGGGTCCTGGTTTGCTTCCCTTCTCCTGTCCGAACTTCTGCCACGTCTTGCGCTCAGCAACAGTATGGTCGACGAGCTCCTTCTGCAGAACACGCTTGATTTTGCGTGTGATCTAAACAAGATTATAGAACGTCAGAGTCGAATCCTCGTTGCAGAAAGTTCCGCTGCGCACCTTCACTTTCTTGCCCTCATCGTTGACAGTATACTCCACAGTCGTACGGATGCCATTCTCGTCGACCGTGTCCTCGACCTTGGTGGGCTGTTCTGCATTGCGATCATGGAATATCAGCCATATGCGTCCTTCACAGTTATGTGGACTGACCAAGCTCATCGACGTCGTCCGCCCACGAAGTTTTTGTTTGTCTGTATACAGCATCATGATAATGCGACCCTTCAATATAAGCAAGAGCACTCACGCTCCGCTTGCCATGATGGTAGGAATGAAGGGACCTGTGAAAGAGAGAGGTAGAAGTTATAGCTCGGGAGAATTGTGATGTCCGTGACGGCGAATCACAGATCACATGGAATCACGTGAAGGTGACCTACCGTGACAATTCTGTGGCCAGCTGCTCAATCCGCCACCCCCTCTATCAACATGCCGCTGCGCCGGAACTTCTTGAGGCATGATATATGAAGCCGTGAGGCCTGAAGCTTGAAGCTTGAAGGCCTGAAGCTTGAATGTCTGTTGTGCTACTGCACGAAACGAGCACTCTGCTGTGCAATAGACTTGCAATGCATGGCTCTTGCATTCAAGTTCCCCCAACACGTTGAAAAGCTGCTGGATAACGCACACCAATAATTACGGACGGGTACCGAGTGGAGCAAACCACTACAACAATCATACTCCCCCTCATGCACCATCTTCTACAGAGTGCCGGTGCCTGACAAAAGTCACCTGCCGCTGGTGAGTAATCGACTTCAGTACTTTCGCATAGTGCAAACAGCCCTCTCATATGTGCTCTTCAGCATATCGTATCCAGAAATCGTGCAAATGGATCACTTTGCTCCTCACTCGTCAGCCGGCTTTGAAGGCTACTACTCCCGAACGCAGCTCGAGGACGGCAGCACCCTTGCCATCATCTTCTGCTGGGTCAAACACGCGAGGCTACGCGGCAATCTTGTCTGCGTCTCCTATAACCCTATCGGTGACAGCGACGTCGGCTCATTCCATCATGAATTCTATCCAGACGATTTAGATACTGCAGTGGAGCCTTATGCTGGACAACTGCAGCCCTTCACGCTCAGTGCATCTGGCATTGGCTCTATGAAGGTCGCCGTAACGGAGATTCGGTACACTATTTCCGTCCTAGATCCCCCTCTCTCACTGACGCTCCACCTCACGAACCGCACCGCCTGGTCCGAGACGCAGCCTCTCGAAGGCCCGATGGGGCCCATCATGCTCGTCTCCCGTCTCCTCCCTCTCAATTGGCATGTCTATTCGACCACCAGCGACGCAGAGTATGTCATTACGCATGACGGTATAACGCGCGCAGGCAAAGGCAAGACGCACATTGAGAAGAACTGGGGCAACTCGTTTCCCCCCGGCTGGATCTGGGGCCAGGCATTTGGCGAGGATGGGCGAAGTCTTTCCCTTGCAGGCGGCGCCGCGCTCCCCGGAGTACAAGCGTACCTCATCGGGTATCGCAGCCCTAAATACAAGTGGGACTTCAGGCCACCCGCGACTATCTGCCTTGGACGCCTCTCTCCTTTCATGAATGTCAAGCATGACAGCCGGTCAGGCACCTTTGAGCTAACTGTACAGACACTGCATAAGAAGATATCTATCACGATGAATGCGTTCACAGACACATTCATCCCGTTTCCTGCTCCTCTTCGCGGGGGCCACCAGCCAGGATTCGCCTACGAAAGTTTCAAAGCGGCGGCGCATGTCGAGCTCTTCATGCGCCGCTGGCCATGGCAAGAATGGGCGAGCGTCGAGGCCGGTCCTGTTGGGGTCGCCCCAGATGGCTCGTCGTGTGCTGCTCTAGAGTATGGCGGCGCGTACTTCAGGAAGGCCGCGGAGAGGATCGAAAGCTGATCGTCACGACTGTTATTGCGAGCAATGCATTCCTTCTGGTCGTTGAAGAGCTGTTGAAGCATTGTCGCCCAGATCCCAACGATGGCGGTTTACGGCGGTTTACTATGTGCTCGCATGAGCGTTCCTATCTTCTAATCGCGACCCAGATTGACTGTTACGGGCTTATGCGCGAAACTGTTGACGAACCTGCGCTGAAGGACTTCCTGTGGCATCCTCTATTTGTGTAATTGATGTTCATTAATGGGACTGTACGGTATGCTAGACGTCCGTTTAACTTTCACAGCCTCACATACCTCGCAATTCAGTCGAATTGGGGAACGGAGTACACGTGACACCCATGTACGGATCCGAGGCCTAGCAGCCGGTAGGGTCATATGCCTCCGGTTCCAGTTCAATCTAGGCTTCTGACCGTAGGCATGTATACATTCCGCTGCCTTCGCCCTGGTCTCCTATATAAGCCGGGCCACGGATTTCCCACCTCCCTATATCTTTCTCCTGCACACGACGTTGCATCGACATAACCATCCGCTGATCCTCGGGTCCGTATCTGCTCCTTCACCTTGAACGTATTCTGTATTCCCGTCGTCGACATGTCGGAAGGAAGCGTGGCCTCGATTGAGATCAACGACGCCCTTTTCTGCCCCCACTTCAAGGAGGTTGTGAGTGTCAAAAGTCCATCCTAAGTTACGTGCGCAGGCTGACGGTCTGCCTCCCTTGGTAGTGCTCCGACTGCAATTTCGACGGACGGGAAGAGAACGATACCTTCTTTGGGGTGCGCGGGATCATTTCATTATCGTAGGCATATGACTCATCGGCGCTGATCCACAGTTCGACCCGATTGACCGCGAGGGTATCGAGGCTCCTCAAGTCAGCACGAACAAGGAAGGACAGTACCAATGCAAGAAGCATGGATCTATCTGTAAGTCGCTCGTCAGGCAGTAGGGGTAATAGAGATCGTTGACTCACTTCCGTCGGAATCAGCCTGCAACCAGTGTTTCGGCTGGAAGAAGCAGATATCGCGGGCTAGAACCGCGGCGAAGAAGGCAGGAAAGAAGTGAGCACGAGCGCGTTGCTGTCAGGATGAAGAGGAAGAGGCCTTGTCGCGCCGATGCTTGTACTGTTTGATGTTGTCGCTGTGGGAATACATGCATGTTGTACGAATAGATATCCACCGTTCTGGTATCCTTGGAAGTCGGAGGCTTGTCAGTGGTACGCGAGTAGGATCTCATGTTCTTCACTGTTTCCGATGATGAGCATTGCGCAGGCCATCCTGGACGTTGTGATGGCGGGTCTCACAGGGCGATGTCGTCCAAATGCGTCTGAATATATCAATTGAACGTACACGTGACCGTATCTTGAAATCCCATGCAGTTGAAGAAGCACTGCAATTTAAACATTGTGGCCTCGAGAATGCGCAGTCATCGTCGTTTTGCTACAAGCTGATTGATGCTGAAAGCTCTCGGACCATATATACTGCGTATTTATCAGCATGTGCGCTCTTGACAAGCACGCACAAGACGCACCACTCTGTCGCCTTGATTCGTCAGCGCTGTCGTCGATATCGCAATTTCGCCGCAACCGCGGCTGGCGTCGGCCTGCACTGCAAACGTACATCATCACTATATAAACTACCTTCCTGTCCTTAATCCTCATCATCTTACTGTCTCTTGAACTATTGTCCGCCATGTCGCCCTCTGTACTGAACGGTGTCGCCAAGACCAACGGGCAAGCAGCGGTAAAGCCGCACCTCGACGGCTTCGGCACGCGAGCTATCCATGTGGGCTCCGAGCCCAACCCAGACACCGGGGCTGTGATACCGGCAATCTCGCTGAGCACGACATACAAGCAGGATGGCGTCGGGAATCATAAGGTGTGTTCCTAAAAATATCGAGGCTGGGAGACAGTTGTTGGCAAGCGCTCGTTCTGCGAACGTGGAGATTTGCAAGTTATACGGTGTCAGACTTTCCATCATATGCGATGTGTATTGCAGATATTTCAATGCTTCGTTGCCACTTCGACTAGTTCAGCATCGGTTCAGAGTCACTACCAATGCAGCAGGATGCCAGTTTGCCGTGACACGGCTCTGATCCCCTTGCCGCTCTAACCCCCTTTGAGCCTCTGAGGTTATCGAGATCTTAAACCATATCTACGCTCGTGGCAGGACAACTGGTTAATCATGATACTGACATGTTTAAATGGCTTAGGGTTTCGAATACTCCCGCTCCGGCAACCCAAACCGCAATGCACTAGAAGCCACACTTGGGTCGTTAGAATCAGGCGGTGCCCATGCGCTTGCTTTTGCGTCGGGATCGTCTACGACCGCCACTGTATTACAATCCCTCGGTCCGAATGCCCACGTCATCAGCGTGAACGACGTATATGGTGGCACATTCCGATATATGTCTCGCGTTGCAAAGGAGAATCAGGGTCTTGAAACAACGTTTGTCGACCTAGAGAATGCAGATGATGCCACCATACTGGCGGCATTTAGACCTAATACCAAGGTTTGTTAAATGCTTTATGCATGATGCGACGGTACTGACGATGTATTAGCTAATATGGATAGAGTCTCCGACAAATCCCACTCTGCGCCTCATAGACATCCCTCGCATAGTCTCATTGGCACGCTCCACGCCCATCTCACCCCTCGTCCTCGTTGACAACACCTTCCTGTCCCCCTTCTACTCCTCGCCTCTCCTGCAGGGTGCAGATATCGTCATGCACAGCCTCACCAAGTACGTCAACGGGCATTCGGACGTCGTCATGGGCGCACTCATCCTTCCCGAACACCACTCCGCAGTCCTCGCGAAACTTCGCTTCCTCCAGAATGCGATTGGCGCTATACCGAGCCCATACGACTGCTGGCTCGCGCAGCGCGGCGCCAAGACGCTGCACCTTCGTATGAAGGCACACGGTGTCAACGCGCTTGCAGTCGCGCACGCGCTGCAGCGCTCGCCGTATGTCGAGGAGGTTATCTATCCTGGGCTTGCGACGCACCCCCGGAATGAGCTTGCATATCGCTCGCTCTCGCCACACGCACGCAGGTTCGTGGATGACTATGTCAGCAGCCACGACGAGGACGGCGGCTTCCCCTACGGCGGGATGATCTCGTTCCGTATACGTGGCGGCGCGGAGGAGGCCAACCGGTTCCTCACCGCGACGCGCCTGTTCACGCTCGCAGAGTCGCTCGGCGGCGTGGAGAGTCTCGCCGAGCTGCCTGCGCTAATGACGCACGGCAGTATTCCGCCCGCAGAGCGCGCACTGCTAGGTATTGGAGACAACTTGATACGTTTGTCTGTCGGCGTGGAGGAGGCGGAGGACCTTGTCGCAGATGTAGAGCAGGCTCTGCGGATTGCTGTAAGTGCTTCGAAGTAGGCATGGCTTTCTACAGTCTTGTACTCTATCCCTCGATACTGAAATAGCAGGTGTATACCCAAGGTGTAGCGTACGGGATATTAATCGTGCATGTTGGAATCATTTACTCGCGCGTACATACGCCAGTGCATACATGGGGGGAGCACTCAGCTCTATTCACTGAACGGCTATCACTACTGTAAGGTTAGAGGTTTTGCAGTAATGATATTTATACTGCGCTTCAAGAATAATATCTTCGCTGCTTGCACTCAGCTTTAGTAGACAGCTTGTAATCATCTTGATACTCAGCCTTCATATCTTCCCAATGGCTCTCGATAATTGAGACGTTAACACTCCCTTTTTTCTCTGTTGACCCCTGGACACCTGGAGATGAGGGCCTTGAGACGATGATCAATAAACACTTCTGAAAGTGTGCAATATCACAGGTGCACAAGAATATCGCAAAGTATCGCACATTCTCAAATTGCGGGCTCACCAGCACAAGAACAGAGCCATTTGTCCGGTAAGGCCTATCAAAGTATGTAGTGCCAGTAGTTGTCTATCTGGTTAGCCTGGATACGGATCAGTTGATCGTGCACTGATCGGAAGGATGAAGTTCAATCGTTGCAATCCGGCCTGTGTAAGTCAGGCATCTCGCTCTTAAACACAAACAGCACTCCGAATCGCACACGGATTCGAGACATTTATGCGAATTAAGTTCAATTTCCAAATCCATCTCCATGACACTTGTACGGAATCGGTTACACAGGCGAAACCACGTTGCTACACATTGTACAGCGACAAGAGAAACGCGCGAAGCCAGAAATTCTGGAAGATCTTTTCTATCATTTGGTGAATGTTGCTTTGCGACGACATTGATAGATACTTACCACTTGCGAGTGAGTTGATTGAGAGGAATGATCCTGACATTGTCCTCCGCACGGTCGCCAAGCTTGTCGATGATGGCATCCCTCAAAGTCGCATATATTGCTTCGTTCAGCACCATGTCCTGCGTGTCTGGAAGACAAATGACCATGGAGTCAGCAGCAGAGAGCACACTTGAAGGCGAGACATACTGCATCGGAACGGAACCGGGTCGGCACCGAAGCGGAAGAAGAGCACATCACCGTCAAATCCGGACGCCTGGTAGCGGTAGGCCCCAAAGCGCCACTTCACGTTCGAGCCACTATCGCCGCTGCAAAATGGAACGGCAGAGTGAGGAGAAATGCATCGCATGGAGAGTTGAAGCGGGACGTACACACACACGCCGGTCTGGAAGTCGGCTGTGGTGTCCTTCCAGGACTTCGACTTGAACAGCGTGTATGCTTCCTCCATGTCAGGACGCTTGAAAGCATAGATCATCGCCTTGAACGTCTCGACAAGCGTCGGAGTGAGGAACGCCTCCATGATCGAGATAATCGCCTTGTCGACCGAGCCATATCTATTTGCATTGTCGATATCGATGAAGCTGGTAGCAAAAAGAGCGTCAGTGTCGGCTCATCGGCCGTCCGAGTGCGTGCACACCTGAAGCTCTCCACAATCCAGCCGATGTTCTCGAGCGTGTTTCTGTAAACTCCGTACCACTTTGCGACCTGATCCTCCTTGAACCGGTCGTACTGCGCGCTCGCCGCCAACTGCGCGAAGAGCGACGAGTTGATTACATCGGACTGCGCAGGGTAAATTTCTAGCTCGACTCGCAGGATATTGCGCGCGGCAGGCAACTCACTCTCTGCTGCTCGGACAAGTTGCCGACGAACAAGATCACGGAGCTGCCGACGACTGCAGCCGTGTCGTCCTCTGCAGCAGCAGTCGAGGGCGGAGGCGGGATGGAGAGCTTGACGTTGCGGACGAAATTCTGGCGGTCTTTCAGAGTAGTCATGTTGAAGCTTAAGCTGGACTGGCGAAGCGTGAAGCGTTGAACGAGATGAGTGAGGATTACAGACTTGTCTCACTGAGGCTTTTGTAGCTAGCAGTGTCGCCCGTTCGGCGGGGGAACATAATTTTTGTCATAAGGAGCAATGAACACTTGTTTTGACGCATCAGAAGGACCCTAATTACACGAGGCGGAGAGCGACCAGGAGCTGCCATACTGCCAGAGACGTATGCATGGATGTTCAAAGCCATTGTTCAGCATAGGCGTGTTCCACCGTATTCTCCACAGCCGACCCTTTCACGATAATGGCTTGACCGTGACAGTTCAACGGAATGCCATCGTAACGACATTTTGCGAGTGTCGCTGCAGAAATTGAGAGTCATCGGGTCAGCTCCATCTTCGACTGAGGAAAAGGATATTGCTGTGGATTTATTTTTCGTTCTATGCTTTGCGATTCCCAATGGGGTTTAGTATTACTAGAGGAACCTTCCTTGGCTAGCGAGGGCAGGCATACGGGGATAACTGGGGGATAGTGCAAACATGAGGACTTTCCTGGATGACAGAAGGAAGGAAGGAGAAGATTGTACAGCGGCTTCGATCCCAATTAGACTTCAGGCCTTCAAGCAGGTCCCATATTCCTCGACGTGCCTGTGTCACGACGGAGAGCAAATTGCGGCGGGGATTCCGTACCGATCCTGAATGCAGTGTGGCCTTCGTCCACTACTCAGAAGCGACAAGAACTTACCCAGAGGAATATCGAGTATTGCACACAGCTCAGATGGGATGCAAAAGGGCACAGTTGAGACACTGACCACGTAGTATCGGCGTAGCTAATAGTGCCTCCTGGTCAAAGTTAATGCCACACTGATGTGATGCTGTAATTGAACGCAGCGTTTGATGTCACCGGCTGATTTCTCACGGTCGCGTATCAACATATGCATTAGTAACAACTTTGGGACCCGAACAATCGTTGGCCTTATGATGTGTTTGCAACCATATGTAGCTCCAGAATATATACACCGGCTAATGAAGAGTGTATTCCATGCATCAAGCTGTGACAGTGCCAGCCAGCGGCGGTCGGAGAAACGTCGTCTCCGAGAACAGCAGCAATGGAATCGAGTGACCTTGGCTATTATAGGTACGTTCAGTCTGAATTGGTTGATTTCAAACCTGTTATTCGCATGTTCAGGGAGTCTGTTATCAGTCATCGAACGAAAGGTCGAAGCGTATATGCATGTGAGGCTATTCTGTCAGCATCATTCATGTTTCAAAGCAGCAGTCGGTGATGATTGTAGGCCCAGGTATGAATGAAATTGTAAATTCGCGCAGAGCGGACGTGACAAACGTCCTGGCAATGCCGATCAAGTGTTCAGGCTCCTGGCTAGAAGCATTGTCACTGCTTGACGAAGACACCACTGTTCAACTGGATACTTTAAAAGCAGCCGGGCCGGTAAACACTCAAAATCAGCCAAGAACTCATACACAATCAAATATGCAGTACACTTTTCATTACCTATAGGTTCTGAAATACGAAGTATTCCAATAGCCGACGTGAAGGCTCATCATTGCTATCATTCATCGGATACCGGCAAGCTCTCTTCCAAATTGTGTTCTATGAGGACGCCCCCGCCTACAGGGCCAATTGGGAAGAATGACAGTATTAGCTGCCCTCAAAGAACCATGAAAATTCCAATCGACCGTTCTCCTTGTAACGTATTCTTCACCGCATACTGACGCAGAGGCTCTAGAACGCATCTCTGTCAATTGGCGGAGCGCATGTTCCATGCATCAAGCACATGATGGTGCCGAGCAACGGTGATCGGAGAAAGGTGACTGCGGATGTCGGCGCCGAGAGCATTCATTAGCAAGTCCGTCCCGAAAAAGAGAGCGGCCAGAGTGCAGAGACTGTACGACCGCATATCAGTTCGACGTTATTGTAGAGAGGGTTGATGTATGCGACGCACTCGATGCATTCATTCAACTACGGGTAGCCGTCAGCATCCGAAAGAAGGTCCGATCGACAGTGCACAGCGTCGAGACAGTAGTAACCCTCCTGTTGGAGGAGGAACCGCAGCATTTCCTCCCAGTGGTTCTGTCCGGTGCATAGGTCAACTCGCAGACACGTTCGATGGAATCGACGTTGAAAGCACAGGAAGATTTAATCGGACAGAAAACTTGAAACAAAGCCTTCGAGTGCATGGCTGGAACCACGGTTGGTAGGGAAAGACGTTAATGAATAATAAAGCAGGGATTTATTTAGGCCTTTTGGTGCGCCAAAAAAAATGATGTCTTTGCGTGAATGAACACTTCCATTTGCTTTCATACCTCACAACTGATCACTGTAGGTACATTTAGTCTGAGGAGTTAGCTGATTATTAACCTCAATCTGCTAGTTCAGAGAGTGCCATATGATAACTCGTGATCGAACCAAGGGCCGCATTGTATGCGCATTGCACACGCAGTTAGACTATTCTAGTGGCAGCATCGTCCATGCTTCAATGCAGCCGGCAGCGACGGCGGGTCGCGGTGAGCGATTTACCGAATGATTGAAATTGAAAATTCGCGGCAATGAAATGCGCTGTGACACTGCCGGTTGTGATTCCATGCATCAAGCAAGAGTGCGAAGGCGTCTGCCTTTGGGAAAAAGAAATCTCCGAAAACAGGGTCAATGGAATGAAGTAACATAACCCTCTGTTGAGACCCTCGGCGTTGGTAATCACGAGTGTTGGCTTCCTCTCCTGACATTTAAAATGACAGTGCGCTGATTATTAACTAATCAGATCTTGACTGTGCGTAACGAACATTTGCAAAGCATGTAGACTGCTGTCCACCATGTCTCAAGTTTTTAGAGATATCACCTCTAGTACGATGCTCACGATGCATTCGACAGGAAGATGCTGTGCACTCCATGCTGTTCCTGTGTCGGCTGGGTCGTGACCTCGTTGTCAAATTTTGCTTTCTGTCACAGACACGTTTCACAGCCTCTGACGAGAGCGCGGCAGGAGCATCTCGACGGCGACGACCAAAACAGGCAGCGTGGACGACCTGATGCTCACTGCAAGGCTGGAGAATGAGACATCACGGAGTCGTCACGGGCATTCCCTTGGCGTCCGTGCGTTGTAAGCGGCTGGTGCCGACTCAGAAGGGCAAGAGCTCCTAAACGACAGTGTGATACTGAGCTCGAAGCACTGTGTTTCATTCTTCCAAATCGCCGTTGCAGTGTTCGTCCTCTCTCGCCTGCGGTGCGCACTATGCTCATGATGATGATGAATCGACAGCCCCGTCGAAGACGACCGGCATGATCTATCAAGTGGTTCAGACGTAAGTCGACGCAAGCGAAGTGGACCGCCGCCCGTGATTATTCCGCTCTGGGAGGGGTAGTGTTGTATCACAAGCAATGGCTGCATAGCGTATATAGTGCAGTAGCTGTATCGGTAAATTACCCCTTACATAGCAGAAGCAGCAGCGGGCGCCAGCCACGTCGCGCGCAGTAGTGCCATGAGATCAAGATGCACTCCAAAAACAACTCCGAGGGATAATTGCAGCGGTGCAGAATGACGGACTGTCGCACGGCAAGGATACATCCCCATTCTCGGCATTCAATTCCCCTCACATGTTCAATCATTTTGTGGCGCGCAAGCTCCTCTCAACCTCCTTGTTTGATTTCTGTGATCGAAGCTTGTCTACTGGATGTTGTCACGAAAATATGGTGAGAAATAGCGAAGCAACTCGACAAGGTGTTGGTGTACCAGTCTTGAGATTCACTGACGCGTTGTGCAGATGAGGTGGCTTGAGTGCAAAATTTTAATTGCCTCAGGCTTCGTGTGCGGAGTGCGGCGTAGAGTCACATCAAGGACATGATCAAACAGCACCAGCAAGCAAGCTAGCAACCTAGCGTGACGGGGCGCGTCTGGTGGGCGCGTCTGCAGGACAAAGTCACGAGACCCACATGAAGTCGCGTCGCGTCGCGTCACGCGTCTGTGGCTGCAATGATGTCCGTATGACATCGTCTCCGTGTCGTAGCTAAATAGATATACCCGCGTACGTAACTGGCTATAAACTAGTCCGCTCTTATCATGTCAGGCCTGCGCAGTCATTGTGTAGATGGCGCCGCAGCACGGCGAGGCAGTGTTATGCAATACAGCAGGGCAGAGCAGAGAGTATCCCGCATGTCCCTTACACCACCAACGATCATGCAGAAGAAAATGGATATATGTCGGGCCAATAATTATCGATACACATAGGGCTGCACAACCCTCAAGGTAGTGTCAAAGAGCATCCTTCAACGTCCACGCCCGCCGCTCAGAACTTGACCTTCGACAGGACGCTGTAGAAGTGTTGACCCTGGATCTTGGCGACCTCGAGCTCGAGCGCAGTCGGCTGGCGAGAGCCGTCCGCGCCGGCAAAGGTGCCTGCGCCCCATGGAGAGCCTGTGAGAGGGTATGTTAGCGTAATGTCCGGTAGGTGACAGACGAACAATTAGAGAAGAGAGGATATATGCGCGCATCTTGCGTGAAAAGCACGCTAACATGCGCTTCATATGGCAGCAGGCCACACAAGAAGTGTGTTAGACAGGGCGAGACACTCACCACCGCGGACCTCGTCGAGGTTGGACAACTGGGCAAAAGTCTTGCTGTAGCCGAGAGGGACGAAGATGATGCCATGGTGGGTGAACGTCGATAGCATGCTCAGCGCCGTCACCTCCTGTCCTCCGCCTGGCGTGCCAGTAGACACGAACACGGACGCGTACTTGCCCGCGAGCGCGCCCGACGCCCAGAGCCCACCCGTCGCATCCCAGAACGCCTATATGCGCGCGCATAAGTCAGCATAGAGCGCACATACGCAGGAACAAGACGGCGGCGAACCTTGAACTGGGCGGGCATGTTGCCGTACCGCGTGGGGACACCGAAGATGAACCCGTCAAAGTTGGGGAGGTCCGTCGGCGCGATGATGGGGTAGGCAGGCTTCGCGGGCGCGTGCATCTTCTCGAGGATGTCCTGCGAGAGGGTCTCGGAAACCTGGTAGATTGTCGCAGAGCCGCCGGCCGACTGGACGCCACTCTTCACGGACTCGGCCACTGTACGAGAGGGAGATTAGTGCATGCGGCAAGAGATGGAGGACAGAAGGGCTCACCCTTGGCGATGTGGCCGTACATGGAGTAGATGACAATGGCGATTCTTGGGGAAGACATGGTTTCAGTGACAGTAGCGGTGGAAGCGGGGGCTTGGGTGGGAGCGGTGGAGGACTGGGTGGGCTTTATATCCTTCTCGGCCGGCTTGCTCGTGTTTGGGGTCCTGTCGTCGTCGGAGAGCTGGTTCTTGGTGCGTTTGCGGGGGAAGCACATCCAACACTCGGATAATGGTGAGGGAAGAATGCCGGGGGGTCGCGCTGCTCGAGTCTATATGCATCGATCGAGCGCCTACGGCGAGCGGGCGACGAGGGAGGATCTTGCCAAATGCGCGCATGCCTCCTGTTCAGAAGACCAGGGCAGGAAGCATTTTCTCGAACGGCAACGAATATTGCTTGAACACACGGCGATGCTTCTAGCTCTCTGATCAATTAAAGGTGTCCTCGAGGGCTCCCGATGGACGGACCTTTCCTTCCTAGACGCGTACGAGTGAAAACGTTCACCGTACGCGCAAACTCAATCTCCCCGTCCCCCGTCCACCGCAGCTCACATCCAGAACGAATTTGCAAGACAGCACAATGCCCAGGTGGGCACAGTCAGCGGCGTCAGCAGAATTAGACGGTGAGGCAAGAGTTCGATGGGGGCAGAGTGGCGCCAAGAACGCAATGACGAAGTCCGGCGGGAGATCGCTGCCTAAACAGGAAATCATGATGCGCTCGCTGTCCCGATTTGGCACAAAACGCCCTCGCTCTCCTGGCGTGATCCCCCAATCTGTACGCTCTCTCCCGCGGCCGCGGGCTGGGTCCCCGGCCCATCGATGCTTCTCCGCAGCCGACGCGAATTTCTTGCCTCTTTTCGTATGCCTTCGCTGCTCGCATCCTTTATGCGCCATCCATGTCCGCGAAAATCAACCTTCTGCTCAAATGGGCAGCGTCGTCTCAGACATGCTGCACGGCGCTCGCTACGATACATCCACCTAACGCGCATATGGTCGTTGTTTCTCACCGCGTACGCCCGAAGTGCGTTCGCGAAGAGACTCCAAACATTGGGCGACCTGACTTCTTCCAGCTGGAAGGGGCAGTTTCGTCTTACGGTCCGCGTTTGTCTTGCTAAGGAATCGATGCTCTGACACAACGCTTATGAGTCAGGGATGACAAAGCTCCTCGTTCGCTCCATCGGCGTTCGGTGAGCATGCAGGCTGCAACGCTCCAAGCGGGGGTTCCTGTAAAACGTACTTAAGGTTTCCTGATCCACCCTTTATGGGCGCGCACTATGCTCCGCGAACGTTCGCACTGAGATCCTCCCATCCATTCAAGAGCTCAAAACGTTTATGTTACCCGAACAGTCAACCCACGCACTGACGGTCGCACATCTGCAGCAAGATAAAGAGCGATGCTTCAGACATCCTTGAATCCATCTATTTATGTCACTTTTTTCTGGCTCATGCGTTGCGCATGCCTGCGCTATTCCAGAGGCCGGCCGTGCTACATGAGGTTGACAAGTCGCTTTTCACCCTGGCAGCTTCCCTCAGGCTGCATCCCATAGAGAAACGTTCGTGAAGGCTTGTCTACCTCCTACTGATAGGACAGCGTGGATTCCTAATACGTCTGTCTTCTGCTCACGTTCGATGGCGTAACCAGTAGCGTCATGTCACGCTATACATTCACCTTGTAATCGTGGGCACCGGCGGCTGTTCGCTCTCTGCGCGCGCGCGCTGCAGCTTAGGAATATGGTGTGGCCTCGCAAGCCCGAGGATATGTCCCCTTCTCGTCCACGGAGATAACATCGCATACAACACATCCAATGTCCCCGTATATGATTCCCCCCCATCGACATGCTGGGTAGGAATGCAAAACAACAGTTGACTTTCATTCTCGATTGGAGGCCAACCGACGGGTTACGAAGGCCACTCCGCCAGATGGATCCAACGCGTGCAGACACTCATGCCGTGAACCAGTATTTTCATTAAATGCGGCAGGATTCTGTTACACGCAGTGAAGTCAGATGTCGGAGCTCGATGTCGTCTGTCCGTAAAACACTTCTTTCTGTGGATTCTGTCATCCATGTACGACGCTTTGACTTTGCAGTGGCAATCGCTAACACTCCGGTACACTCTAATTCCTTCACATGGCTACACATGATGACGGATCCATGTTGCTCTTCAATGAGGATCCGAGGTCTCCAACTGCGCTGTCGAGCTTTATACCTCCTGACCTCCGTCCCTCAGAGAAGTAGGTATTTTGTTGTCTGCCTTAGGGGAGAGACAAACTGTCGAGTGGGGTACTCTTCTCCAAACGACATCCATAAGTGGCTGTGACATATGAGTACAAACCGAACTGGATTGTACCGGTTCGCTGCGCCTACGTCATCGATCACCGCCTCGCAGCAGGGTTGCCGCGGAGCCTCCCCACGCCTCTCACCCATAAACCACACCAACCCGCATCCCAACTAACTGTACACTACTCTTTCCATCCTCACGTTCAACGTTCAACGTTTATACCACTGAATCCACCATGCCAATTCGAGGCTCGGATATCTGTCTGATCCTGGTGCGCGTACTTCGAGGATAGCGATCGCGAGCGGTTCAGCTGAATATGGCGATAGGTGACCATCCTTTGCCCGCCTGTCGCGGTGTTCTTCATGTCGGGTTGCAGCTGCGACCTGCTCATCAACGTCTGTCTGACGATGTGAGTGATACTCGCCACCCAAGCATGGGATTGTCTTGTCGTACAGTATGTTGACTTTTATGCTGCAGCTTGGGTTATATTCCGGGACATATTGTACGTGCTAATGTGAATCACCAGACGGATGGGGTCTGACGAGCACCTCGTTTGTATCTAGCATGCGTTCTGGCTGATATACAAGAAGATGAAGGCAGAGGAGCGCTACGGCCGTGGCGGCTTCCAATGTGCGTCCTGTTCGTCTCTTTTCCGAATTCACATTTCTGACAACCGCGTAGACGTTGGCAACGGCCACTATGAGCCCTTATACAATGCGCCCGCTGGTGCTCCTCCTGCCGGCTATGGCGCCACCGGTGGCAGCTACGCGTGAAGCAAGTTGGCATTTCACGGTACACTAGGATCGTTACAGTAAAGCACTGCGTACTCTCTCGGATTCCTGCTCTGCAAATGCTGTGCTGCGACTATTATGACTTGTTGAATATATATATTCGCATGAAGGGCATATGACCGCGTGTGCAAACATGAGTATAGTAATTCTGCACGATATGTAAGAACGAGACGATCCAACGATACTGTTGATATGTGTCTGCCGTGACAAACCTCTATGCCATAGAAAGATGGGCATCGAAGTAATATAGGAAGAAGGATGAGAACATCCACATTGCTTTCGCACCATGTATCCCTATCAGAAGCTGCGGTGGGTTGCCGCTGCGTCTGTACACTAAAGGTGCGGTTCTAATCCGAACAAAAAGCTGAAATACTCGGATTCTTAGGAGGTGAGACGAAGTTCAGGAAATATCAAACACCAGCAATAGAAAGAAACGTATAGATGAGTATTGGTCGACGTCAACAATGGCAAGGAGGAGGTAGACGAGAAAGCCGCCAAGAAAATATGCAGGGCAATCTGGGCGGCGCTTGAAAACGCGACACGCCTCAGACGCGTCTCATAACAGTGCGACGCGATCGATGACGCGTTTCTGTCTCATCAAAGTAGTCTTTGTCTGCTGCTGTATTCTACCAGCATTCTTTTGTCCTCGAAGGCACCCAACTGACCTCACTGAAAGGTCTACAGGGGATTTTGCAGACCAGCTCGACAGCATGGCGCTGATGTATGGCGGCAAGGAGAAGGAGAAGGAAGATTATGACATTGGTATGCGTATACGGCGCTCTCGCTACGAGCAACTCACTGATGGCTACGTCCAGATACCGCGTCGCATCCAGGATTCATCAGCTTTTTTGCCAAGCTGCCTCCCAAGTCCCCAGAAACCGGCACACTGCGACTTTTCGCCCGCGGCGACTATTACTCTGCTCATGGCCCCGACGCGTTATATGTCGCGACGCATTTCTACCGCACCAACACGGTGATCAAGTACCTGGGCTCCGGAGGGCGCGCAGGCCTCCCGAGTGTGACGATGAACCCGGGCCAGGCGAAGAGTTTCTTGAGGGAGGCGCTGACTGCCCGCCAGCTCCGAGTGGAGATATGGGAACCGGAGGCGGGGCAGGGGAAGAAGGCGACGAGGTTTAAGCTGGACAAAGAGGTAAGTCATGGACTGTCTTTCTATGACGGTTGCTGCATATATGCGCTTTTTAGGCGTCTCCGGGCAATTTGCAAGCTGTAGAAGATCTCTTATTTGGCCATACGGATATCCTCTCCGCTCCTGTTGTCATGGCCATCAGGATCGCGTCTACACCCGCCGCCATTGCAGCTTCTTCCAAGGCAAAGACAAAGAGCGTAGGCGTCGCCTTTGCCGATACGAGCACACGCGAGATCGGCGTTGCCGACTTTGTTGATAATGACCTGTTCTCCAATGTTGAGGTGCGCAAGAATGAACAGTGTTTGTCTGCAGTTCTGCTGATGGACGGTCATGTAGACTCTCATCATCCAACTTTCTGTCAAGGAGGCACTGATACCGACGGGAACGGCAACTGGGACTACCGAGCGCGACTTCGAGCTGAAGAAGCTGAAGGAGGTCCTAGATCGCTGTGGGGTTGTCATTACCGAGCGTAAACCGAGTATGTTAACCTTTCCACATAATTCTTGTCTGCTGACCGTACTGCATAGGTGAATTCACCACAAAGAATATCAAGGACGACATCGTCAGACTGCTGAAACCAAGTTCCATACCCTCGTCTTCGAACGTCGATGCTGCACAGGTAATACGTGAGTCGTGACCGATCGGCGAAGTGGGCGTTATATGACGATGTTCGCATCTATCGCACGCAGCCGAGCTCTCGCTCCCTATTGCTCCTGCCGCACTGTCCGCGTTGGTCTCCTACCTTTCACTGCTTTCAGATCCATCTAGTCATGGCGCATATACTCTCCACATGCACGACCTGTCCCAGTTTATGAAGCTCGACGCTAGTGCCCTTCGTGCGCTCAACCTTACTGAGGGCTCGGGTAACATTGTAGGCCTTCCTGCGGCGGCAGCATCGATGAAAACTACTGATATCGTGTATAGGGATCTAATAAGAACACTTCTCTCTTCGGTCTGTTGAACAAGGGCAAGACAGCTCAAGGTTCGCGCCTACTTGGCAGCTGGCTGAAGCAGCCGTTGGTCAACCTTCATGAAATCCGTTAGTGCTGGATCGCGAACATTATCCGTATATTGCTCTGAATCCGGACTTCCTACAGATAAGCGGCAGAACCTCGTGGAAATCTTCGTTGACGATTCAAATGCACGGAGAACACTGCAGGTCAATCCTTCTCTCATCATTGCATTGCTGCAATCGTATGAATCTTGCTTCATAGGATGAGTATCTCAAGATGATGCCTGACATGCATCGCATATGTAAACGGTTCCAGAAGGGCGTCGCGTCTTTGGAAGACGTCGTTCGGGTATATCAAGCCATATTGAAGGTAACTTTTGTAGCGCTCTTGTCCTAACGTCCATTTGACCGATGCAATTGCATGTTTAGCTTGAAGGCCTCATCACTACTCTTGAAAGCCTCGAGATTGTCCATGACGATATTAAAGAGCTATTGGAAGAGCTCTATCTCGCGAAACTACGAGTATGTATTCGATTGATACCTAATGCCATCTCTCATGACAGCTCCTCGCCTTCTCTAGGAATATGATGCCAACCTTGCGAAGTTCGCCGAGATGGTACAGCATACGCTGGACCTCGATGAGCTCGAGAACCACAATTTCGTCATCAAGCCGGACTACGACTCTCGTCTCCGAGTTCTTGCCGACAAGCTGAAAGAGATCCGCGACGGCCTAGATGAGGAGCATCAAGACGTTGGCCATGCGCTGGACCTCGACTTGGACAAGAAGTTGCACCTGGAGAACTCGCCAACATATGGATACTGTTTCCGCCTGACAAAAAGCGTAAGCGGGTTCACGGCGAAGGAGCCCAATGTTTTCTTAGGCGCTTGCTGCTGTATTACAGGATTCTAAGAGAATCGAGAACAAGGAGAACAAGTACCCACAGCTGGGTACAAACAAGAGCGGCACCTACTTTACCACTGGGACTTTGAAGGAGCTGGCGACGGAATACCAAGAAACCACGGAGTTGTACTCGAAGACGCAGAATGGCCTTGTCAAGGAGGTCGTCAATATTGCTTGTAGGTTCTTTAACGTATATTATATACTGGTGTGCCAATGACTTGACAGCAACCTACACGCCTGTTTTGGAATCTTGGAACAATGTCCTGGCTCATCTCGACGTGATCATCAGGTGCGTTGGATGCGTTCCGCCAAGTGACGTCTCATGTATGATTTAAGCAGCTTCGCTCATGTCGCCGTGAATGCACCAGAGGCGTATGTCAAGCCCAAGATGCTGGAAAAAGGTGAGCTCTCTCTACGCATCATGTCGTTGGATGACTCGTAGACCCGCAACACAGGCTCGGGCAGCCTGGTTCTCAGAGAAGCACGCCACCCATGTCTTGAGGTCCAAGATGACATGAGCTTCATTCCCAATGACATAGAGATGATTAAGAGTGAGAACGCTCTTTCTTCTCAGTGAAGCTACACTTGCTGACCGCGCTTCGCTGATAGATGACAGCGAATTCCAGATTATCAGTAAGCGTGACCCAGCTAGTGCGATTCCGAATGCAAGACATTGACAAACTCGTCCAGCTGGCCCTAACATGGGCGGCAAGAGCACATACATTCGGCAGGTATAACGTTCGTTGTCTCATGTCATCCGGCCAACTCAGAAGCACACACAGGCTGGAGTGATCGCACTCATGGCTCAAATAGGCAGTTTTGTTCCGTGTTCAGAGGCCAGTATACCGGTATTCGACTCGATCCTCTGTCGTGTGGGTGCTGGAGATAGTCAGCTCAAAGGCATATCGACATTCATGGCCGAGATGCTCGAGACGGCTACCATTCTACGCGTGCGTTCTGCTGTCATTCTGCTTCGTCCGGCGCTTGTGATGACGAAGGGCCTTTTGCCAGTCTGCTTCGAAGGACTCGCTGATTATCATCGACGAACTTGGACGAGGTGGGGCACTTGGAGGAGTTCCGATTAGAACACTGTCTGACTGTGTCATCCAGGGACGTCGACGTATGATGGATTTGGTCTGGCATGGGCCATCTCAGAGTAGGTTTACCCTGAAATATTACATGATGCGTGCTAAAGAAAGCGCAGACACATCGCCTCCGAGATTCACGCCTTCTGTCTCTTCGCGACTCACTTCCACGAGCTAACGGCCCTTGACCAAGAGATTTCACACGTCAAGAATCTGCACGTTGTCGCGCACGTCTCCAAGTCAGAAGAGGCTGACCGTGATCGTGATATCACCTTATTATACAAAGTGGAACCTGGTAGGTTATGCTTCTAATCGACTTGACATATGGTCTCAACATGTTGCTAGGCGTGTGCGACCAAAGCTTCGGTATCCATGTTGCTGAACTGGCCAATTTCCCGGAAAATGTAGTCAAGGTACGTGCTTCAGCTTGTCTCTCACGGCTCTTCGTGACTGATAACTTATTTGGCAGCTGGCGAAACGCAAAGCTGACGAATTGGAAGATTTCAACCAAGGTAAGGTCGAGTCGCAGCAGTGTCTTGATGCGCCTGACATGTGCGCTATAGAAGGTAACGACAGTGAGCCCCAGTTACCCGCAGAGGTGGTCGAGGAGGGAACGAAGATTATCGAAGAACTTTTGCGAACTTGGGCATCAATGCCTCCAGACCATGATGGTGAAGACGTCACAATGGCCGAAGAGGATGAGCCTTCTCCTGCAGCGCAACTAGAGCAACTCAAGAGATGCGTCGAGCAATTCCGGCCACAGATCGAAGCGAATGCTTGGGTTCAAAGTATACTGGCTTCATTGTGAACTGGAAACATCAACGAGGACATTGTTTTTCTCCACAAAAGCCGAGCCCGTCGATACTGTCGCTGTGCGTTCTTTTCATCATCATTGCTGCTATTCTATGCTCTGTGTCATCGCTCTGTAGTATTTATGATGATCCACATGAACCGTGCGCGTGAGAGGCAGCGTCGATGCAAACTCCCACCTGGAATCAAGCTTGGACATCATATATACTAAACATCCAGAATGTCATACGTACATCCAAGTTGAGGACGATATTAATATATGGTTCTATGGATATTCCTCAGCCATTTTATAACGGAAGCCGGAGCCTGACTCAAAACATGAACGCATTGATACTTGATCTGAAAATATAGAGAGAGCATCCATTGCAATTGTAAATAGCGACTAGTATCACGACGAAAGGACGGATGCTGGCGGGTCTTGGGCCCAGAAATACGTGGGTCGAGGCCCGACAACACTGACTATTGTCGCCTGCGGAGGCGCATCAGCCCACCTGCCAATTTCGAAAGAATGATTCGTTGTTCGAAAATCCATGTCCTTTACTGGAGCTCCACGTCGTATAAAGCGTTCTGCTCTTGTTCGGATGGTCGTCGAAGTTTGGCGCCAAAAAGAAGGCGAGTTGAGGTCCCTCACGGAAGATTCTGGGGCATCGGAAAATCACAGTCGCACACATTTATTACTCTGTTACAGACAGACCATTCACGCGACATACAACTCATGAGCGAAAACTCCGCCTCATAAGCTACAAACGTATGCGGCAGAATCGCCATCTGGATAGTCGAGTCAGAGATCATCGAGCACGGGTGAACTGAACCATGAACAAGTTATATTATCGATTTGTGGGATCAAACGTACCATAGTGACAAAAGCTTCGGTAGTGTTGAATTGAGCAATCCCGCCGTTCCAGTATGTGAGGATACCTGGTAATCATTCCGCAGTGCTCAATGTGTACATGACGAGCTTCGATTGTTCACGTTTGATGACATACCGTCTAATAGCAATACGGGGAGCATGAGGAGAAGACTCAGTGAGAGAGTAATGGAGGCGTCGACTGTGGCACTGATGGACATCGGCATATATGTTATTCGCACGCGTTTAAGTAAAATTCCATGGCAGAGAAAGGATGCATGAGCTTTCATTGAAAAATCGGTGTGTCTCACTTTAGCTCCGAGCAGGAACTTGGTAGGCGTTAGCCTCATGTCAGGACTCCGGGACACCGGGAAGACCAGCCTGCCACGAGCGCGCTCTGCTTTGCCTGCTCACGGTCCATATGCAGTAACTTTGGCCGGATTCAGAATAAATACATCAAAAATAGACGCAGGTACAGAAGACATGAGGATTGAGATTTGATCTCCTGAGGCGTTCTGTCAGCGGTCGTCAATTTTGAGGCAAAATAGTGAGCGTACGATGTTATCTTAGTTGTGTTAATTGACGCGTAAACGCGAGAACCCAGTCACCTCAGACAACATCGCTGTGCAGCGGTTGGGCCTTGGCCCATGTTGACGCCGTATTTGCATGTTTGATCGGCGACTGATGGTCAACACGACCAAGGAGATGAACTTCATCGGGCACCTGCGCGTTTCGGTGATGAAATCTGGTATCCTCCGTCCTGTGCATATCCGTTGTCGGTAGAGATGGCGAGGTCGGTATGTCATTGCTTATTGTACTGCCCGAATCATTTTGCAGACGGTTGGACGGCACGAGGTTGGGAGACTCGCGGTCATCTGTTGAACTGGACGATAGCGGATTCAGCGGTCGTTAAATGATCCCCTCGGGCGGTTTCGACTTTGGAGTGCGAAGAGAACTGCGCACGTTGAGCCTTCGATGCATCAAGACGGAGGGTCATCTTTTGTGCCATTGGTGATGCAAGGCACACTTACATCGCCATGAACGAATTGACATAGACTATCGATGGGAATCGTCAGTGTCGTCGGCTAATGTGTCAACGAGATGCTTCTTACGCTTAGTCAGAGAGAATTCCACAGCGGCGACGATGAATGTCTTGGGAAGTGCGGCCATCTTGTGGATGCGTGGAGTTCCGATATGTCAACATAGCATTG
The DNA here is from genome assembly GCF_001632365.1 of Laetiporus sulphureus 93-53. Lineage (NCBI taxonomy): Eukaryota > Fungi > Basidiomycota > Agaricomycetes > Polyporales > Laetiporaceae > Laetiporus > Laetiporus sulphureus. Next base: position 617,915 of record NW_024468514.1, on the reverse strand, counting down.
CGTTTTATAACGTTGAAACCTTACGGTGGCGATGGCTGAGAGCGAACAAAGACTACGCGCCTGTCAGGAGCGTTCAAGCCGGCGATAAGACACTCTTCAGCTGCCCACCTTGTAATCACACCAGTACTGAGCGTAAAAAGCATGAGCACTGTTATCATCGAGTCTGTTCTTTCGCATGGGTGAGAAATTCGATTCTCATGAAGGCGGTGTTCAGCTCGACGTACCTTCGATATCCAGTCCGAGACCGAAATAACAGAAAAGACATACATCCGGCGATAGCCACGTCGACGCCAAACCAGGTTGATAGGGGATAATATGTCACCCACTTCCGATAACATAGATATGGTTTAGCATAGCAGCTCTACGTACGCGTCCTCGTAATTGAGAGCACCTGGCTTACCTTCTCTCCCAGCAAGCGGAGGGTAGAGTCACTCTTGATCCAGGTCCTGATAGCGAGCAAGTGAATCATGGCTGCAATCAGAAGTGTAGGACATAACTCATGCATGACGCACAATTCATAACATAGCACTGTGGAAAGGCCTGCATTAAACATGGCAAGACGAGCAATAACATCCCACCCACCTATAGTTGCAACTGCAATGTCATCTCAGATAAATGGAGATATTGATAAATGACCAGCACATGTGTTACGCACCATAACCCGCACATGTGAATATGGCCTGGAATAGAGGTACAGAGATCGTCTGTCACTTCGTACATAAAGCAATCATTACTCAGCGTGCTCACAACAGTGATGGGCATGACACCCCGGATACGCTTGCCTCGATTTACAGCCTTATCCACTGTCAGCCACGTCAACACGTGGACGCTCATTAAGTTCGGAACACCTACAGCTCCACACTCGAATTGCATATAAGCTGCATATCGCGCAATCACACAATATTTTCATCTAATTGTATATGATGCGTGAAAGTTGGACTCACGTCTGCACAGACGATATAGCCACTGCCTGTATATGATGTGCGTATCGCATCAGCGACCAGAGATGAAGCGATATTGATGATTTCATTATCGTACGCTTACGATGTCCTGTGCCTGCAGAGCGATTTGTTACCATCGAAAAAAGGAGCAATGCAGCGACTGACCTTAAAACTCCATGGGAGTCTTAAGAGGTCAGGCGGGTCGAAATAATTGACTATCAGATTCCAATAGGCTACGTGGAAAGACAATGCGAGTTGAAGAGCATCCAGAACCCTAAATGCTGCACATAAGGTTTTGGATTTGGTCGGATATCGAAGGCACGCACCATAAATAGCACACCGACAATTTCATTCATGTTGGGTCTTTTGAGTACGATTTGAAATACATGAACACCTGGAGGTTCGTGACTCCGAAGAGACTGCATGATTGCACGGTGTAAGATTTGTGAGCCGTGTGGTTGTTCAGGGAAGTCATACATGGCAGAAATGAAAATTCCAACCAGTAGGGCGCCGAAGGTATCACCCAACTCCATGGGACGAAATCGAGCAACAGAGGTGATACAATGGTGTCAATAGTAGCTGGTGAGCAACCGAGGAAAGCCGTAAAAGGATCGCATGAAGTGGGACCTTATATAGAGGCTAACATCGCATACGGACCGCCGCTGATTAGCACGATTGGCTCAAGGTCCGAGCTTACCGAGAGGAAAAGTGCCCGTTGTGCTCCATCGCACCGCCCTAAACGCTCTTTCATGGCTCGAAGCCGATTGAGTTAAGGAGAACCTGATAGTGTTTGCTATGCCAGGGATTAGACCTGCCAGAGATTAGACTTGCCAAAAATACGGAGCGAACAAGAGCTTTCTTGAGAAAGGGATCTTGCCCGATGATGCGCGACCACGCGTAAACTGGCTTTCATAATGGCAAGGTTTGCCTGCGTGGTCGTGACGGTCGACCATGGCAGCGTATTATGCGGTCACGAATTTCCCGAGAGACGAGCGTGGCGTCTCTCCCCGGTTGAGACCGATGCTAAGATTTGCCTGACGTAGGGGCCGCTAGTCATGCATGATCAGTACCTGAATCAGACGATGAATATAAAGTTCAGCCTACTTCATTGCATAGCGGTTAAATAAACGCACTGAGAATTCGGTTCGTTCCTAACGTGGAACTATCAGATGAGCATATTCCTGTGGCCGAATGACCTCAAAAAGAGTTCAATTCTACGTGCATTAAGTGAATGGCAGAAGTGGCGAAGCAGGTCAGTAGCATTTCAACATCACGATCATGATGGCTCAGGTATAATTATTCTTGCCGGTGGGAGACGTACCTTGCCTCATGACCCTTCAACCGGCCCTCCAGTTCCGTTCGGTAACAGATCACGATTCAAATGGCACTCTGTATCCAGCGTAATGGACTGTCACGGCCTCCAATTCATCGAACCTCGAATTTGCCTGATTATCCAAATCTCCTACTCAAACCATCATAGATCAAGAAGATAATCGCACTGCTCGGGACTGCCCTCGCCACAGTAATCCCACACCCCCCATACAGCCCCTGGATCCCCTGCGCACGGTACATCGCCCTGAATGTGCTGAGGAAAGTAGGTGCAGGCTCGCCTGCAGCCCGCGGGCGCAGCTCAGCCTCCGTCTGGATCGCGCTCTTGACAGTATCCGCAGGGAACAGGGCTACGTTGTATGCGACGCCCGCACATGCGCCAGAGACCGCAGATTCCCATGCGTGCAACTCTTTTTTGTCCTTGACGTGCCGGCGTTTCAGTAATAGCGTCGCGACAGCCTCTTTCGAGGCGAACCACGCTGCGCCACCTCCGGTTTCACGTATCATGGTGGCAGTTTGCCCGAGCCAGAGCCCGCGAAATCCGTACGTGCGGATGACGGAGGTGAGGACAGCGATGGGGCCTGGTAGCTTGTGTGGCAAGGAAGATCCTGGCGTGCTAAGGAAGGAATGTGGAAGTGCGGCTGATGAGGAGGCAGGGGAGGGTGCCCCTGCGGCCTGCGCGAGAGAAACACCGAATTCCATGAGCATCTGTACCTGCATCTTGCACTTGACCAACTCGATTGGCGTGCTGTGTATAGACCTGCAGTTAGCGACGGGTCTTCAGTGAAAGGCGGCGCTAGCACTCACAGGACGAAACTCGTCACAAAGCCTGCTCCCGCCCCAGCCACCGCAAACTGGTCCAGCGACAGGCCCTGCGATGCCGGCTGCTTGCTAAAAACCCGTATCGCGTTCTGAAGTTCTGTATATGACCAGAACGGCGTTGCGTTCTCCGCCATTGCTCCTACAATGGGAGAAGGTAACCCCTGCCGCGATGTCGTCTTTCGTCATTTTATGAGCATCCCCAACTCTGCAGCTACACGCATTCTATATAGTCCACGTATTCCTTCCTTTTTCCAAGTTTGCGTGAGGCAGTCTATACGACCCTTGAAGCGAGCCGTCACATCCAAAACTTGCGACCGGAGACGGACCTTCATCAGGTCGAACGGATGGATGTTCAAAGACTTTCGACACCATTCGAGCAATCTATTCATGCCTTCGTGGGTTTGTCGATGGCTCACACTGCCGAACGCGATGTCCTTAGTGCGAGTATACTCATAGGATCGGTATCAGCGATTGCTACTGGCGATGCACTCACCATGTCGACTAGCAGTCAGTGAGATAAATACGAATTGCGGAAGTTGAAGCGCTGCTAACACGTGGTGATGGCACAGCCAAGTTCAGAAAGCACCTTTCAATACTGATGCAACACACACCTCATATAGCCGATCAACTCGTGCCAGAGCTGTCTGTGGTCTCGAGACAATGCAATGTCAGAGCAGATGAGCTGCTCTATCACATCGGGAGTTTTGTCATTTAATCCGGGACAAAAGTACTATTGTAGCGAATCTCATTGGTCAATTCAAATTTTGTCTGTACTTTTCTCCCGGATTAAATGACAAAACTCCCGATGTGTATGCTTCGTCAAGGCAATGCTGTGGTGGGGTAGGCCGGACGTGGAACGTCCTGGTCCCAGACTCCAAACGGTATCCGGGTGCCTGGGGTGTGCTGAAAGAGAGCGCAAGGAACGCCCGCCTGGCACGCACTGTGTGACGAAACACGGAGGGCGGGTGGGAAGAAAGTGTATGTGAAGAGTTGCAGTGGACGCGCTAGTGGCTACGTCACGCGTTTGTCCTGCGACATGCCGTCACGAGACGGTGTCACGATCGAATCCCCGTACTGCTTTGTTCCGTGTACTGGTTGAGGCCACGCGTTCTTGTGGTCACTGCTACAACGTTGATAGCATATGAAGAAAACCGACCATCACTAGCAAATCATGAGATTCAGTGAGATTTACAGCACATGATACATGAATCGCGCTTGGGTCTCCATGTGGTTAATGCAGGCAAGCTAGGAAGGTCAATTGAACTCGCAGAGACAGATAAAAGGGAATGTGCGCAAAGAGAAGGGTGAACGGGGAGAAAGTGTAAGCGAGAGTCGGACAGATGGGCAGAATGCAACAGAGCATATATATTTCTGATGATAAAGATACGCCCGGCAAGGTTGTTTTCGGATCGTCGGCATTCTGATGAAATGGTCAGATTGTATATACCTCACTATTCATAGCATTAGCTGCTCCGAAAATACCTTCGCGAGAAGTAGAGTCCACAAGTTTCCAAAAGCTTTCGAGATTGCGGATAGATAATCGCTTGAAACATCGCAATGCGAGAGAAGGCGAAACGATATTCTAAGCTGCGTGAGCCTCAGGCAAGGAAATGAGCACATTGACCCTGAAAAAGTAGATAACAAATGGGAAAGAAAAGCTTCGACAGCGTTGAGATGAGTTGGGACCCAACACCCCCCCCCCCCCCCCCCCCCCCCATCCCAGTATGTGATTATTAACCCATGCCCAGGTGTGTACACGACGAGTTTCGGTATTATAGATTGCGCCTACAACGTAGTGCCATGTGTGACATATTTCTGTTCACGTTTGATAACATACCGTCTACTACAAGTGCGGCGAGCATCGTGAGAAGACTCAGCGAGAGAGCAATGGAGGTGTCGACTGAGGTATAGACAGACATCGGCGTATACATTATCCACATGCGTTTAAGCCAGATTCCACGGCAGAGAAGGATGCATGAGCTTTCATTGACAAATCGGTGTGCTCCACCTTAGCTCCGAGCAGGAAGGTAGGTGTTAGTCTCATGTCAGGACTCTGGGACACCGGGAAGGCCTGCCTGCCACGACTGCGCTCTGCTTTGCCTGCTCACAGTCAATATGCATTTATTTTGGCTGACTTCAGAATAAATACATCAAACATAGATGCAGGTACAGAAGACATGAGGATTGAGATTTGATCTCCTGAGGCGTTCTGTCAGCGGTCGCCGATTTGATGGCAAAGTGGTGAGCGTACGATGTTATTTTGATTGCGTTAATTGACGCGTTAACGCGAGGACCCAATCACCTCAGACAACGTCGCTGTGCAGGGGTTCAGCCTTGGCCCATGTTGACGCCGTACTTGCATGTTCGTGATGGTCAACACGACCGTCAAGGACATGGACTTCATCGGGCCCCTGCACGTTTCGGTAATGAAACCTGGTATCCTCCGTCCTGTGCATATTCGTTGTCGGTAGAGACGGGGAGGTCGGTATATCATTGATGGTTGTACTGCCCAAATCATATTGCAGACGGTTGGACGGCACAAGTTTTGGAGACTCGCGGTCATCTGTTGGACTGGACGGTAGCGAATTCAGCGTCGGAAAAATGATATCCTCGGGCGTGTTTGTCTTTGGGTTGCGGATAGAATTGCGCGCGTTGAGCCTTTCGATGCGTCAAGACGGACAGTTATCTTTTTGTGCAATTGACGATTCAAGGCATGCTTACATCGCCATGAACGAATTGACGTAGACTATCGATGGGATTCGTCAGTGTCGTCGGATAATGTATCAGGTGCTACTTACGCTTAGTCTGAGAGAATTCCACAGCGGCGAAGACGAATGTCTTGGGAAGTGCGGCCGTCTTGTGAATGCGTGGAGTCTCGATAAGTCATCATAGCATTGCGTTTCAAGACGTTGGGACCTTACGGTGGCGATGGCTAACAGAGAACAAAGACTAAGCGTCCGTTAGGAGTATTCAAACCGGTAGAGAGACGTTCTTCAGTTGCCTACGTTGTAATCGTACCGGTACTGAGCGTGTAAAGCATGAGCACCGTTATCATCGAATCTGTTCTTTCGCACAGCTGAGAAACTCGACGCTCGTGGAAGCAGTGTTCTGCTCGACGTACCTTCGAAATCCCGTCCGAGACCGAAATAACAGAAAAGACATACATCCAGCGATAGCCACGTCGACGCCGACCCAGATCGATAGGGTATAATACATTATCCACTTTCATTGATATATAGATGGTTTGGCAAAGAAGCTTTACGGAGTATCCTCGTTATTGAGAGCACCTGACTTACCTTCTCTCCCAGCAAACGGAGGGTAGAGTCGCTCTTGACCGAGACCCTGATAGCGAGCAAGTGAATCATGGCTGGAATCAGAAGGTAGGACATAATTCATGCATGACGCACAATGTATAACATAGCACTGACAAGGCCTGCATTAGTCGAGGTGAAATGAGCGATAACATTCACCCACCAATAGTTGCAGCTACAATGTCATCTGAGATAAACAGAAATATTGACATATGACGAGCACATGTTACGCACCGTAACCAGCACATGTCAATATAGCCTGGAATAGAGGTACAGAGACCGTCCGTCAGTTCGTACGTGGAGCAACCGCTACTCTGCACACTGACAACAGTGATGGGCATGACACCCCGTATACGCTTGCCTCGGTTTAAAGCCTTGTCCACTATCAGACAGGTCAACACGTGGCCGCTCGTTAATTTTGGACAACCTACAGCTCCACACTCGAATTGCATACAACCTGCACATCGCACAATCACAAAACCTATTCATTTAACTGTACAGGATGCATGGACATTGAACTCACGTTTGCACCGACGATATAGCCACTGACTGTGTACGATAAGCGTGTTGCATCAGCGACCAGAAATGCAGTGACGTCGGTGAATTCAGTATCGTACACCTACGATGTCCTGTGCCTGCAGAGCGATTTGTCACCTTCGAAAAAGGATCAATGCACTACTGACCTTGAAACTCCACGCGAGTCTTAAGAGGCCAGGCGGATTGAAATAATTGACTATCAGATTGAAATAGGCTACGTGGAAAGAGAATGCGAGCTGAAGAGCATCCAGCACCCTAAATGCTGCACATAAGGTTCCGGAACTGGTAGGCTATCGAAGGCACGCACCATAGATAGCACACCGACAATTTCGTCCATGTCGGGTCATTTGAGTATGACTTGAAGTATATGAACACTTGGAGGTTGGTGACTCCGAAGAGACTGCATGATTGCACAGTGTAAGATTTTTAAGCCGCGCGGTATTTCTGGGAGGTCATACATCGCAGAAATGAAGATTCCAACCAGTAGGGCACCGAAGGTATCGCCTAACTCCATGGTACGAAGTCGAACAACAGAGGTAATATAATGGTGTCAACAGTAGCTCGTGAGGAACCGAGGAAAGCTGCGAAAGGACCACATGAAGTGGGACTTTATATAGAGGCTAACATCGCATACGGACCGCCGGCGATTAGCACGATTGGTTAAGATCCGAGCTTACAGCGATTAAAAGTGCCCGAGTACTCCATTGCACTGCCCTAAATTTTCCTTTATGACTCGAGGCTGATTGAGCTAAGCGGATTCTGATGGTGGCAAGGGTTTGCTATGCTAGAAATTAGACCTGCCAAAAACACGAGGGGGGAACAAGATCTTTGTTGATCAAATATCTTGCTCGATGATGCGCGACCATGCGTAAACCCTCTGGCTTCCATAACAGCAAGGTCTGCCTGCGTGCTGATGACGGTCAAGCGTGGCGGCGTATTTTAAAAATGCAGTCATGGTTCCCGAGAGACGAAAATGTCGAGAGACCCAGTTGAGATCGATGCTAAGGTTTGCCCGACGTACGGGCTGCTAACCAGTACCTGTTTCAGGCGATGAATATAGAGTTCAAACCTACTCCATCGGATAGCCAGTGAAGTAAACGCACTGAAAATTGAGTTCGTTCTTATCGTTTAACCGTCGCATAAGCATATTCCGGTGGCCGAATGACCTCGAAAAGATTTCAATTCTACGTGTATCAGTGGCAGAAACGCCAAAGCAGGTTAGCGACATTCCAACCCACAATCATGATGGCTCGGATTGAATAATTCTCGCCAGCGGCAACGGCACGTCCCTCATCTCATGACCCTCCAACCGGCCCTGCAGTTCCGTCTAGTAGCAGATCACCTCCATTTCGTGGGAGGCATGCTACAATGAAAAGTGAGTGACGTCGGCTGCGAGAAAGTCATTAGTTTGAGTAAGGTGAGGCGTTCCGTCCCACCTGCAACAAGTTTCGCAGCGGCTGAATCATCTCGCCCCATGGGCATTCCAACTAAACGGAATAATCACAGCCTCGAATTTGCCTGATTATCCAAATCTCCTACTCAAACCATCATAGATCAAGAAGATAATCGCACTGCTAGGGACCGCCCTCGCCACAGTGATTCCACACCCCGCATATAGCCCGCGGATCCCTTGCGCACGGTACATCACCCTGAATGTGCTGAGGAAAGTAGGTGCAGGCTCGCCTGCAGCCCGCGGGCGCAGCTCAGCCTCCGTCTGGATCGCGCTCTTGACAGTATCCGCAGGGAACAGGGCTACGTTGTATGCGACGCCCGCACATGCGCCAGAGACCGCAGATTCCCATGCTTGCAGCTCTTTCTTGTCCTTGACGTGCCGGCGTTTCAGTAATAGTGTCGCGACGGCCTCTTTCGAGGCGAACCACGCTGCACCACCTCCGGTTTCACGTATCATGGTGGCAGTTTGCCCGAGCCAGAGCCCGCGAAATCCGTACGTGCGGATGACGGAGGTGAGGACAGCGATGGGGCCTGGTAGCTTGTGTGGCAGGGAAGATCCTGGCGTGCTAAGGGACGAATGTGGAAGTGCGGCTGATGAGGAGGCAGGAGAGGGTGCCCCTGCGGCCTGCGCGAGAGAAACACCGGGTGCCATGAGCATCTGTACCTGCATCTTGCACTTGACCAACTCGATTGGCGTGCTGTGTATAGACCTGCAGTTAGCGTTGGGTCTTCAGTGAGTGATGACGCTAACACGTACAGGACGAAACTCGTCACAAAGCCTGCCCCCGCCCCAGCCACCGCAAACTGGTCCAGCGACAGGCCCTGCGATGCCGGTTGTTTGCTGAAAAACCGTATCGCGTTCTGAAGTTCTGTATATGACCAGAACAGCGTTGCATTCTCCGCCATTGCTCCTACAACGGGAGCAGGCAGTCCCTGCCGCGATGGCGCCTTTCGTCAATTCATGAGCACCCCCAACTCTGCAGCTACACGCACTCTATATAGTCCACGTATTCCTTCCTTTTTCCATGTTTGCGTAAGGCAGTCTATAGGGCCCTTGAAGCGAGCCGTTGCATCCAAAACTTGCGACTGGAGACGGACCTTCGTCAGGTCGAACGGATGTTCAAAGAGTTTCGACACCATCCCAGCAATCTGTCCACGCCTTCATGAGTCCGGAGCGGCGCAGACTGACTTAGGTGGCTCACACTGCCGAACGTGATGTCCTTCAAAGCGCGTACACTCATAGGATCGGCATCAGCGATTGCTACTGGCGATGCACTCTCCATGTCGACGAGTTACTGAGACAAAGGCGAATTGCGGAAGTCGAAGCGGTGCTAGCACATGATGATGGCAGAGCTCAAGTTGTAGTCGGATCGTAGGAGCGCTTCAGTGATAAATATCGATCCTCAATACAGAGCCATCCGGAATTGTAGCGTCGATGGTCGGGAATCATGGTCCCGTTGAAGGACAAACAACGATTGTGTGTGGCACCCAATTATGCAAGATGGCTCGTTACTGTGTAGAGACATTTTTCTGGACATTCTGTTATGATCATAAGAAAAGAGTACAGTGATTGCTGAGATACATCGGTAGATCAGATAAACGTCGCGGGGGGGGGGGGGGGGGGGGGGGGGGGGGGAGATTTTGGGAGTATCTCTATGTAACTAACATAGATCCTACACGACAACCCGTTAACATGCTGGCCCTATAATCTTCTCACTTTGAGCCCGTGTTCTTCTTCGCCTCGGCGAGAACCTTGTCGATCTCGCCCGAATACTTATCTGTGAGACTTTGAAACTGCAACAAAAATGAGCCAGGCATTCGATGAGCACAGGAACTGCCAGACGTACTTCGTCCATCTCAACTGAGTACTTGGCATATTTGCCCTTCTTCAGGCTTGTCTGTTGCTGCTTGCGGATCTGAACTCGGGCGTCTTCTGCCTGTTTCTGAGCAGTCGCGATCATGGCCTGTCGCGCTTCGACGGTCGGTCTACGATGACGATTCTCGGTCAGGGCGAGGAGAGTATCACGACGTTTGAAACACACTTTGGCATGGGTATCTTGATCGTGCGCGCATCGGCCTTCTGAGGGACAACACCGGGCAGCTTAGCCTCATAGAGCGCGTCTTCAACATATTTCAATGTCTACTGAATGCTAGATGAGCGGTCGCTTCCGCGAAAAGCGCACCAAGTACACTCACATGTTCCTCGAACACCGTGATGAGTAACGTTGTTCCCTCTCTGACACCAACCGTGGCAATCTCTTCCAGTCTCACGCCCTTGCTATCTGCATTATCGTGGTCAGGCAGGACCACACGCACCGGCGACAATATAGCAGGCGTTACACGGCCGCTCGCCCGCAACTCCAAGCCCGCCACATCCTTGCGATATTTGTCCAAGATCGCCTTCATCTTTCCTTCTGCCTTCGTATACTCCTCTCCCGCTGCTATCCGTTGAGATCCAGGGATCAGAGCATCGGTCGAGACAATCGGAGTGTGTTTGATTTTCTCCCCTTTCGGCTCCTTCTCGCCCTTTCGTTTTGCGGCATATGTTCGAATTTGTTGTATGAGTGACGTGGAAACTGGTCTCTGCCAACAGAGAGATGCTGTTGGGGATGTCCGTGCCAACCCACGGGCGAAATGATTGAGGTGGCGAGAAGACATGGGAATGTTGCTAGCCAAAGTTCTCCGCGTGGCCACAAGCGCACAATCATACCACGTGATTAACGCGTCAGTGGCGTGTGGTATAGCGCGTCGAGGATCCTTCCGAGTGGGCCACATCTCGCATTATCTTTGTCTTATTCTCACGTTGCATGTTTTCCAGTTGCTGACTCTGCTAATCTCTGTCTGTGTACTGCATAGGCAAATTCTGTAGATGGTTCCGAGCCACTTGCGACTTGTGCTGCGCGCATTTCTCTGTGCGTAACACCGAGCAAGGCATCTAACTTTGCCTGTGGTAGAAAACTCCCTAGGGTACGCTGGAAGTACCTTTTTTGGTGTTGGTTACGTCCTGTCAGACATCGGCGTTGTAGCATGTGATGTGACTCCAAGGAAGTGGTTGCGGTATGTCTCTCGAACTTTGCACCACTTACAGCTGCTCAAATTGCTTCCGGTGCATAGCATTTCAGTAAATATATGTGTCTAAGACGTTCATGAATTATCGTCATCACGAGCACGGCATAGTATGAGCCTAAGTGTCCCGTAGGCTGACGTATCTAGGCCCAATGCTCGTTAATTGAATGGTCCACCTTCCACCGTGATCATGCGCAAGGTTACCCTTGTTAGCGTAGTGCTCCTTGAGCTCTCCCGTTTGAAGCTTTGAAGCCCAACGTTTCTGAACAAGCGCGATCCCAAACAGCACAAACAGAGGTAAATACGAGCTGATTTCCTCTCTACGTTGCAAATGTTCATGCTCAGTCCTCGCAACCATAAGTGCGAGTGTTCCCTGCACCGTGCCGCACATTCAAATCCAAAAAGCTGGTCAAATGTCAGAAATATACCACTGACGTGGTCTCCTTCGAACGGATCAAGCATGATCGGCGTCGCCCGAGTACTATATCTAGCCAGCGTCAACTCCCTCGCTCAATCGAAGCCCGAAGCCTGGCGTCCGTTGCCTCCATATCCGGACGAGGCTGTTCGAGCTCAAGAGCCATCGTCGCTTGCTAAATCCTCTAGCTATTGTGCAGTTGCATAACACGTCTCTCTGCTGCTTTCTAGAATTCCACACTCAACTTCAGCGAGGATCAGCGACCATCAATATCACATTCGCTTCCGCGATTGATCGTCGTGGGGTGGGTGAAATACTCCTTGTAATGCCAAGTGCTGTAAGTAACCCGGATACCGATGGTCAGTGATTGAGAAACTAGATCCATGCTAGTATCCGTAGAACCATTCAAGTTATCCTTGACGTGTATAGTTTTCATCAATCTCACCAATAGCTCTATCCTACTACACGACGTTTCGCTGCCATGTCCTGGATGAATGCCCGCCAATATCAGCAATGGTATCCCACGGCGGGCGCACCGCCAGGGACTTGGCCTCCCACAGCTCCCGCAGGCTATCCCGGGCCTCCACCGGCCCCGGCGGGGGTAAATCCACAAGCATGGACGGCTGGGCGCTGGCAAGTCAATCCCATGTATCGCGGTCCTTTGGCAGGCACTCAGGCCGCAGTCTCGGTATGGGCTCCGCATCCTAGCTGGGGACCACACATTGCCAATGCCAGCGCGGCTGCCGTAGCCAACTACAACCCATATAAGCGCACACCGAACCGCGGCGATGCTGAATATTGGAGAACGAAATTGTCAGATAACCCGTTAGGGTTGGAGAACATGCACATTAGGTATGTTCCATGCCGCATACCCCGGCGCCATGGATGCGCGTGACCATGATGTACATAGAGATCAAGACCACAGGAAGACAAATGATAATGGTGTGGTACATACACCTTGGGTTTGGGTCCCACGCGAGTTGCGTGAGTCTCCCGAGCGTCCTCCTTCGTCTGATCGGCGCAGCGGCCAAGAAGGTACAAGCAACCAGCATCGACGAGATCAGCCTGCCGTCCCTCAATCTCATATAAGTGAACAGTCGACCCCCGAACGTTCGTCACAGTCGCGATCCTCCCGCGATGCACGTAGTTCGTATGACATGGTGACTTTGCCAGCGGCTACCGCACCGTCGCATTTGCAGGAAAGACCGCATGATTCACATCATTATCTCAATGATGCGCGTCCATCGCAGAATCATGCGTCATACGAGGACAATGTAATACCACCAAGGGATGCTATTTCAGATCCCGTGATACCACCGAGGTTACCTCCTCCCATATCTTCCTCCTCCTTCTACTCGCAACAGCAAGAACAAGAACGGCATCACCATCGCCATCAACGGATCAACGATGTCTCTCCTCGGGATGCTCGACCATTGCAGCCTCAACCGCGAGACGATCGCACCTCTCCCAACGATTATACGTCTTCTGCGTCTTCTGCTGTCGTCGCTTCAATAGTATCCGTAAATGGTCCCACAACTCCTCCGCGTACCGCGCCCACAGAAGCATTCAGTTCGAGCCAGGAACTACGGCCGACGTTCTCTCCGACTATCATTCGTGTGCCAGGACACTATTCAGAGGCAGGCACTCCGCCTCGCCGGATGAGCAGCGACGATGCACCAACATACCGCCTTTCTCACTCCGCAACCCCGACTCGCCGGATGAGCAGTGATGACGCCCACACATCTCGTGCGTCCTATTCCCATTCGTCTTCTCGACATATCGTTAGCGACGACGCTCAGTCGCCTCATGTCTCTACCCCTCCCCGCCATACGAGCGATGACGATGCGCATGCGTCGCGGTCCTCTTCCACATCTCTCCGGACGAGCATTCATGATACAAACACCCCTACGTCGACGTCTGGTCATCGAATTAGTCACTATGAGACGCATCGTGCATCCACAAACTCCTCGCCTACCCCTCGGACACGTGGACTGATCTATGGTCCACCAACAAACCACAGTCATTCCAACAGTGTTCCTCAATGGCAATCCACACCCTCAGCAGACGCACAGTCTGGTGCAACAGCATCAAGATCATCTATCCTCTCTCTTACCAATTTCTTTGAAGAACCGGCAGGTCTGCTCAGTCCCCTTATCACTGCTCCTCGCTCCACAGGAGGTCCGAATTCTAATGGTCGCAGAGTTATACGAAGTCAGACAGATCCTTCCTCCCCCCTTCCTGCGCTCGAATCTATACCAGAGGACCGCACCACTCCTGGATCGCGTAATACTCATCAACGCAATGACTCCCGAGATTCCAATGCGACCCCACATGTAACCACCAGGACCTCGCCGCATTCCTCCACCCCGCCCGAGGCTGGCTCGCGTTCGATATCTCGCAGCCAAACATACCCCTCTCTCGACCTGTCTTCCTCAAGACACTCTAGCAAGCAAGGATCACCTGTTATTGCCTCGAAGTCTCGGGAATTATCACCGACACGTACTGTCCGAGCGAGCCACAATCCACTTCCGCAGCCTCCCATGCTCACAGCATATCCCACGTCCTCTGCATCCTCTTCAGCAGCTGCGATGTCCACCCAACCTGTGGTCCGTCGTAAGGTACGCAAGGGCTATTGGAACCGACGTGGTGATCACCTCACTATGGAACCCGATGGGCAATACATTGTCTACGCTCCTCAACAACTTGCTAACCCACATGACCTTTCACGTTATCCTCAAGCAACGCAGGGCTTTATGGATCATCGTGGGAGGACGGTCAAGTATGATCCTCGGATTCCAGAGCTGCCTGCATCGCTGCCGTTGCATGGAGAGCCACCCGCCCGTCCGTACGAAGAGGTATGTTTCTGTACCTTGCATCTGATTTTGTGTGCCTGACTTTCGTTCGCAGTTCGTGGAGTACATATACGTATGATGGCAATTGTGATTCGTTCTTCATTCGTCTCAGTATTTGTTTTTCAGATCATGTAACTTATGCATGATATCCATTTGAACAGCAACGTACTGCACATACACTAATATATAGTAATATCTGGAAACAAAAACAGCAATGGTAACTCAGAGATGTATCGAGTCCCCGTCGTTCGTATGTGATACCGCAAGAATGAGACCACCAAGATACTTACTGACACTACCGATCAGGCTCCTATGCCGCCATGGAGATTATGCATATGGTCGTATACCTCTTCTCCTGTCGAGAATGTCGCGAGACACGCCCAACAGATATGAGTATTGCAACGAGTGCACGTCATATGGTTGCATCCCGCAGCTCGTTCGATGGGTGCCTTGCAACTCGGGCAGTCCTTGACATCGCGACCTTTCTTCCATTCCTCGAAGAGCTTTCGATCTTCAGCTTCACGATCCTGACATGAGGAGCCTTCATGATATTGGACGTGGCAGAAGGGACATATTCGCACAAGACATGACGGACATTGCAGAACGGTGTTTTTGCGCCCCTTTCGATAGACTTGCGGACAATCTGGGGTAGGACAGTAATGGAATTCGGACGGGCGTGAATGGACATAAGCCAAAAATGAAGCGTGTACCAGCGCGTCAAACTCGTTCGTGGAAAGCAATTCCTGTGCCGTACTTATCGGTATCGGATGTTTGCAAGAGGCCTCGTTCCCTAGACAGGTTAGCGGAAAGACTTTGTTGTCGGTCGCAGCCAGCAAGTAGTTATGCAGACAAGACTTGCACCATTGATGGCCGCAATCAAGTGCGACGGGAAGAGTCGCTTCGTCCAAACAGACTGGACAATCTGATTCACGCTGCCTCCTCTCATGTTCATGACGTGTCCGAGCGCGTTCTACGGCAGTTCGAGCCACTCTGTATGCTTCGTCGTCTCCACGTATTCTCAGCACGCGTTCCCAGAGATCAATTATGACGTTCTCTGGACCGAACTGCTGTCGCAATGCAGCCAAGTCTGCATTCATAAAAAGACCAATGAGACGGCCATCCAGGGCAATAACATGAGTCTTCTGGGCGCGCATCCTCGCGACGCGAGTTAGGATAATCGACCGAACGATCTGACGCTTGTGTACTGGGCCAAATAGCGCAAGCGTCCGCCTTCGAGGGTCTCTGTTGACGAGAACATCGGGGAAGCGCCTTTCGAGCTCTTCAAGGAAGAATATTCCCCCTCGTCTGGAGAAGAAGCCGTCCCATACGACTTCACCGTTCTCTACGAGCTTCTCTCCGCGCAGCAGCCGCTCGAAGTGCGTCTTGAGCCTAGCGAGAGACGGCATGTTCTGCGAGACGAGTTTGATCATCACACGCCCACCAACTGCTGCACGTTTATCGAGGACTGAAATGCTGCTACTGGCCTCGGTAGTCCAGATATACGAGCTGAGAAGACGGATATCGGCGGACAGTGCTTTGTAGACCTCGACTGGAAGCGAGTATTTGAGAGATCGAATATGCCGAGCGACGATCCTACCACTGCCACAGAATTGCTTCCTTCGCCAGTGGAAATTAACGCGAACAATCTCCGCAATCTCCGAGGAATCGAAATGGGCCCATACGCGAACGGTCGAACGACGATATGGCGGTGGAAGGGCATTGAACGAGAGTAGCTCGCCGTAGCCTGTCAGTATCTCTCGCAGACGGCCGATGGCTGTGGAGGTGGAGTTGTAGTTCGGCTGTGTCATCATGACCCCCTCGTTGTTGCCATATCGCGCTAGTTCCTCTGCCCGGGTATTTGCAGGTAGTCCTAGGAACCGGACAGTGACTGTTCCCACGCTGGGAAGTCCCTCGTAAATTGCGGCAGATACCAATGCCTCGCGCATCTCAGTCCCGTTTGCCTTGGCAATTGCTTCTTCGGCAAGTTTCCTGCTGGCATATCCGACGAATCCAGTTTTATGAGCGGATGGAAACTCCAGATATACTGTGCCATCGGCCAGAGATCCTTTGCCGACCATTGTGTCCGAAAATGTCAAGAGACGCGCGGAGATATTGCTGCCAAACAGCAGGCTGCCATCGAGAGCGGAGGCTGCCTGCGATGCCTGTTCGTGCTCTGCGAACGTCGCTTTAGCAGCGATAGTCCCATCTCGCTTGACGTTGTCGTACAATGTTACAGCAACGGTTTCCCCGAAAGGCTGGAGGACGGATGTTACCTCCGCGGACGTGACGCCTTGAGGGATACGCCTGAACATAACCTGGCGGGATTCAAAGCCAGTAACGAGTCGCTGCACT
Source organism: Laetiporus sulphureus 93-53 (assembly GCF_001632365.1). Taxonomy (NCBI): domain Eukaryota; kingdom Fungi; phylum Basidiomycota; class Agaricomycetes; order Polyporales; family Laetiporaceae; genus Laetiporus; species Laetiporus sulphureus. Next base: position 600,838 of record NW_024468514.1, on the reverse strand, counting down.
TCAAATCCTGGACCGAATGTCACCCTTGTAGCGTCAAGTACAGTCAAGATGGCGGGTTTGGGTGGCTCCTTAGGCGATGTCGGTGCATCTGAACCTAGAATCCGCTGCATATCACAGTGTGTCAGGCAAAATCGCACAGGCACAGATGGACGATACCCACAGCTTCCAGACCCAACCCGGGAGGTACCAGGGGAATATCGGAGTGTGCGTCGTTCATCTTGGTATGCAACGGTGGGTACTCTGCTCGCGAAGGAGGGATTACGATGGGAGACACTGCATTACTAGGCTTTGGTTGCGAAGACGTAGGGATGAGCGATCGCGGTGGGGGGACCTGAAGGTATTCAGGTTGTCAACACACATCCTCTTTAAAAGATAACAAAGGCTGACATTTCTTGCTGGTGAAATTCCAAGCCTTCCGGCAACATCTCCAGAAGGCAAAGAGCTGTTCTCATGTTGCCGTGACTTCATATTTAGCGGGTCATCGTGTAGGAAGCGGCAGTGCACTCTGTGACAGCGCCCGTTCATAAAGTCCCAGCAAATAGGGATCGCTGGCCCCGTAGGTGTCGAAGGCGTATTCACCGAAGGAGCGGATGAAGACACGGATGCTTGCATCGAGGACGACGACTGCTTGAAGTCAACTCATTGAGAACTAAATCAAGACAGAAGCTTACCGAGAAAGACAAATCGCCCCAGTCGCTGTATGAGGTAGATGGTCCCCAGGAGTCCTCCGGTGACTCCAACAGTGCATTCATCAATTCTTCATCAGGATACCTTGCGGGTTGCGGAATATTCACCACGACGCCGCTTGATTCCGCCTCTGTCGAGTACTGAGCAGAAGATGGAAGGCTCTCAACGTCGGGCTGAGTGACTTCCACATTGAATGCATTCGTAACAGCGGGGCGAGAACTCAAAGTACGTTCTGCTGCTTTCCCCTTTCCCTGCAAGAGGAATTAGTACCCGAATCTGGATACGTCGCGGGATTTGCTCACTTTCCACCTCTGACGCCGTTCTTTCCGAAGGACCGCACGCGACCTAGGTAACCGTACAACACACTTCGTTAAGTCCATCAGACCACACACAGCAGCGAACACATCGCTCAACGATTTTTCGATATCATCCGCCTCTTCGCTCCAACTTGATGCCTGCTCTTCAAACTCCGACAATGGAGGAGACCCAATTCGTACTTCAGATGATGATGATGATAAATTCGCATTCGCGGAAGGAGCCTCAGTCGGCGTTCTTGCATCCGCTGAGGACAACCCGATGGATGGTCCCACTGTACATTTTGTCGACGGAGTCGGAGTGGGAGCGTCGCGTAGAGGAGGCACGACTGGTTGCGGCGTCATCCTGCTGACAGAGGAGGGTGCAGATGTAGCTGGAGAGTCAAACTTTCGAGGGTGTCCGAATCGGCAATTGTCGCCCTTGGGACATTCACCGCGCAGATAGGGACGACAAACAGCCCTCTGTCTGTCCGACACCATGCCCTTTGTATGAAATTAATCTATGTTTTCAAAAATGAGATGCAGCTCTCACCGGTGATAGAGAACCACGTGCCGCGAATGCCATTGCGTTGATCTCAGTAATAGGCTAATTCCCATTCGACTGAGCGTGGATCCGTCAAAGCAATGCAATGATGAGCTAACCTTCACCGGGAGGTCATGTGTAGGTGGGATGATATTGGTCGGACCAGGGCGCGTGACGGAGATAACCATATCAGCCTGTGTTGGATGTCACAGTTATTGAGAGGCCAGCAAAACCATTTGCGAAGTACGCATTATAAGACACTCACTTGGCCTTGGGATGTGCTGGATGAAGAGAGGGGACTAGCTAGACTGCTTGCTGGAACATGCCTACGATGACATCTGCTACCCCATGGGCATCTTCTTCGCTGGAAATTTCTGCAGATCTCGTCTGTCCGCTAGATGACAAAAGAGTTCAAGTCCCTCGAAATCTAACACACCGCCACTGCAGACTTACTGTGTGATTGTGACGGGGAGGCAAGGCGATGGAAGATGCTATTGATTGCATATCAGCGCTCTCCGCGGCGCTATTGTCGTCAGGCGGCGCGGGGTCGTCCGAGCAGGCATTTCCCGCTTCTGAAGGTTGCAAAGTATCGGGTGGGACAGAAGATGTAATATACTGTACATATCGGTGAGAGATATCCGGTGATGGCACTGTTATTGTAGTAATACCTGCATGCCTGGCACGGAATCCTTTTGAACCGGAGGCTGTGCGTGATGTATAACCTGGGGATGGCAATCACAGATATCCTAAGTTCGGTTAACCTCTGCAATCCTCATCAGCCCTCACCGTATCCAATGTTTCAGACTCTTCTGATATACCTTCCATTACTTGTGAAGGAGCGCGCATTGACGGACGTTGCTCGCCTAGAATATGCGTGCGATAGCAGAAGTATCCGCTACGACAATGGCCTGCTAAGAAATCTCGACAGATGACGTTGCTTCTCTATTGGGACCGTATGAGCGTAAAGTATAGACCATGACATCCTAACCTACCCTTCTCGGCCTATCATCAATTTGGTTGGCATCAACTGAGCTCAATGCTTGGCGATACCTCTCCTCTTGAAGGCCCTGCGTCTGATCCTGGCCATCTGCGCTGCGAGGTTCGCCAGGTCGAGAAATATTGTCAGCTGGTGACGTAATATGCGTCCGATGGCAACGCTCCCCATATTCGCACTGGCCTTGCAACCAGAAATTGCACACGTTGCTAGATAACTACAATATATCGTCAGTAAGAAAACTGTAACCATTGTCCAGCCACGCAGAGGGAGAAGACATGAGGGGCGCACAGTCGTCGTGTAGACGGGTGAAGGCATTCGTCAGCCAGGCAGAGTAACGCCCTGACAGTGCAGGTAACTCGATGACTTACTCTGGAGGGCTGGTTATCAGCTGCAGCTGAAGGAAGACTTCTAAGCTCATTTTTTGGCTCAGAAGCCGAGTGCATTTGGGCCGCTGTCTTCTCAGCTGTTGCTATCATTTCCAGAATATCTTCATGAGATGATTGTGAAGGGTTTGCTTGAACTTGCGGCTGTCCTGACACAGATGCCTTCGAACGATCGACAGGCATCTCCAGTAATTCCTCGTCACCACCGCTAGTGGACGTTGCAATACCATCTTTCCCGACCGATGGCAACGGCTTCTTCGCATCGCGCTCTCTCCTTTTTGAATGTTTACGGGGGCATTGGTCGCCATTCTTGCAGCGGCCATGCACATGGCTCCAGCATATTGAACGCTTCGCTTGCTGAATCTATGTTGGGATGGGACTGATGAGAACTGATGAACGACTGGCCGCCGGTGCTCGCTTACCTGTGTTTTCCGGTTCACTCTCTTATTGATGCTCGTTGCCTCAGAGCGGTTGTCTGTCTCTTGAGACGAGTCTGTCCGAGCTGTCGTATCAACAGCACCCAATGGGGATGACAAGATCTCCTCGTCTTTGTAGAGCTCGTCGCCTTCATCGGGTATAGGCGTACATTGCATAGACCTGTCCAACTCCTGCGCCCGTTTCTGCGATGTGGTGGCGCTTTCCCGTAGTGATTGTCGCCGAGGGCACTCGTCACCCTTCTTACAATGGCCATCCAGGCAGCTACGGCATACGGAGGGGACCTTGCGTCGTTTCTAGATAAGCAGACCAAGTTGCCCGTTACCCTACATACACCAACGGGCGATCGTTGCCTACCTGATGTGTCCGTGGCGCAGCGACGCCGGCTGTTTGATCTGGCGTCTGCATAGCAAATTTTGGGATTGCCATCGTGATCCCGCTTTCCGCCGTCGTCTTCGACTGAGCAGTTGCGACGCTGGCCACGACAGGGCTCGACTGTCAGCCATGGCACCACCGAGTATCAATATTCGCTGGGGTAGGCAGAGCTGTGGGGCTCACGGATGGTCCAGCAGGTGTATTGCTAATCTCGTTGTCAGTGCTTTTCGCCGGTGGGGAGCGCTTGGCCTGCGCTGTCCTGGTCCTTGCCTTCATCTTACGATCCGTCGTCTGGGTGGTCATCACTGGAGACATTTCGTCTGGATGTCGACGTCTGCAGGGTGCGCAAGTCACATCTGCAAGCGAGCTGAGGACGAAACAACGCCACGCTCACTGCTTCTGAGGGGTTATCTAGCATTCCTCCGTTCGTTGAGTCAGGGGAGACGAATAAGGTTATGGTCATCTGCACACGCTCCATTTAGGCATCGGCGTACGCCGAGCTTGAATTTAAATGCGATCATTTGCGCTCGACATTTTACGCACGACGTAGCACGACGTGCAAGGGATTCTGCGGATAGCATGCACATATCCGAGTGTCATTCTCAATGAAACATGGACGAAAAGATACAGTAAACGACGCGGAGGATACTGTCTCGCAAATGGTACCCGTGGGAGTCAGTGGAGCTAGCGAGGGAGGAAACGCGGACCATAGCGTAATGCATTGTCGAACTGCATTTCTGGCAGCAAGCGTGATCATAAATGCCATATGAGTAGGACACACAGGACAGCGTAACGTCAGTCAAGGTACAATGGCAAATTTATCGCGAAGAACGTCAATGCACGCTATCAATATGTTCAAACCAGCCGATTACAGCGCGTGTCATGCCACCTTCGGCAGCACCAGTCGAATCACCTACACGAGGCCGCTAACCGCAGAACGACCTGGAACATGGACTTCCGGAAGAGATAGGAGCATCATGAACTATACAGCGCGTCGGTGGAGTTGTAGAGTCTATCCGGGATTCGAGAGATCCGGGCACGATAGCACTGAGGAGGTCGCGAGAAGGAAGCAGAGCCAGGGCCGAGACGAGACGTCCTACGTGCGGGACCCTGAGACACCGGAAACAGAGCAGGATAGGCGGACTCTTGAGGGTCGTAGGGTCTTCGAGAATCTGCAAGTCTGCATCGAATGACAGCAACAAGCGACGCACCTCTCCGGATCCGGCGTTGTATTGACCGATACTTGAGACCACCGTCTCAGCGAGGCAAGCAATACTACAATGCTCTGCGAAAGCATGGTGGATCGCTGCTGTCGTTTGGGTTTGCCAGAGGTGGAGAGCTTACCATAAGGGATGAGAAGCTTGCTCGCACCACAAGAGACGCGAGGTGTCCAGCCATCGCAAGGGCACGGAAGACCGGGAGATGCATAGCGTGTTCGACATGCAGCGGATCCACTTCACAGTGTCAGCCCGTGATCTCGTTGGAGTATCGGGCCGTATCAACATCACTTACCGCGCAGTACAATCTCGAAGATGTAGAAGATGGTTGCCTTACCAAGGCTTGACAAGTATGAACTCATACCAGTCGAGACGCCTTTGAACAGACCCTCCCTGAGATCTGCGGCGACATCACTGATGTTCTTCATCTCCTCGCGAGCGATTATTGTAAGCCCAGACAATGCATCTGCCACCCTAGCAGCCGACTCTGCGGTCTCGATCTGCAGAGAATGCACACGTTGGGTTTGCTCTAACTGTGACACCAATTGCTCTTCCGCGTACACAACAGTGGCAGCAAGGTTTTCAACGGACTGAGAATAGGTTAAAACTGACGCTCCCAGGAAGCGACAAACTCACCCGTTGCACGCCGGTGACGTCTTCAGTGACAGACAATAATTGCCATCGTGTCGCATCCTAAGACGATGCACGATGAGCTTCTTGAGTTAGTTGTCAATCAACCCAATTTAACTTACTGCAGTTACTAGCACTCCTTCAAAGCGCTCCGCAAGATTACTGATCATATGCTCAAGTTGTGCGTAGAGCGATCGTTCGAAAGAAGGAACCAGAGCCTCCAATGACAACGCATGCTGGAGAAAGTGAAGAAGAGTTATAGACGCTATTGTGAGAGACGCACCTGCTCGACGAGGCTACCGATCATTTGGTCGATCTGCAATCACACCGTGATGAGAGGATACGAATCATCAGAGAGAAAAAGTAGCGGCGAACCCGTGATACTGAGTGCGACTGCTCATGTTCGGCATTCTGTAAAATCTTTGTAACGGCTTCTTGCATATAACGGAAGCTCTACACCCCACCTTAGTAAACGTTGGAGTGATTGCCATTGACGCACCTCCTCAAAGCTATTTGAGACCAGTTGAACGACGTCTTGGTATGCCGAGACAACATCTGTACTAGCAGAACGGAAGTCTCCCAAGACGACTCGCACATCCTGAGCAGCAGCTAGGTCTAGATGACTATATAAACGCAGTGCGAGGATTACCTGTAAGAATTGCTCAGACTGCTGTTGATGCTTGTCCATATGCTTTTCGCGCTGAACCACGTGTTGAAGCAGCGCGAGGTTCTCCAAAGTTGCATTCTTGTATAGGTCTCTGGCCAGATCTGGCTAGCATCAGAATCAACACCTGTTGAAGAAACAGTGAGGTGCCTCCGACCAATGTCATTCCATCGACGAAAGGCGTAACATAACTGTGCTGGAAAATGGGATTGAATGAGTAAAAGCGCATATATGCGGGTAAATATGTAGATTGCTCTTACAGACTTCACGCAGATAGCCGGAATAGCTTGACCAGTATTGTGCACTACGTGAGAGGGCCCTGACGAGAAAGCCCATAGTAAGCACATTATTCGTCGTGCATATCCAGTATTTGGGAGGCTCATGTACTCTACGCATGCCCTAGAAGAGTGGATTCGCGGATCTGCATATCTTGAATTTGGGTCAAAATCAGCACATTCCAGAGGAGCGGAATGATGCTGAGCGGTGCCGAGCTCGCATAGTGTCATTGATATCGCAGCTATGCAAAATCATGTCACTTTATCTCATGATGGTAGGGGCGGATGCGAACCTTTCACCCTCTCGTCCTCATCCATGTCCAGCTCACTGCATCGCGTCTGAATGAGCCCAGCTGCACGTCGGAAACAATCTGGTTTCCTATCATATGACTGAAGAAGCTCTATAAATTAAATACAGTGAGCTGCTTAGAATACATGAAGGCGTGCGAAACATCTACTTACCTGCGTTCCTGGTTATCGCTGCAACCTCCACCGTGTCAGGTGGTAAGCTCTCTAGCGCGATCGATGAGTCTCAATCAGTCGCGAGAGTGCATATATCTTGCCTTCGTCCCAAAAGAACTTATTTTTCTTGAGAGCTGCTCTTTCGGCAGGTTCCTTGTTCCAAGAGAACGCAGAGGAGCACATGGGCAGCATTCCAAGGCTCAATGCGAGTCCGCGCTTCAGATGCATCCTATCGTAATGCCTGTAGTGAGAGTTCCGGTTGACTCAGAGAGGCAATGGTGCCAGTAGTAGCGGTCGATTGTAATGAGGACGGAGACGACGACGATGAAGGCAAGGGTCACGGTGTACACCAATGCTCAGCCACGTGGGTTTGTGTACGCGTTGTTGACGCGTCGGACGGACGCCACGCATTTCAATACCGAGGCAAACATTCCTTATCTCATCAATTCGCTCTTCAAACCATTGCCTCAAGAAATACCACAAGTCACATTCCAGCTCTATACAATGCTCATCGTACACCATCTGAATGATTCGCGCTCCCAGCGAGTCTTATGGCTGCTGGTACGTAGCTACAGAGATCGTTCAAAAGGTCTATGCTTGACAACCGTCTATGTCATCTGTGTGAACAGGAAGAGCTTGATATAGCATACGAGATTAAGAAATACCAACGCACTCCCCAACAACTCGCTCCAGAGGAGCTCAAGGCCGTAAACCCCTTGGGAACAGCGCCCGTCATCACCGATGGTTCTGTAACACTTGCAGAAAGCGGTGCGGTGATAGGTAATTGAAATAGTCTGCTGAAGTACTCGTCCGCGGACGTCTTTGATATGATTGTGAGCAACTGAGGTATCTTTGTATTGTTTCAGAATACATCATACGCAAGTACGCAAACGGGAAGGCACAGCCGCCGGAGAGTGGCGAAGTAGATGACCTGTATTGTGCGCCTTCGGCTCTTGCTCTATCCCGCTTGTTGCTGATGATGATAGATACGCACTATACGGAAGGATCGTTGATGCCTCTCGTTGTCAATCGACTCGTTCTGGGCCTCGTCGTTGACAAAGCACCCTTTTTCATTCGCCCCTTGATCAGCTTGTTGGTGTCTCAGATTCTCAGCAGAGTGCTTGATCCGCGACTCAAACTTCATGCTGCACTAGTTAGTCAACGCTTTTACGGAGTAATGGCTGCCTGACGCTTACATACACTATTCTCACTACGTGTCCCCCAATCACTACCCAACAGATCGAAACTCATCTATCCAGGTCTTCAACTGGTTGGTTCGCAGGAGGCGATGAACCGACATCGGCAGACTACATGATTATATTTGCACTGGAAGCGTGGTCAGGACTATGTCCCGATATGCTAGGCAGCAACACGAAGGCCTTCATTGAGAGAGTTCATAATCGGTATGTGACCTGACCTACCCTCTTGCCTGCTTGTTACAGTTGCTTACCTTTCTCAGGCCTGCTTATAAAAGGGTGAGTACATGCAGAGGACTTTATACGCTTCATGCACTCTGAATACGTTTGAGGGTGCTGACTATCACCGATATGTATCGCAGAGCATTGAGAAGGGAGGACCATACGCATTCGCCCGTCTATGATTGTTGTGTCACTATTATTGTGTTTAACATATATCGAAACTGTCGTTCGTTATTTCGAAGCTTTGAGCATTAATGCCACTTTGTCAAATATGGAACACGACCTGAGGCTGTGTGAAGCGGTGTACGAGACATCCGTGTCGATCAAAACCGTTACTACCAGCACAGCATTAATGTCCCTGTTCGTTAGTGCTGCAAAATCAGATGTGGCGCTCGGGGCCGTATGAGTCAGTAGTCGAGATCACTGGGGCATCGCATGCGATCCGCATGGCGAGAGGTGTCGAAGTACTATGTCTTTCATGACTCAATCTCATGAGCATCTCTAAATGAGACTATGGGTCTTCATGGGTGAAGCCAGCGATTGCATTAATGCTGGAGTATATTAACGGCACACAGTGCCCGATATATAGTGCAAATACATGATTCGTACATTAGTGACTAAGTAGGTAGGTTCTAAGGATACAGTTGGGAGATGAGGCACATCCGGTATCTCACAAATGCGGGCAGACAGATACAGTAGTTATGCAAGGAATGGCGTGAAGAAAGGAAAGTCTAGTAGCATCTATGCTTGTAGGTCTAAATGCCAAGCAAAGATGCACAGAATTACGATGCACGAAACGACGGGATGTGAGATAGGATACAGGATTTACTATATTCAAATCAGGCAGAAGTCCAGAGCAGACTCACAGAGTGCATGCATTTTTAGCGGCGTTCCTCGGGACGGTTTTTCTTGACGTTCGCTGCGCCCGACGCAAGGCGAGACTGCCAGTGAGCAGCATCCTCGCCATTGATCCACGTTTGCGTGGCCGGGTCGAAGTCGAAATCGCCATCTCTGTAGCCATAGCGCTGCTGCAGAAGCCTCAACAACGGGTTCCTCAGCGTCGGATCCATGCGCACGGACTCGCCGGGGTGGTAGCTCCCGATGCCATGGCGTGCCAGACTCTCCTCAAAGAGCGCCTCCTCATGCGTGCATCCACAATTCAGCATCCCCGGGGGCGCGTTGCGCGGCGGATACGCCCTGCGCTCGCGCCGCGAATCGTGCCACGCACACAGTGCATTACCCGCACGGTTAACAGAACAGTAGATCTTCTTGCGCGCCTCCGTGCGAGCTCGCCAGTTCTCCTCCAGGATTGGCGGGAGAGTCGGGGTGGGAAGAGGAGACGGCAGAGTGCTGCTGCTGGCTGCAGACGGAGAGTTGTACCTGACCCGAGCGAGCTCGCGCTCGAGTTGACCGGCTCGCTGCAGGGCGGACTCGTGCTCTGTTTCGAGCTCCCGCACTCTCTGTTGGAGACGCATGATCTGTTCCTCCATTGCCTCCTGCGATGATCGAGGGGGGCGGCCGATTGTCAGACTTCCTGCCATAGCGTTCGAAGGGAGCGGCATCGGCACCGCGGGGGACGATGGTGATGCCGATACGGATGACATCTCTCTATTCGCGTGCATTATCGCCCGTTGCATGGCATATTGCTCTGCGAGCGACGATGATGAGGCAGAAGACGAGTGCGGAGGAAAGTGGTCTGGATCAACACCACCAGGGAGATAAACGTGAGGGTTGGGGTGCATCGGATACATGAACGCCCCCGACGGGCTGGCTGAGGCTGGCGTGGGAGGTGTCGCCCCGAAGGAGCCGAAGCCCTCCTCTGACATGGTGTAATTGCCATGAGGAATGGGCCATGCCATTCCGGAAGGGACAGTCGGATGATTGGGCGATATATGCGTGTCTCCCATAGCACCTGACAGGCTGGATGTCGGGCTGTTAGAGGATGGTCTCACGACAGTACGATCGGGAAACCGGCGGAACGGGTCATTCTGGCAATGACACAATTAACAATATGTCACGTAGCATAATCGAATTCGGGCTTACCGGTGAATATCCACCAACGAGTGCGTAAGGCTGCTGTGTACTGTTATCTGGTCTTCTTATTGAACCCCCGACTGTCTGAGCAGCGTCGGAGAGCTGCTCTTCGCCCTTATGAGGCCACGAGCCGTGTGGGAACGACATCTCGATGGGCCGCGTAATCTGGTCAATTAGATGCACTTCCTAGATCCTGGGCACTGAAGGAAATGATAACCGCTGACGACCCGCAAAGGAAGTTAAGGGCCGGATATGGTAACCTAGATGACAGCAGAGGTGGCGACGAAGGGCAAGGGAGAAGAGGTGCCAGCTCAAGTGAGTGCGGACTCTGCCTCGGCAATGGTGGGTCGCAAAGGAAGATGCTGCATTCATATAGTCTGAAACATGCACTTTGATCAACAAGCAGTGCCTCGGAACTTCCGTGGGCAGAGCTCAGCGGATGGTGCTGTTGGCTCGCCCCCGACCGACAGCACGGTTCCGGTCATGCCCATCATCAGTCGGGTTGTGAGGGAACGCGATTATAGCCGCGGTAGCGATAGATGGAATCCATTCGGGCAGTGAGGAGTCGCATCTCGGCGCAATGTTTACTTGCTGTCCTGGAGAGTGATGCCAACCACAGTTGCGGTAAGTAGAGCCGCAAAAAGATGGCAGCTGTAACGTATCACATGTTGACGTGATACAACAGGCTATGGGCAGACACCGCATACTTGATCGCCATCTGTAGGCGCTGCACAGCTTTGATCATGAAAGACAAAGCCATTGGTGAGAGCATGGTAACTATCGCAACCCGCAAAAAATGAGCAAGTTGGGGGCAACGAAGCAACGCAGCTCACCGCTCAATAGCGATAGCTCCACCACAACGCCGTCTTGGTAGTTGTTCAGCAGCGGGCTTGAGCCTCGAGTCTCGACAACATGAAACGTTGACACGTGACACTTTTCAGGAATTAAGGCGCCCGTACTAGGTCCATTTGGGCAGTGTACAAATGATGATCGATGAGCTGATGGGTGTCTGTTATGCTGCGTAACCATATAACAGCGAGGTTCAGCTTTTCAAATCCGCCGACGCCTCCGATCGGCATTCTCTCGCAATAATACGAGTCGTGCTGGTCGGAAGAGCGCAATATGTGATGCGTATTGCATATATTCCATATACCTAGCTAGTAGCATTCTGACAATTCTGCATAGACCGCACGTCATATAACTGGGCTGCCGATGGAGGGTTGAACGTACTTCTAGGCGGGTCTATAGCGCTTCCAGCGTCACATAAGTTCTTCCGTAAAATCACCGCCTGTTGACTACGGTGTCTGCTCCGAAGGATCATTGATCTGACACTCCATCAATCGGATGGCTAGAATTGGTGCATTGAAGACGACAAATTCCCCTCTTCAGGTGCGGCTCGTCTGTGGCATCCTCACTCTTGCATCAGTACGCGAGCTCCATGTTCACCGGTTAGGCCAAATTGTTACAGTGACAGCATCCGGCGGCCGTATGCGTGTCGCAAATGAAAGTCAATCTGGCTGACTCACCGCCCATTGTTCGATCTTGTTGCGTTGTCTGCGAACCTCTCGGTCTGCAGCCATACGGAGATTGCTCATGTTCCATTTGATTACTCAATGACATGGCTCCTGCAACACCAGATAGTGAATCGCTTTCGTATCAAGTGAGCCAACGCTGAGACAAGCGACAGTGAAGAATCCGATCAAACAAGTGTGGGTATCTTCTTACCAACTGGACGTGCTCGTGGATCACAAGTGTGCAACCGCAGTGGTAGCCGTTTCTAATGCCGTGAGCCACCCGCCGTCATAGATTTCGTCACCGCTGCACTTGCGACGATCAGCTGTGCATACCCCTGATGATCATCAGTCTGATCCAATCAGTGATGGCATTAACTGTGCCACATTACCGAAGTGATTCCATGGCTAATTAATGTGGCACGTCCGATAAAGTCCACGTCGAAACGGCAGACGCAGGACTGACTGTGTCGGCGGCAGACGATAGGTAATCAACCCTTCGGACCAATACGATGCCGCTTGAGTGTCAGCGTGATGAAACGCACACGGCGCTGGCGACATAGGGCTATGCGCATTGAAGCATGAATGTTAAGCGCTATTGCGACAACGTTGGTGCTCACCAAATTCACCGCATCGTCGTAGTCAAGTCATTTGCTGTCACTGGGCAGCGAGCAAGCCGAGCTCCGAGACGATGTGCGACTGTCAACAAGCAGTGAGCGCCGCGACATGTAGCACCAGTATGAAAATTGATTTTCAAATGACCACACACCTGGAAACGATTGCCCTCCGCTAAACATAGCCGAGAAAAGCCACTTGATCTAGCCATAGCTCTGCCAGTGCGTTCCACGATATACAACCGTGCCTCCACCGGCGATCTATCCTCTTTTCCGATGCCGCCTTCGCACATGTGGAGTCCACACAGGTTGTCCAACATTCAGCTTGACAACAATGGGAACATCTTCGATGTTCGGAACTGTGTCTGCCAATACTCTTTTAAGTGCACCACGTTTCCCGGAACAATGTCGTGCAGATTTCGAAGCATGCTGTGCTAGCGACTGTCCCTGATTGCCCGGTGGTGATGTCTGAGGTAGCAATGACACGTCCAATGGGGACCAGTGCCCCAGTCAACGAGCATTGATGTGTCACTGCTGGGACCGAAGCAGGATATCTTATAGCTTGACATTAGTGACAACCTCGCGCGATTTGAAATCTTCCGAGTGTCATTCAAATTATTCGATAAGTATTCCTTTACAATGTGCCGTTTGCCTGAGGTCCAGGTCACGAAGATGTGTTTATGTTGACAAAATTTGTGCCCAAGGAGTTCTGCACTAGGTTCATATATGTTGATGCATATTTGTCTCTTTGTCTGAAACTAGAACTCACCAGTACAACCTCCCCAAGTGCGGACCAGGCGCATCCGCGTCAAAGTCTCAACGAGGGGCAGTGGTTGGCTGACAAGTCGTCGTTCGGCTGACCGGAGACCATATAATCCGACAATCTAGGACAGCCTGAGGCGCCTCTAAGAGCTCTCCAACATATCGTTGCAGACCCCATCTATCATGTCATTATCCGTCGGACTGTCTCATACGGTTATCCGGTGAATTGAACGCAACCATCGTACAGCCATGTCGTGTATTAGCAATGATATAGAAAGGTGAGCGTAGAAGGTAAGTCGGGTTCACGTTGTTTGCAAGTGTTCGGCGACTCACCACGTTGTTTATCATGTCTCATCTCGATGATAGGCCTATTGTGTCATCCTTCTCGGGCAAATACAACGATCGTGTTCATTGTCACGAACAATCGACGAACAGGCATGGTGCACAGGATTCCGACGGAGAGCACTTTGCTCGGGGCTCAAGCCCGCTCAGCAACTGAGTTCGGATGGGAATCTGTTCAGGCGTCCGCGTAGATCCTCCTATCTCAGTCATAGCAGCTCCTCCAGTTTGTCGTCGTAGCATTTTACATCTCGCCAAGGCTTTCCCTCAGGCAACGTTTGACTGGAAACTTCACTGTCAGAACGCGGCTCTGCATGGCAGCAGTGAACGCACCTGGACTCAGGGGGAACGCTGATTTCGCCCGTACTCATGTCAACTTTCACAAATCTAGTCATTTCGACAGCAGGCCGACCAGGACAACTGACAGGGGACAGATGACGAGAACCATCAGTACCTGAGCGTCGCCGTGTCGAACGTCTCAACGCACATCCTGAATATCCGCGGCACTGGCCAGCAATGAAACTGAGGTTGCCCCTGGTGGCCCATCTCAACGTCACATTTGTACTGCACAATCTCTGCGAGGCGGCATTTCCTTTGGGTCTGAGGGGTTAACTTGACACCCCGAGCGTCCATGGCAAAGAACAAGGGTCACAATTCATCCGCCACCACGTGCCACCTGGAGAAGCACGCAGCGAGGATAAAATCGACCCCAGGCTATCGTGCCAGTTCTCACCCTCCTTCTCTCCTTCCACCAACCTCTTCCGAGTCTAGTCACTCCCAGTATAGTCGCAGCAAAATGGTCTTCAAGGTTGCTGGTAAGTGAATGCGACCTTTTTTCGGAGAGCCTGCAGCTGAGCGAGCGCTCTCAAGATGTCTCGCTCGCGGCTTTCGGTCGTAAGGAGATCGAGCTCGCTGAGGTTTGTGGATGATCATCGAACGCCTGCAATAGCGACGTCTGATTAACATACACGTGTAGAATGAGATGCCCGGCCTCATATACATGAGGGAGAAAGTTGGTGGATTTCCTGATCACACAGGATCTGCAAGGCTCACATCGCGTTCTGTGCACAGCATGGCGCGACGAAGCCTCTGAAGGGTGCTCGCATTGCTGGGTGTCTTCACATGTAAGATTTTTTTCTCGCTCTACTGTTCCCCGCTCATCCGATATTCAGGACCATCCAGACTGCCGTCCTTATCGAGACGCTGGTGGCGCTCGGCGCTGAGGTTGCCTGGTCATCTTGCGTAAGTGCCCTAAGGGTAGCTGTCCAGTCCGCGTTGTTGTTGATGTTCGCCCATTGTGCAGAACATTTTCTCGACCCAGGATCACGCCGCTGCTGCGTTAGTGATCTTACAGATAGCTGTATGGGAAAAATCTGATCGCCGTGTAATTTTGCAGTATTGCTGCGACTGGCGTCCCTGTTTTCGCGTGGAAGGGTGAGACTGAGGAGGAGTACACGTGGTGCATTGAGCAGACCCTGTGCGCGTTTTCCGACGGCAAGCCGCTGAACATGATCTTGGACGACGGTGGCGATCTTACCACCCTGATCCACGAGAAGTACCCCCAGTACCTCACTGGTGAGCCTATCATTGTAGCTTACTACACTGTATGTTCTATTCACCACGCGTATCAGGCATTCGCGGTCTTTCTGAAGAGACTACTACCGGTGTGCACCACCTGTACCGCATGCACAAGGAGGGCAAGCTCAAGGTGCCCGCCATCAACGTCAACGACTCCGTCACCAAGTCGAAATTTGACAACTACTACGGCTGCCGCGAGTCGCTCGTCGACGGTATCAAGCGTGCTACCGATGTCATGCTTGCTGGCAAGATCGCGGTTGTCGCTGGTTTCGGTGATGTCGGCAAAGGCGTAAGTCAAGTTCACTTAACACAGTCTGTTCATCTGCTGAATGTCACTCCCAGTGTGCTCAATCCCTTGCCGCATACGGTGCTCGTGTTCTCATCACTGAGATCGATCCTATCAATGCTCTGCAGGCTGTGATGTCGGGTTACGAGGTCACTACCATGGAGGAGGCCGCTCCTCGCGGTCATATCTTCGTTACCACCACTGGTAACCGTGACATCATTCGAGGCGAGCACTTCCTGGTCATGCCCGAGGATGCGATCGTCTCGAAGTAAGTACCAGCTGTGCATGATGCGCATTGTCATGCGTTGCTGAATTGGTGACAGCATCGGTCACTTTGATGTCGAGATCGACGTGGCGTGGCTCAAGGCAAACGCGAAGCAGTGTGTGAACATCAAGCCGCAGGTTGACCGCTATACCATGGCGAACGGTCGCCACCTTATTCTGCTCGCTGAGGGTCGCCTTGTCAATCTAGGGTACGTGTACTATGACCTCATTGCAGGTTTCGCAACTAAGCCTTGCTATGTAGCTGTGCCACTGGCCACCCGTCCGCCGTGATGTCGTTCTCGTTCACCAACCAAGTCATCGCCCAGATTGCCCTCTGGACGAACAACGAGGCGTTCCCACTTGGCGTGCACATGCTCCCGAAGCATCTCGACGAGGAGGTTGCGCGTGCCCACCTCAAGCAGCTCAACGTCAAGCTGACAACGCTCACGCCAGAGCAGTCGAAGTACCTCGACATTCCTGTTAACGGTCCTTACAAGCCCCTCTACTATCGCTACTAATAGTCTAGTGTGGTGGAAGTGGCTTTGCTACTGGGTACGATGACGGCCTCAACGTGCCCTCGCCAAAGAAAACGGTACTGGGAAGGGATCCTCAACATCCCTGGTTGTTGATGGCTGGCTGCGCCTCCGCGTCCCGAGGAGTGTACGGCGTGGATGTTGCGGCGCGTCACGGATCGGGTTGGAAGTAGGAGACGTGTACAAGATGTTGCGATGTTGCATCTTGAGACTCTGGGGCCTCAACGTGCCTGTCTGTAATTGAATTCTTATCTCTCATGAAGTGCCTTCCGCTGGATGTTCATTTGTTTCATAACGTTTCGTGCCACTATGAGTCTATAGACGCCCGAATAAGCGCTTAGTCGTGCACCATCATCTTGTTGCACCCCGTGGACTAGGCTCTTCAGCGACCTGCCTCACTCTCTGCGCGCAGAGTTTTCTCAGTCTTTTCGCATCACTGAAGTTCCTTCAACGAGCTCGCAGTCTAAGGAAGTTTTACCTGGCTTAGACCGGGAGTATCCTCGTCTACATTATGTGTGCCCAATAGTCAATTCTTGAATTAGCCCCGCGGCAATGCTGACGGTCAACCTCCTGCTATTGCAGGGCGTGTCGTTGGCTGACGGCGTGTGGTCTTCTTTGCTTTGGACTTCCGTTGCATAGTGCATCAAGACCCCTCAAGCACGACCTCAAGGCGGACATTTGCAACCATGCCGCCCGCGATGAATCTTTCGACGGCCTACACCACGTACGCCAGGCCTTCTCGTACTTTTATCGGTCTGTCGCCTCGCGCTGCTATCGTCCTGGCGTCTATACTCTGCTTGTTCGTCGTTCTCTCTGGCGGGAGTCTGCTGCTGAAGTTCGCTCGACGACGATTCGCGCGAAAGAGGACGCAGAGTGCACCTCGGACATTCATCCTACCGAATTACAGGGACTGTGAGGTCGGCAGCGGGGGAGGGCCCAAGCCCCTCCTTCTTCCCAGTATGGCGACAGTCAAGTCGTCGCGCGGCAAGGCATCAATCCTTAAGAGGTTCTTGAGGCAATGGGTCATCGACCCGAATAAGGTCAGATATATACTTATCGACATCCTCGGAAAGTGGTCTGACAATGAAGCCCAGACACCCTATGCATCCAGCGCCGACGAGGAGACGTTGACTGGAAGCCCCGAGGATACCAAGGCGACGATCAAACCTAGTGCGGACTGGGCTGTCGACCATTTCGTTCCTTATAGTGAAGGGGCAGCCGACACCGATGCGAAGCCAAAGCACAATTCTAAGCAAGACAACCTGTCTGTTGATATCGCAGACTTGCCGCCGTCGTCTTCTCTTCCGTCTCCGCTTACTCGCTTGGCTGAGGCTCCCGAGAACTGTGCTATGGCTGGCGCTCACGTTCCTGCGATTGTGGTTGATGCCGCGACTACTCCTAGGATTTCTCTCAGCCTGGACGCTGTCGCTCCTGTTTCTGTCGCGGCTGACCGTCTGCAAGTCCCTCCTCCAAGCTGGGTGGCGCCCGCTCCTGTGGACGATCCCGAGCCCGCGTTCATGGATAACCACCTCTGCCGCACAATCACTCGCATGGCTTCCCCTCCGCCCCGTCCGCCTACCTTCAAGGCGAAGGCCCTGGGAGCGCAGGTCATGCCTACGATGGTCACCAGCTTTTCACCTATTGGACTGGGCATATCACTTGCGGCCGCTAAGGAGAGTGAACGACGCACTGGAGTTCACAAATCTCTGACCGTGAACCGTCTGCCCACTATCGCTGTCCCTCCCAGGTCTTACTCGACGTCTTATTACTTCTGAGCCTCGCTTGATGCCACCGACTGCCTTTTCTCTATATGCCTCGTTTGTCAATGCTCTTCATCACCGGAAATTTCTCACTGCTTGGATAATATGTCTATCTTTGCGAGTTGCATGCATGTGTCTCCCCCCAGTGATTCACTTCCTAGCTACGAATCAGAAGGACGCCACCTTTGATGGAATACTTGCACGAATATATGCCCTTCGGATCATTGCACTGTTGAATGACCCATCTGCCGGTTGACCACATTGCGGTGGTGGCACAGAACTTATCGTCTGTCTGAAAAGTTTGATCGTCATATAATCAGACCAGGACGTGCTAACTACTACCAGATTCGAGACTTTATGCCTGAGCACCCTCACTTCCCACGTCCAGCCCATTGTTCCTCAAGATCTCTTCTGTGGTATTCCACAGCTCCTCCGCCAGCTCTGGCTTCCTTGCATCTTCATTCGGAGGCGCAGAGAGCCGCCCAGGAGGCTGCAGGTATGCGCCCTTGTACAGCTGTTCCTGCTCACGCACAAGCGGCGACACCGCAGCAAAGACAGAGGTGTATGCGCCACGCGACGGAGTCGCCCAGGACATATAGACCACCGCAGAGGCGATGTGTGAGATTACGGGCGGCTGGCGCGCGAGATCGTTCTGCACCCCTTCTGCGGATTGAGGCAGCCACTATTGAAATAGCAGCGATGTAGAAGTGGGAGAAAGACGTACCTGTACGGACGAGCCCGGGGTGGAGCGCCATCGTGATGATAGGCAAGCCCAGGGTATCTAGGCGCTTCTGAAGCTGCGTAGTGAAGAGCACGGTTGCCAGCTTGCTTCGCGCTGTGCAACGGCATTGAGCGTATGCCTAAGGTGCGCATTCATTGATGGTTTACTGACCATATCTAGCCATGTCGGGCGATAGCTCGCCGTTGTGCTCGTCATTGAAGTCATCTGCGTTGCGGAAGCGGACTCCGCGTCGTAGGAATCTCATCGCATTTGAGGAGACCTACGCTCGAAGTTAGCTCGCTCTCCACAGTGCGCGGGGAGGACACCTACGTTGACAATGCGCACGTCGGTTTGTGGGTCGCTTGCTGTCTTGGTAAGCAAAGGGAGAAGTGTAATGGTGAAGACGAATGGGCTGAGATGGCTGCAACGCGTCGATGAATGCCCATCGTGCAGCTCTTTGTGGAACGTTCGTACTTCACCATCATGATGTCCTGTATACCTGCGGGCGGTGCTGATCAGGCTTGACGTTTGCAAGCTAGGGAGTAACGCACCATCATGTGTCTTCGTGTATGGACTACGCGGCCTGCTGAGGGCATAAGGCACGGATCGTAGTAAATAGAGCAGACTGCTCACATAGCAGCGTTATTGACTAGAGCATCCACGTCAGATCTAGCAAGGGCACGAGGCAGTGCAAATATTTGAACTCACTCAGTACGTCCAGTCTCTCTTGCTTTCGCATGAACTCTTCTGCAGAAGCCTTGGCGAGGCGCGGATCGCTCAAGTCCAGCTTGAGCCAATGCACTTCACCATTGCCGGGCGCGAGCCCCTCCTTCGTCAGACGCGCAATCGCCGCACCCCCCTTGTCCTCGCTCCGCGTTGCCATATACACCTTCGCACCATGCCGCGCGAGGTGCTGGATGGTCGCGTATCCGATCCCGCCGCTACTCAATCAGGCGTGAGAACCATCGCTTTGACATAAGACATCTACCCACTTTCCTCCGGTGACGATGATCACTCTGCCTTTGAGGTCAGGCAGATCGCGCGCAGGGTCAAAAGTCTTGGAGAAGAATAGCATGATTGTGTTGGAAGAGCGGAGCAGGATGCGAGATGATGCGACGGTTGCAGCTGTGCAGGACAGAATCCGGGCGCCGATGAGGCACGTGGCTGTGCGACCCATTAGCATAGAAACGAGATGAGTCGTAGTTTTCCGTGTTGCCTTGAAGCTTCCATCTATGAGACTGCAGAAGGTTACTCGCTGCTGCGAGACACCTCGGATCAGGACGACGAAACCCACCACCACACCAACGCGCTCACGTGATTTTGTGTAATCGCGTCGACACGTCGCGCTTTTCTGGGGAGTTTCATGTCTTGCGTGAGTGGTGCAAGGAAAAGTATGGACGGCTTCTTCAGCCTCCAGAGTAACATACATCTTACCATGCAAACACTTCCATGACAGAGAATGGAACGTGAAAGCCATCTCCTACAAGCGGCAAGCGCTCGTGAAGTTATGCGCACAAGCAGCTTAATGAAGCACGACACACAGTCATCGGGATAAAATTCGACCGGGTCTTGTGAAGCAAGTACGCTCGAGTCATGCAGGGTGGCATGGCGCTCTCCCAGCTCGCCCTCACTGGAATGCAATAGATCCTGACGAGAGACGCGTATTATGTTCTCCATGATCGTCTTCGGTTGGAAGAGGAGCTATACTCTCTCGATCTTGAGAAAAGAATGTCAGTGGGAGGGGCCCCGAGATTATAAATATGTCATGTCAATATTTATACCCTGAAAAACGGAACGATGCCTGTGGTAAAGGTCGACATAATACGCGGGTTTTCTTCTGTATCACCCAGGCAGAATCTCCCAACGTTAGCCCAGTGGAAGGGTCGACCTCAAATGCGTGTAGTATACAGCGAAACCACATACATCTCAAATGTCTTCTTGTTAGTTCTACGGTAATAGCAGGAAGAATCTGAGACTGTGGTTGAACGTGCACCGCCGTAGATGAATAATAAATACATCGAACAAGTATGTGCCGATTGTCCACAGGTGAGATATTAGCTCCATGAATCTCAACAACACCTGTTGATCAGTAATGATATGCAGAGTTCTGCAGGTATCGCCGTGCACATAACATATATATGATATATCATACTGTGTACTGCGACTCGGCCAAGCGCGGCCAAGGCAGCCGGCATTTGCCGTACCAGTTGCTGACGTAAGCAGCCACTGAGAGCTGTGTGACCTTAGGCGTAAGCGGGACGCAGCGAGCACCGTCAGGGTCGCCTGCGCCTCACTCTCCGTCGTCCTCCATCTCGGCTTACCTCTCCTCCGTTCTGCTCTTTGTGCCGCTGCTGCGCCTCCTCTGCAATCTCGCCTTCGTACCTTTGCCTATTTCGACGGTCGCTCTCTATCCAGAGTCTCTTTTGTCTGTTATAGACGCAGGGCTTGCGCGTCTCTCCTGCTCGTCTTCCAGCTTCGGTTTCCGGCTCATTGCTCCATGATATCGCCTCAGCCTTCTGCACCTTCATATCAACCTCTCTCGTACGCAGATCGCGCGAAGCAAGCGCAAAAGATTACCCCGTCTCCCTCTCAGCATCCTGCTGCGCGGAATCTGTCGCCTGCCACGGGAACATCTGCCGTAGGGCCTGAGACAGATATAGCCATGAACGCCGGCATGTCTGCCATATCGAGCTCCTCATCAATTGGTGAGGATGCCGTGTCCTCTACTCCTTCATCTATCCATCAGAGTTCTGGGCCGTCCTCATCGCTTTCCTCTCAAACGAATGGTGACCATAAATACCACGGTAATAACTCACAGAAAGCAGCACCGCAGCCTCAACTCACCTCGTCTGCCGCATCTAAGCCGGCGGCCGCTCCGCCGGTCAATGTGTGGAATGCGCGGATTGAGCAGATGGCTCAGGCTCGCACGCGATCGCATCAGGGAGTAGACTCGGCACAGAGACCCGCCATTGATTCAATGGAGTCCAACGACATCGATGACCTCTCTGCCCGACCTGATAAATCAAATACTCAGGACTCCACTGGTGCATCTGCATCTAGCTCGAGTGTCTCCCACAACGTAATGAACCAACGGATATCACCTCCTATGACGACAAAATCGACGACCAGCAACCTCAACGGCAGCACAAATGATGAGGATGATGCATTCGTGGTACGTCCACGACGTCCAATACCCTCGATTGTCGACGACAGCGACTCTTGGCCGGAAGTTGGCAAATCAGTCAGCAGCGGGATCAGACAGACGGAGGAAAATGCACGCGGTGCACAAGGGCACGATCCAGAGCGGTCGAGGGAGGGTTCGCAGAGTCATGGTACATCACGAAAAAGTGTGTCTCTTCTCCTTCTTCACTCCTCCTGTTGTGCGGTTGAGCTCCGTCAATCGCTTTTCCAAAAGGATGCTCCCGGGATAGGTCAGGCTTATAGTTGCTAATTGCGTCCCTTCCCCACTCCCATTGCCTCTGCCGTATTCGTAGGTGAGAAAACAAAATGGGTCCAAATACCACCCTCCGAGCTGCAGGCCGCCGCCGACGCCCAGCAACGATCGCAACATGTCCGCAATCGCTCTCATCAGCATTCAAGACATCCAGGTTCCGGCTACGCATCGGCTTCGGGATCCGGCTCGCAAGCCCAGAGTCGCACGCATTCGGCGGTGGGAACGCGTCACTCTTCACACGCGAGCTCTGTATCGCAGTCGCAGTCGCAGTCGCAGAGCCGCACGGGAAGCGCGCACTCCAGTCCGCCTGTCTTCCCTCGTGGCGGGAAGAGGCTGCCTGAGGAGGGCGGCGCTTCTGGATACAGTGCCGGATCGGCTGCGGGTGTGTCAAGCGTTGCGAGCAGGAGCGTGAGCAAGCAGTCCTCGACGACGGGCTCACCGCAGACGTTCCATCAGGCACTTCCGCCGACCGACTTCATCCCAGGAGGCGCAATGGGCTTTCGGCCATTACCTCCCAGTCTTGCCAGAAGGGGATCGGGCCCTGCGGAGCAAGCAAACGATGTGCCGAGTGCCAACGGCAATACCCCAGCGTACTACACAAGCCCACCTGCCATGCCGCCGCCGGCGAACGCACGGCGTTCGTACCATACACCACATTCATCTGGATCTCCTGTACAGCCATCATACACGTTACCTACAGTCGCACCGATACCGACTGTGTACCCGCCGCCACTGCATGGCGGCCAAGGGCCGCAGTATTCTGCCTACGCTGGTACTCCGCCGCACGCGGCCTACTCGCCGTACGGCTACGGCTACCCGCCCTATGTGTACTGGCCACCAGCGCCGGTGCCACAATCGCATTCGCCTTCTGTAGAAGGCACACAAGCACCAGTGGCGTTCTCGCAACCTCGAGCTCCCAGTGAACGCGAGTCTGTCACCAGCCAGAGAGAAGGAGGGTCTGTGATGCCGCCTCCAACAGCATATACGTCTGTTTCTGAGGTGCAGAGAGAGGGGTCTGAAGCCGAGGCGAGCGAGTTGCGGACAGTGCGTGCGGAGAGAGGGCGCAAGGCGCGAGAGCTGAGCTTCGGCAGCATTCGGCTGGAGGAGGTCAGCGCTCAGGCTGCAGCGCCTGAGGCCTCCGCGAAGGACGATGCGAGCATCCTGGGGCTGAGTGTGGGCGAGGCAAAGGAGGGAGGGCAGGAAGAGAGTGCGGAGAAGCCAGCTGCTCCGTTTGCCATCGGCGTAGCGCCGGGAGAAGCTGGTCCTTCCCGCATACGCTCGCGCACCCGCACGCAGTCGAAAGGCCACTCGTGGGTGTTGGGCGAGGCTTCCGTCGCTGCTGCGGTATCGCTCATAGAGCAATCGGACGGGTCGGGGCAGGCGACCAATGATGCGGAGGGCGCTGAACCATCGGCGGTGGGTCAGAAAGGCGCTGAGGAGATTGAAGCTGGGATTAAGGTGATCGATCTCACTGAGCCCATAGAGATGAAGTGGGTATTTGGCACGACCAAGCCTTCCGACTCGGAGATCGTCGAGAATGGAGAGAAGTCTCATGCTGGTGCTGTGTCGTCGGAGTCTGCCCTGCCCGCCAGCTCCTTACCTCCCATTGTGACGTCCACCAACGGTCTAGCATCGGCACACTTGGCTACTTCCAGCGACTCTTCTGCAGTGCCTCCTGTGTCATCTGGCGACGCGGCATCCAGTGACGAGTGGAAGGTCAAGGATTATGGGTACGGCTTTGGGCGCAAGGACTACGCACCGCCCATGACGGGCGAAGAGCGGAACGCACGGGAGCGACGCGAGTTCCAACCCGACAAGGAGCACTTTGGGCGGCCGAGACGTGGCTCTGTAGGTGGCGGGTATGCCTACGAGCGCGGTGGCTTTGGTGGGCGCCGAGGGCGTGGATTCGGTGGGCCTGGTGGGCGGGGTGCCTACCATTCGAGGACACATTCGAGGGGAGGCAATGTATACCAACCCTCCCAGTCGCGGCAGCCTCCCTTCGTGATGCAGCCGTCGACACAGCAGGCGGACCAGAATGGTTACTATGCACCTTTGTCCACGGGATATTATGCCTCGGCATATGACCCGTATGCGTATTCGTATGGATCCCCTCCCCAAAATCTTCCGTCTGTGCCGCCGCTGCCGATGCCGCAGTCTACCTTGTCGTTCCCGCTGGATCCTACTCGATACTACCTCCTGGGCCAGCTGGAGTACTATCTAAGCCCACAAAATATGGCGCAAGATTTTTTCCTCCGGCAAAGGGTGAGTGACGCGAAATAATGAATCAATGCATATCTAACTGATGGCTACCAACAGATGGACTCCCGCGGCTGGATATCTATACCCCTCCTTGCGTCTTTCAAGCGCGTCAAGCAGTTGACTTTGGACCAGCAGTTGGTGAAGGATGTCTTGATCCTTTCCAGCTTGGTTGAAGTCAAGGATGAGTGGGTTCGCATGCGCCAGTGGGAGCAATTCGTACTGCCAAACGCGGTCGAAAGCACAGTGGACGGCGAGCGAGAGTCTAGCCAAGAGCATACTACACAGCCGCAAGGTGGCGTGGCGTCTGCCAAGGCCGACGTTGCAAACGTGGAAGAAGGCGACGAGGGTGACGGGGAGGAAGAGGAAGAGGAAGAAGTCGTGTTCGTGCTCGGCAAGGACGCCGAGCCGTCATGGGCACCTTGACGATGACCTCGACGACGTTACCGACGGTGCGCCGACGATGAAGATGTTGAGTCTAACGCTTCCAGGAAAGCAACGGCTACGAGATGTATGATCCATGCGGTACGCGCATCTCGTTGATTACAAATGATCTGATTTGGTCCAGGTGGGCAGCAAAAAGACCTCTCAAGTTTTAAGGAGAATTTGCGTCGGACTTGGTTCCTACCTCATTTTCCGCATGGGCAGCTATCGTATATTCGCACATATTATCAGAACGGTTGATGACATGACACGCACTACGCATATCCCAAGCTGAGCGCTCTCACCCTTCTTGGGCTCTCCTATCACTATGTTATCGTCGCGCTAAGCCTACTACTTTTGTCTGCAATTTCTAATGCGCCTGCTCTACCCAAATTTGATCATCTGTCACCGCCTCAGTGCTGCTAGCATGCATAGCGTTAGCTTTGATCTTCAAGGGCTCGACTTCGGTTGGATATGCATCGTCGTTGTGTGAAGTGTCATGCATCATGCGCCACCCGCGCTACCAAGTGATGTCTCATCGTGGTCTGTGCCGCACTTGATGTTCTTCCAACACACAGGGACGTGCACGTTCTCTACGTTTTGACACCGGATCGCGCTATCATTCCACTTGCTTTCATTTTAGTGGCAGAAGGTTACCCCTCAATTCATCAGCTAGAACGCCCACCCACAACGAGCCCATACCTGTCATGTAAGAGAAACGCGACCGACTCGGCTACCCAATAACGCAACATGCACAGGTACCCGATCCTCGGTAAGCAGACTAAGTGCGTTCACGTTGCACAATCGCTACAGGCACCATCCGACGAGAAGGTAGGACTCCGTAAAGTGGCGGATCACCGTCAGAAACGGTTTGTGCCCCTCGCTTCGGTTATTGCTTGTGAAGGTTTAATGTCATGGTGCGCACTGCGCAGTCCGGGAAGATATTTCAAGAGGAACAATTATTCTGTTCTCGAGAGGTATGATCGACCGCTAAAATCTCGAAACGATCATCGAAAACCATCTCCCTGGAGACTTGGCAAGCGATATGATCATATAGTGTACTTCCATGCAGCTTCCATGCGCCAATCTCGCGTCTGATCTTGCTCATATACTAGTGTAAAGCCGGTACCGTTCTACGATTCTGCTCGTCTCGCTCTGTTTCGCTTCTCCCCTATATCTGCTTCTCCTCCTTACCCTCTCGCTCGATCGCTTGATGCGTTGGACGAAGTTCTCTTCTTCTGGGCCGGTTTCCCCTAGTATCGAGACATGGCCTCCCTATCCACCCCTTGGTGAGACCGAGCTGGAGAGGGCAGTCCGTCTAGAAGAGGAGAGGGAAGCTAAAAGAATCTCCGAGTCGATTGATCATGGTCTTGAATTGGAACAGCAAGAGCTCCGCAAACGACGGAATCAAACTAGAGTTTTGCTCTTAGGTGCGTTTTGTCCGTTCGGGCAGTGCATGTGCAGAATCTGTCACGTAATCGACATAGCTCACTACATGCATCTGTTCTACAGGACAGTCAGAGTCGGGAAAGTCAACTGTACTCAAGAATTTCCAGCTGCATTTTGCACCCGAGGCATTCCGTGCGGAAACCGAGGCATGGCGCGCCGTCATCCACCTCAACCTCGTTCGATCTGTCAATTTCATCATGGACGTATTGTCAGGTCGGCAGCATGCGTGTCGCATACCATGAATTGGCGCACTCATCGATAGATCAGGCCAGGAAGAGCTTCGACAGCTACGAATGCAGTTGTCCCCCTTGCGTCAGGTCGAGATGATGTTGGTCAAAAGCATGTCGGCTAGCGATCCCTCGCATAGTGCTTCCGTCGTAGAAGAGGCCACGCCGTGGTTCTACGGTAGGGCGTCCGAAGTGCTGGTTCGAGGGGGATCGAGCTGGAAAGCGTTGCTGCGCCGACGGAAGGATAAGCAAACGCGTCAAACTCGCAGCGACGACCTAGAGGTTGCCAGGCATATACTGCATGCTTGCCGGGAAGACATCGCGTCGATGTGGTCTAATTCCATAGTGCAGGCAGCGCTGCTGGAAGAAGGAGTTTCTTTGCAGGAACAAGCAGGGTTGTAGGTGTAGGTTCATCTCGGGTTTTGGACATGGCCTAATCGCTTCTCGGCCGATAGTTTTCTCGACGATGCTGCACGGGTTGCAGATCTAGACTATGAACCGTCACTGAGTCTGTCGTCCGCCACTTCGCTACTGTCCAGTTTACTGAATCACCATATAGGCGACATTCTTCGCGCGCGTCTTCAGACAATCGGAGTCGAGGAACATGTGATGACGGCTGAGAAGTGTAGGTCTATCTCTTTGCCATTTCTTTCAGGTTTATTAATTGCATGAGACTTTCAGTCGGGGAAGCTTCGCGTCAGTGGGTATTCTACGATGTCGGAGGATCCCGAGGGCAACGTGGTAAGTAAGTGGATGTAGAATGCTGGGAAGGCCCTTAACCCCCTCCGCCCCCTTTCCGTTCAACGCTAGCGAGTTGGGTTCCATTTTTCGAAGATGGTAAAGCCTTTATCGATGCGCCGGTATGACGCTGTCTGACCCATTTGTAGTGAATGCAATTCTGTTTCTGTGTTCGATGGCAGCGTTCAACGAAGTACTGCTGGAAGACCGAAGTGTGAACCGTCTGGTCAGCCCATCCAATCTATTCACGTCCAAGCAACGGCCCCTGACATGATGACTCCAGCTGGACTCGTTCAATTTGTGGAGGACGATATGTTCGAGCAAGCTGTTGAAGATGACGACCTTCGTCCTCCTACTCAACAAAAGCGATATATTGAAAGCGAAACTGGAGACTGGCATCTCTTTCGTGCGCTACGTCAAGAGCTACAAGGACGAGCCGAACGACTATGAACACGTCTCCGAATGTGAGTTCAGTTGATAGACCGGGGAGATGAGGCTTTTTATGCTGAGCACATCCTGGCTGTATACGCAGATCTCCAGCGTAAATTCATCGCATACCATCGACATTACTCTCCCAACCAAAGGCAGCTGCACGTACACGTAACATGCGCGATTGTGAGTGATGTGCACTGAATCTGAATTCAATATCCGCAGCGCGCTCATGTCCCCCTCCAGGATATAGACACTACAGCCACCGTAATCACCCGTAGTACGTCCCTCCATTTCCTGGTCACCCGTCCGATACTCATGAACCGCGCTCCTTCAGTTAGGGATGCGATAATCGTGAACAATCTAATCTCAAGCGACTATTTATAGGTCCGATCTAGACGATATTTTGGCGCAAACCCTACATCCCCCCACCCTCCCCTATTGTACAAATGTCACTATTGGCGACTCACCTTACATCTGTTATTGCGGCCCGCCTGTACCATATAGCGAAGTTCCCATGGTCGGGCGATAAATAAAACAGCACATTCAGGATTAAGCACGACTCGGACGATGTTCAGCCTGAATCTCCCGCTACAAGATGAATCGATGTATGAAATGGACGCAGCATGTCGTTGAGGATAAAGTGAACTCGAAAGACGCCGGTCTAACGATGACCTTAGTGCAGGGACGAAGAAGCCACTCGATTACCTATATTCCCGTCTAATCTAGCGTCATATACTAGTGCAATAAAAAAACAGCACGGGAGCCTTGAACGCGCTAGTAGGCCTACATCATAACGCATAAGATATCACAGAAGCAAGGTCAATCAGTACAGTCCGTATATATCAACAACAGCAAGTCCGTCATGACCAGCATTAAAACGTCATTCCGAAATACGTTCGAACGTTGCACGCAGTTTGGTATACATAATCATCGTGATCAAAAGAGGGCGAACGCGGTGAGGACCGTCGCAGCGAGGAGTCCAAGCCAGGCGTCTCCACGAATCCTAGAGGCGCCAGATTTCTGCGCTAATGTAGGATCAGGGGTCGTGGCAGATGTGCTTGACGTCGTGGGATCGCCAGATGTGCTAGTTGCGGAAGCTCCGGAGGAAGAATTGGAGGGCAACACAGCGGCGGTTGTGTATATGCGGACATAGGAGACCTCAAAGTAGGCGTCATCATAGTTGCTGCCGTTTCCGACGACATTATCGAGGTACTGTGACATAACGTGAGAGCAGAAAAGATAGGACCGCATGGAAGGACGTACGCAATTGTGCGCAGGACCTGCGGCATAGCATTCCGAGTCATAGATGCCCGGAACGCCCGCCCTTTCACGAGGACGCGGACTTGTCAGCAGACCGTTCATATTTGCCGCCAGAGCGGATATAATTGACGCTCACCAGTCTCCGCACAGCGTGATATCGAAGATGAGCTGCTGTTCGGTGAAGAAGGTCGAGAGGTCGCAGGAGGTGGTATTTGGGTAACTTGCGTGTGGGTCGCCCCAGGTTGAGATGTTCATGGGGGACGTCGAGTTGGCGTTCTTGATGACGTCTGGAATGTCGGGTCGCTGTGCGCGCAAGTCAGCTATCGCTCAGGATGCACTAGACTATTACATACACTCCAGAACCACATGCTGTAAGAGGAACGCCGCATGTCAGATGCCCACCTTGTGGACAAGGATTGGTCAAGTTAACTCACTAAATCCCGGTGACATCGAATTGCGTCGCGAACACGCCTCCACCAGCAGCTGCAAAGCCACTTTCGTAGCTATTCGCTGCGTTCTCACTCACGATGCAGCCAGAGCCTGTCCCACAGTCATCGCCACCAGAATAACCCAGCTGGTCGCTGGGAGTGACATGGGTGCAACCCTCTGTCGTATGTAGGGCCATCTGATTGTTGGGCATGACATTGATGGCCTCGACGATATCTACGGTGTATCCCATTCAGCAGTGCAATCTCCGACGGATACGTATCCTTACTCACCGATCTCACCACCGACGGGCCAATCGTGTCCCATGCTCCAGAACGCCGGCCATACAGAACATCCGTACGGAAGATGTACAGCATCAAGAATCCAGAGGGTCCCATAGTCGTAGTAATCCTGTGTCGTGATGCGGACCTGGAAGCGTAGTCCAGGATCGCTGAGGGAGCGAAGTGTGGCCTCCACGTACCGCGTTGCGCTTGTCGCCCTCTGCGACAGTCGTAAAGTTGTCTACGCGCATGATCGCGTTGCCCGCGTCGTTGATGTACGCGAGTTTCTGCTGAGTTGCAGCCTCTTCAGTCACCCATGTCGTATTCCCTACAGTGGAAAATGAGTCGCCCTTAAAAATTCAGGTGGTGGCGGACATACCGAGAGTCAGATTGTCCCAGTATCCATAGAAATCCCAGCCATTGAAAAAGTTTTCTCCCGAGTAATCACGCAACAACTCGTAACCCACAGCAGAACTGACGCAGGAGAGCAGCACCGCCCAAAGTAAAAGCATGGCAGTCAACATGGCTAATCAGGAACAGTAGGGGGAGGGCACAGCCCTCTCGGTATAGCGGGGAGAGTGCGGTAAAGGGAGGCAGCAAAGCGCAAGAGGCAACACTACACCTTTATGGCCATGGCGCTACACAGTTCGGCACCTTCACCCATGGCGGGGGAAAGAGACCGGAAATGCGGATGCCAAGCTGGGAGGCGCCTATCGTCAAGACGTGCCCCGAGGCGTCAACATCAGAACTGGATTGGCCGTACCATGAGGTCCCGTCCCGTCGAGGAGAATGGAGGCCTACACGCAGGATCACGTGCGGACAGTCGCGCGCTGCACCTGCGTTCGGTGCCATGGGGCTGATGGGTTCTTTGATAGTTTCCGCGCAGGTACCGAACGGCGTCCTCATACTTCCATGCGAATTGCGACCCTTGCCCATACCAAGAGCGTCCATTTTGATTATTAGACGCGTGTTCGGGTGCTGGACAGCACTATCTGCCTAATAACAAATGACGGTAAACCAGTCGGAAACAACACGGGGATGTAGCGCCGCGTCTAGTCCCGACGGATGGAAAGGGGTCCTTCTGTGCATACTGCTGTGGCTTGCTCGGATGTCGGGAATGGCATGGGTTATGCCCAGATAAGACACGTTCTGGTATGTCCGGAAACTATCAATGTCGAATCAGCGTATGAGAAACTCCACCTGCCTCAAGATGGTGCCGTCCAATCTTGTCCAATTCAGAGTGCTGGATGATGATGATATCGATCAGCCGCGACCACGTGTATTGCTATGTCTGAGTAAGAATGGGTCCGCCACAGGTAGGCCCACTGCCACCAGACCTAGGTCTAGTTAGCTGCTAGAAGCATGAGTCACACAGTGGACGCAATTGTCTCATGAGCCTCGCGTTCACGATGGTACATAGCGAATTGGGACCTCAAGAGTCAAGACTGCCGGCTTGCGGCCTCACGGGCGAGACCGTGGCAATGCCGGTATGCCAATCGAGTGGTCGTCGTTGCTAGCGGTTGCTAGAGGAAGTTGGCTTGGCAATGCCCATCGCGGTCATCGCGCGTTGTAAGAATGCGCAGAGACGGGTCCTGCAGAGACTCACACATGTGGATCAGATGCATTATAGCATACGAACCCGCTATGAAGGACGACCGCATTTATGAGAGCCTGAGACGTTCCCAACATGGTGCAGGCATGAAGTTGGGCATTGATGGCTGCTGGTTTAGGGGGTACGGGTCCGGCTTGAAAGCATGAGCCGCCAGTGCCTTGCGTGCATGAACTTCATGCATATAGCCGTAGATAACGTGGCGTGAAGCTCATGCAACATCGTCATGTCCTACCACATGAAAAGCGGCGAGCTGTAAGATATCGGCATGGCGAAATACGTTGAGGTTGGATCGCACAGCGGTCCATTGCGGATCCTTTCAAGTGAGCCGCATACGCAGGGAGCACAAGCACTTCGAACTGAAAGACAGTATTGTGATTGTGTCCATGTGTCTAAAAAGAGCAACATGTAAAATAGAGATTCTCCGAGCAGGGAGGAGGACGAGGGAGAACGTCCAAACCGCAGCCACCGACGCGCGACACACGCTTCAGCCGGAAATACCCGAGGCGTGCATTCTGTCTTCATCGCGGCCAGCAGCTCTCTCTACACGACTCATCGCCATGTCTTAGTGAGTCTCGCTGTACTTACGTGAAATAATAATCTTTGACGGACTCTGCACTCAGCGTCATCTTAGGCCGCGTCGTCAAATCCGAGTACATCGCGCTCGCCTCCATTGGCACCGTCGCCGGCATCGCCGCACTGAAGCTGGGCGGAAAGAAAGAGGCGGCACCCGTCGGTTCAGGCCCATCCTCCCTGGAGCAGGCGAAGAGTTCCGTGAAGATTAACGCGGGCTCGAGGTGCGTCTCTTGTCCCTGTCGCAACGAGAATGCGAGCCTCATGACGCGGTGTTTTGCCTTGCAGCGAGGAGGAGCAGTTGTACGTGGCGTTTTCATCGTACAATTTTGTGAACGGACTGTCGACAACTGACCAGGGTAAACAGCATCAAAAAGTACATAGAAGAGGCGGAGAAAGAGTCAAAACACTGATGCTTTGTATCTGGTCATGCATGCCAATTATACCGACTTGCAATAGACTCAGCTGTTCCTGGCTGGATTGATCTCGTCTCTGTAACCCATTGTTGCCCGTATCCCTCTCTGAGCTGCTTGTGCAAAGGCTTGACTTCCCGGGTGCATGTCTTTGGAGCTCTGAACGAGTATCAGGTGCGTACGTTGCGGTCACATACCCAAATGCAGCTGAACTTATGCATCCACGTTAGTAGCCCGTGCATTACGTCGAGTCGAGAGTCAGTACGATATTGATCTTACAACAGCAAGAGCGCCCGCGAGACTACATGAGTCAATTGTGTTGGACCAGTTCATTGCGCATCAATATGCCTTGCGTTGCTCTGCCGAGACTCATACTCTCCACAGCGTCTGCGCGAAGTATTCACATCTAAGGAGTGATTGGCCGGGTAACCAGTGAGCAACGCAACCTGATCTATTGCTTCCGCCTGAGCTTTCCAAGCGATACGTGGATGCGACTCGTGGTCTGCAGCTCCGCCTTCTCGCTCAGAGTTGCAAGGAATTGTAATCCATTCCGTCCGATACGTGCATTCATTACCCGCAGGTAACCTGTTCTATTCGTGTCCCTCCATATGCTTCTTTAGCGACAGCAATCACATTAGCGGTGCCGATGTACTTAAGCGAGTATTCCACACGGCCACCGCGCGAAAGATATAAATGTCCTTCATCTCCGTCATATGCACGTAATTTGACTCTGACCGTGCCTTTGGTGCTTTTCCTGCATGTCGCAGTGTTAACGCGTATTAAGCATCCTAGCCGTTAGGTTTGTGCCTCATCCTTCTTATTTCCGATCGTGATGTGCTCTTGCCGCCGGGTACACCCCAGGCGACGGTACCTACCTACTTCTCCTCCGACAACATTGAACAACTCCTCCCGTCAACAGCTACTTCCGGACGAATGTATTCGCTTTCGCTAAGCGTCGTCGCTAAGTTACCCCGCTGCGCAAGAGACGCCCGGTACATATGTCGTTAGCGTTGACAGCCATCATGACAGACTTGAATGTTTGAACCATCGCTCCGTGTTCTGATTTTGCATATGCCCTGTCACGTCTGAAACTTGCAACAGCGAATGCATCTAGCTTCACTTCGTTCTTTGCTATCATGAGCACTAGTATCACCACCCGATCATCAGTACGCCCACTGTCCTTGACCGGCCCCAAGCCTCTGCAGCTTGTAGACGGCAACGCACAACCTATCACCCAGCCGTCGCCCTCAAGCTCGGCATGCCCATCTCCAAGAGTCACTGGACTCCCGACACCTCCTCTGACCGCCAGGAACATCAAGCAGACGCGACGGCAGTCCTCGATTTCATATTTTCCGAGCGACAACGCTCCAACATGGGACGTGCGCTCGCCCACGACAGGTGCACGGCCGTCTTTGAAGCGCAGTTCTTCTGTAGGGCAGAAGACCAACAGCTCGGTCGGCCGCCCAGAGAGACATAGTGTTGGCTCGGCAGATCTGCAGGCGGACCGCGGCCCATTGACTCTCACTGAGAAGTGCGTGTTTTCTTATGATGGTGCCCCTCCTACTATCTCATGTATTGATCTCACCTTCAAGACACGCCGACCTGCTGCATTTCATCGCGCAGAAAGAGTCAAAATGCCTCGAGCTGCGCTCCCAGCTCGCGATGCACGAGGCCGAGCTCGCACAGCTAAAGCGCAAGTGGGAGCGCATAGTCAATCGGGGCATGGACCGCGCGTCCTCGACTTCGACCTTGCCGAACCTCTCAGCGCGGTCGCCATCGTCTAACGGCGCGGTGCTCGACGGGCTGCGAGAGGGCGTGCAGGGCGTCGGTCGCCTGCTTGCCTCTGGGTTGAACGAGCTCTCCTCGCCCACCATCTCCTCTTCTCCGCCCGTCCCTGTGCAGACACTTCCCGGATTCACGTCTATCTCGCCCGCGTTGCGGCGCGCGAGAGGACACAACACGACCACGAGCACGTCCTCTGTGTCCACCGCGGGCACGTCCTCGACGAGCACGCACCTCTCGCAGTCCTCCGCGTCCTCCTTCGTGATCGATGAGCTCGAGGAGAAGCAGGAAGAGCTGCCCGTGCGGGGCAGCGTGGAGATCTCCCCTGCGAGCGCACGCCAGGCGGCGAGGCTCCGCCGAAGGTCGCGCGATATCACGCCCGCGCAGTCGCCCTTGCCTGAGTCACCAACAACACCGAGCGCAGTTCCATCTAGGACATCAACAAGCACCAAGCGCACGAGCGTGAACCTCGCGTCGGGTCTCGCGCCGCCCGCGTTGATACCGGGCATGGGCACGATGACCGTTCCGCCGATGTCGGCGTGGATGGAGAGTGTGGGTAGCAGTGTCGGGCGGAAGTGGGAGGAATTACAGAAGGGCGAGACG
The DNA here is from genome assembly GCF_001632365.1 of Laetiporus sulphureus 93-53. Lineage (NCBI taxonomy): Eukaryota > Fungi > Basidiomycota > Agaricomycetes > Polyporales > Laetiporaceae > Laetiporus > Laetiporus sulphureus. The sequence goes on along the minus strand of NW_024468514.1, from coordinate 566,130 downwards.
TGCGTGTGCTTTTATCTTTCTACGGAGATGATTGTGCGCTGACCGCATATCGATACAATAGATTTACGAGGAGCCAGAAACGCGCGTCGATCATCCTCTCGGACGTCTCGCAGTCGTTCTTCTCCGCCTTGGCCTCCCCTGCATCGTCGTCAGGCGCCGCATCCGTATCCATATCCTCTAACCCCTTTGCAGCATCGCTCTCTCCCCTCTCTACCTCCCCGACTGCCGCGACCCTCGTCCCGAATGGCACATCGTCACTGTTAGACGATGACGAGCCAGCACAAGGTCTCGGAAGTGTATTATCCCCGGATTCCAAGGGCTTTGCTCCTTCCAAACCTCCCGCACCATCATCTCCGAGTTTGCAGGCAAAAGATCAGAGCGATGACGAGTGGAATTGGTAGGGCATGGGTAGTGCCGCGCGTTTCTCATGCGCATGTGCATAGATTATCGTTTGGATGATAGCCAGGTTTCGGCTGCTTAATGTTTGATTAGACGATACCCCGGAAGGATTTCCTGAAGCTGTTGGTATCGCAAGGTTTCTTGGAGAGGGCATCATTTTGACTATCCACAAACTGTTCTTTATATATCATGCAAGCATATGTGTGTCCGCTCGTTCATGCAGTCAGATGGGGTCAAAACATTCATCAGCATGCAGCAACTTGCCCAATCCTTCCTTGCCTCGCTCAAGCTCGCTCATTGCAAATTGCACGCAAAGCTGGCAGGGAAGCGAGTTGTGGCCACATAGCGGCTTCAATCTCCGCCAGGCATCGTCCGTGACTCGGACGACGCCACCGCCGCACACAATTCTCCTCGAGCCTGTCGCCTCTCAACTTGATGGCACGGTTCAATCCCGTCAAGTTGCCAGATCTCGTCTTGTCTAATGAACACGACCGTCCGAACATCGATCTACGCGAAACTGGTGCATCGTCTTGCTTCAGACAGACGATTCGGAAACTCACGCTCATGGTTTGCATCCAGCTCAGCGGCTCGCGGAACGCGAAAAGCGACCTCCGTCGGTCTTCCTCCGAGGTGCGCATAAACTGTTCACGCTGTAGTCAAAAAGCTTAACGGAATCCGAACTGCTTCCTCACGCATTATCTCCCACGCGTCATCGATTCATCGCTCACACTGAACGCTGCACACTGACGCAGGCTCGCTAACAGGGCACGACCTCATGGCGCTCTTCCCGCCTCCTTCGCCATGCGCCGGCCTTCTTCGCTCACCGACGAGCGACTTCTTCCGGCAGCAAGAGCGCGACTACTTTGCGCGAAAGGGCAAGGAGATCGTACCCATGCCGCATGATGATGTTGGTGTGGGCGTGGACGTGCACGACCGTGCCGTCCCGCGGTCAGAGCCTGATGAGGTGAATCCATCTGCGTTGATTGTACACCGTTGGAGCCCCAACCAAGAGCTTCGCCAAGCACGCTTCACCAGGGATGCCGGCTTGAACAAGTACGATGCTAGGATAGCGTTCGCAGGTTCGTCAAAATCGTCGACACCACATCAACCACGTATGCGGTTTCTCTTCATTCGTCGTTCAAGCAACCTCTGACTATCTATATCAGCACATCCTGTGAATACTGCCACCCGAGCGTCCGGACCGCCTGATGTCACAGACACTAAGCATTCAGCGCTCAAGAGGAGAGACCGCGGCCCCCTAGATCAAGCGGCATTAACATACAAGAAAATAATAATCCTCGAGGAACCTCCAAGAGAGCCTGCGAAGGAAGTCTCTGCATCTTCCGTGTACGAAGAGCTACGGCGGAGACAGCGCCGTCGCCGCCAACGACGCGGCCAGTGCGTACCTTTGAGCGGGCAGATCGCGGTGATTTCTTGACTACGACTATGGTAAGCGCATCTTGGCCGAGTTCTATAAAAGTTTTGGACTGCTTCATTGACGCACTGTGTTTTTAGGACTTTGACAATGTAATCTACGCGCATTTAGTTCTTGCTCATCTTGCTTGCTGTTGTGTCCCATGGACGGTTTGTGTATGCCATCATCATTATAGTTCTCCTCAATTTAATGAAAGTTCTATGTACGAGTCTCACTCCCTCAGTAGGCCTCGATTTCGGAAACAGGCAAGCTTTCAAAGAGTTGGATGGTGTCCATCCATAAAGCTGTCGCAGTGACTCAGTATCCCCGGAGCACAACGCAGGCGGTTTAACTCATCTCTTGCCCTGCCGATCACTCCCTGTTGGAGATGTGTTGCAAACCCTCTCTCCATTCGGTTCTGGAGATATGACTGCTGTGTTCGCCCGTCGTGAACCTCAGAGCAGGATGGAATCCTTCACTGGTGAGCATCTTGCTGTGCAGCTGACGGAGCTGTTCACATGCGCATGTTCTTTATGCTACTTGCCACTGTGATTTCAAGTATTGACCGGTTCAACTGTCAACCATTCGATCGCCGACTCCTCTTTGCGCTTTTGTCCCAGACGTGTTCAGCTTCAAATCCGACAGAAATTATGATACCCAGAGTAACTTTCTTCCTTATTACGCTATGCTCTTTAACTCCTCATCTATCGATGTACAGAAGAACCACATAGGGGCCTGTCGCTCATTGCTCTATGCTACAACCTGTCCGCCACAACATGACATCGAGTGAAAACTATGTCACAAACACAAGAGGGAAAAAGGCGGCATGTCAACCGAGCAGACCCTCACTGTCCTCCACCGCCGTCGATGACGCGTTGCCTGAGCCGAGCTCGTTGTACCGTGCGATACGCAGACGCTGCGATGGCGGTATGTTCTTGTCGTCCAGGCCATGCTGCGTACCACCGATCAGAACTCCAACGCGCATCATGGAGAGCCACTGCATTGTGCATTGTGAGAACGATAGCTGATATAGATACGGACGGCCCACGTACATTATGCGCAGCATTCGAATGGTCATATACACCGCCGAAGAACGCTGTTGTGGCATCCTTGCCGATGTTCTTCGCGATAAGGTGGCGACCACCAGGATGCTCCTCCACAAATGAGGAGACATCGTGGATAAAGCCACCAATGACGACAAGGGCACGTTTTCCGGATTGCTCCTGGACTGCAGGATGGATGAGTTACTGACCAATACCATACAGAGAAGGCGCGTACAGCTCTCCCAGCTGATGATCGGCAGCTCATTCACATCAGGAGCGAACACAAGTCCCTCTTGCGTCTCACGCAAGCGCTTCAGCTGCATCGTGAGCTGGCCCTTTTTCACCTCGTTGTCCGGGAACACTTTGAGGTGACTGGCCAGGCCGAGTTTCTGGCATACCCAGATGAACCACTTCGTTGGGTCATACTGGTACCATCTGATGGCGTTGCGGTAGTCCATGGGGAACTGGTGGTGGAAGTTGTGATACCCTTCGCCAATGGTCGCCAGCGCGGTAATGACATGGTCTCGGGGCGTGTGCTTGTCATCAAATGGCGTGTCACCAAGCCAGTGGGCAAGGGAGTTCACGCAGAACGTCGACTGAAATCCGAGTCAGCACCAGCCGTTTTTCGCAGCACTTCACAAGCAGCTCACGTGGTGCACGAAACAGAGACGCGCTGCTCCAGCGTAGAAGAAACCTCCAGCCCAGTCTCCCCATCCAAGACCGGCAACGAACGTCGGCACCAGGAAGCCCATTCCAATAATGAGCTGGACGTACCAGCGGTGCTGCCACCGCACAATCTCGTTCTTGCTTAGATCACTGACATCCGCGACACCAGGCTTTCGGCGCGGCTTGATGAGCATCCAGCCTATGTGCGACCACCAGAAGCCGCGGTGCGCGTTGTACGGATCGAGTTCGGTATCGGTGTAACGATGGTGCGCTCGGTGTCCGCGGCACCACCACTTGATTGACCCCTCGACTGCGCCCGAACCGGCCATCGCCAACGCGTATTGGAGCGGTCTTGACGCATTGTATGACCGGTGTGCCCAGAGCCGGTGATACCCGGCGGTAATTCCTGCGCGATCGGAGTCGGCATGTTGGTCAAAGAAATGCGCATACAACGTGTTGCTCACCAAGGCCGGTAATGAAATAGTAGATTACGCTCCAAAGCGCGGTCTCCCAGCGCAGCTTCACATGGAATGCCCCCCAGATGGCAATGGCGGGGGTGATGGTGAGGACGTACAAGCTCAGGTAGTTGAGCTCCTTGTACAAGCTACTCCAGGTGACGGGTGGGAGTGGCTTCTGGTTTTTGATTGTCCAGGCGACATAGTTATCGGGGATGTCCATGTCGATCGGCACCTCCTCCTTCAGCTGCTTGTCCATCTTGAGTGGAGGCGTGAGCGGGGGTGTCGGGTGCACCTTTGACGGCGACAACGGCCGTGTCTCTACGACGGTCGACATCGTGGGCGAAGGAGAAAGAAGGGCGAGGAGGCCTCCCATGGGCCGCAGCGAATTAATATGTGTTTCGACCAACCCCAACGGATTGATGATCACGTGCGCTATTCATGAGTGGATCAAGGATGATCGGGATCTTTGGGCTCAGAATGTCCCCACGCCTGCCTTTTCGGGACACTCATTGTGGCCTGCCTTTGCAAAGGCAGCCTTTCTAGCGACTTTCTGCCGCATGTCTCGCTATCCTCAACGTCTGTAAATAACAAGGATTAAATCCTAGCGCGAAGGGAGCCGTGCTTGACGATATCAGAAGCACAATATTGGGGGCCCAACGGAGCCAGTGGGTCCTAGCACATAGCGAGCACTCCCCAGCGTGCCACATCGAGTCAAGGGTCTACGTGTGTCAGCGCTGTCATTCGCTCGTCCTCGTCACCCCCGCCAGCTGCGTGCGCTTGATCCGGCTCGTCTTGCTGATCCAGAGCTGGTAGTGGGTTCAACGTTCCGGCCTTACATAGGTCCCCATGAACGCCATCGCACAAGCCATCTACGTAACGGCCATTTTCGCCAGCTGGCCATGTCCCTATGTATCAGATTCTGCACGTATAACTGACAAGCATCTGTAGTCGATCAAGCTGCGTCTTCGCCGCAACAGACCTCACCTGTCATGGACCTGACATTTGCTGGCTGTGCTTTGCATCTGTTGTCACACGTCAATCGTAACATCCTCGGTGGTCATTGGACGCGAACAGCTGAATTTGTGCTGTTGCCCTGCGGCACGATTCCGCCTCGCTTCTTATAAATAGCCTAGTCCTCTGCGTAAGAAGTCGTTTCAAGCTCATCCGTCCGTTCATATCCGAGTCCCGACTGCGCATCGTAGCCTCTCCTACCATTGCGTCATTTACAATGAGATCTCTTGCCTTCGAGTGGACGATTGCTGTATCGCTATATCTCCGCAGCGGGCGCCCCAGCCTCTGGGAACATCGCGTTCGGGCATCAGCTGGGGTTTGATATGACCATTAGATGTGCCGAACCGAGCACGAAATGCAGCATCGGCTGTGAGCATCTGCTACCCGAATGAATGAATTCACGATGAGAACGATCTGTCGACGTTCGACGTTCGGGCACAGCAAGGGAACAAGCGCCAAGGGCCACAGGGCCACAAATGGCAAGAGGCCCGAGATCCATATGGCAGATCTCGAAACGTCCATTGGCTTGTGTCTGCTGGTACCCCGGGGACTCCTCCCCTGGGGCCATCTCTCTGCTTGTAGTAATTAGGAGGACTAGCTTTGCGAAAGTGACATCGTTCAAAAACAGGAGCAGGATGGGTAGGAGCGGGAGTCAGTGGTATCATTTGCAATCAAGCTCCCTATAGCGAACTTTGGAGCGTATTCTCGCGCAGTCAATCTGTTCACTGCTCAGATATGCGAACGAAATCCATCAGGGCCTTGAGCATAGGGCGTCTTCGCTCCTGCGTGAAGAGAACCTCCTCGTGCCCGATGTCTCCCCGGTATATCACCTCAACGCCCTCACGCTGCCAACGAAACTGCTCCCCTTCCTCCCCGGTAAAATACCTCCTAATCTCCTTCGTGTTCAGCAGCAGATCCTTCCCCCCAAGCACTACAGTGTACTTCCTGCCGTCCAGGTCATCCTTCCAAAGCGCATTCTCCGTCAAGAAGAAGTTACGCTGGATCGCCCGCGACGTGTCCGGATCGCGACAAACAAAGTACCAGAGTAGCCACTCCGATGCGAGCCGCGGCTGGCGGTAAACAAAATTGTACGTCAAGTCAGGCATGTACGCCAGTGGCGCAATGGGGTCGATGAGTACCATAGCGGCCACTCGGTGAGACAGTGCAGGGTCTCGAAGGATGTGCGTGGTGATGACGGAGCCGTACGAGTGCGCGGCTATTACGACCTGAGATAGTCCGTGATGGTCTAGGATCTGACGTATAGCATCCATCATGGCTTGTTTCCTGAGAATGGGCTTGGTGATTCGCATGCTAATCGAGAGGTTTTCTATAGCCAGTATCCCAACGTCCGGATCTGCGGAGACGACGTCCAGCAGGAATGGTACGTAAGGTGTGAGCCCTATCTGTACTTCTCGTCAGATACACAGCACACGACTTCCGTGATAACTCACTCCAACACCGTGTAGGAACAACACCGGCAGCTTGGACTTGCTACGATGCGGACGATACCAATAACCTAGCTCTGCGTGTGGCGACTGCTTCGAAAATAGCACTGACGCTCGCGGAGGGAAGCACGATATCCTATGGTTGACCTCGTAGTGCTCGAACCCGTTCCAGAGCAACGTAAGTGACATGCAAGTGTCCACGAATGCGACATTCTATACAGCTCATGAGTACATGAACGAGTATTGAGAAGGCTGACTCTCACGAAGTACCAAAGGAATGGCCTGTGTAACACACGCACCCCGTCTAGCATGACCATCATACATTTCTGGCCCGCATTGGGCTTATCTTCAAACTTGTGGCCGACAGTAGCCTCGACGCGAGCGATGTAGTCCTCAAGCTCTTCCTTCCATTCCGGACGCAAATCCTCGCGCCTAGCGTTGAACACGTGAAGCAAGAGGACATCCACTAGCTGTTTGCGCGATATATACGGATGTGGTTTATCCAGGGTCAGGAACCAACCCTTCGCGGCCTTGGCTTTGCAGAGATACGGAAGACATTTGTTGAAGAGAATTCGGCGCTCTTCGTGGGACGGAATAGGCGGGAGGACAGCGGGCTGGCAGGTGAGTTAGCTCATCATCACTTCCCATCGCAGGAGAGACAGAGAGACATGAGTCGAGGAGAATATGTCTCAATAAATACCTTCTGTAGAAGCCTCCGTCGAGGAAGGTAGACTACAGCGTAGAAGGCGACCTCCACGAGCGCGTACCATCCGAGCCATTTAGAGTAGATCCAGTGGCCGGCATAGAAGCTAAACAGTGTATGTGCTATGCTAAGCGGAACCACCAGTTGCAGCGAGGTTATCAGCGCTCGAATGACAATGTAATCGAGATGGAACAGCATTGCTTGACGTCTATCGCTGCTCTCAGCAGAGTGAACAGGAGCTGAAAGGAGTTTTAACCTCGTGTCAGCCTGCTTCCGAGACGAGTAACAGGACTACGGTGATGCGGTAGTCACTTATGATAGGACGCCTTCCGGTAGTAGGGCCCCGAAGCCAGACGTTGCTGCTTTAACGCGTACTTCCTTCTTTTAAGAACGGCAGCCGAACGCCAAGGGGAGAAGAACGGAGCGCTGCTGCACTCATCAGACGAATAGGAACTCGTTCCACTAGGCCTCGGAAAGAGGTTTGGTACTGCTGCTAGCAATCGCCACTAGCACGCGGGCTCTCACATTGAATTTAACGCATCGGCTGCGATTATTATAGTACTGATAACCCAAATGACCGCATAAGATTCAGTCTATATGACGTACCTAAGTAGAAGCAATCGCGGCAGCGCAGTAGCTATTTTCAGATAAGAAGCATGGTTACAAAAGCGAGTTGCAGCCGATGGGATCGCACTCGTCTCCCCGTCTTTTCGTGCGCATCGCTCGAGCGGTGGATACTAGGTTCGACTAGTACTTCCTACCTTGACCTCGTCTGCATTCAGATCGGCCGTAACTTCGGAAGGATACATGCCTCGGCATCATGGGTGGCTCGCTGGAGCACAACGTGCCAAGACCTTTTTAATTGAATGTCAATCAACATCGCTAGAACACCTGACTTTGAGATCCGCTGCCCAAAGTTCATTCCGACAAACGATAGCGATGCGCATATGATCGTGCAAGACAGGAGTAACTTGATTTGTTTGGAGTAGACGCTACGTAGCGGGCAGCAGTCTGATGACAGTGAAAACCCGTCACCAGTGGCGGTGGCACGAGAAGGTATGGACATACAGAGGTTAGAGTCTTGAACCAGTCCTGTTAGCGTGCGTTTAAGCTGTCTGTTCGGTGGGCGGAGTATAAAATGTGTGGTTTGCGTGCTAACCGTTAGTACAGAGCGGAGTGTCGGGGTTTCAACAGAACCGCTAATACCGAAGCCCAGTATATGATATGGTGAGTGACCAGAGGTTTCTGGCAAATTTCTTTTTGACTTTCCCCTCCTACAACATTGTATCATTCTTTTTAACTTGACATAGGCAGTTTGGCCAGGAGGAGTCAGCCGTATTTGCGTGTTCCCTTCGTGTCACGTAAGTTACAATCAAAAGAGCTTCCGAAGAACTTTGGAGCGCATTCTGGCACATTCAATCTGTTCACTGCTCAGGTATGCGAACGAAATCCATCAGGGCCTTGAGCATAGGGCGTCTTCGCTCCTGCGTGAAGAGAACCTCCTCGTGCCCGATGTCTCCCCGGTATATCACCTCAACGCCCTCACGTTGCCATCGAAACTCCTCCCCTTCCTCTCCCGTAAAGTACCTCCTAATCTCCTTCGTATCCAGCAGAAGATCCTCCCCCCCAAGCACCACAGTGTACTTCCTGCCATCTAGGTCATCCTTCCAGAGCGCGCTCTCCGTGAAGAAGAAGTTGCGCTGAATCACCCGTGAGATGTCCGGATCGCGGCAGACAAAGTACCAGAGCATCCACTCCGATACGAGCCGCGGCTGGCGATAGACGAAATTGTACATCGGGTCGGGCATGTACGCCAAAGGTGCGACGGGGTCGATGAGTACCATAGCGGCCACTCGCGGAGAGAGTGCAGGATCTCGGAGGATGTGCGTGGTGATGACGGAGCCATACGAGTGCGCGGCTATTACGACCTGCGATAGCCGGTGATGGTCGAGGATCTGCCGTATAGCATCCATCATGGCATGCCGCTTGAGGATAGGTTCGCTGATACGCGAGCTGATGGAGAGGTTCTCTATAGCCACTATCCCGACATCCGGATCTGCGGACACGATGTCGAGAAGGAAGGGTACGTAAGGTGTGAGCCCTATCTGTACTTCTCGTTAGCCGCACAGTGCACAACTTCCGTACAAACTCACTCCAACACCGTGTAGGAACAGCACCGGCAGCTTGGACTTGCTACGGTGCGGACGGTACCAATAACCCAGCTCTGGATGTGGCGACCGATTCGAGAATAGCACCGATGCTCGCGGGGGGAAGCACGGTATCCTACGATGGACCTCGTAGTGCCCGAATCCGTTCCATAGCAATGTAAGCGACATGCAGGTATCCACGAACGCGACGTTCTATTCAGCTCATGAGCGCATAAACGAGTATTGAACAGGCTGGCTCTCACAAAGTACCAAATGAGCGGCCTGTGCAACACACGCACCTCGTCCAGCGTGGGCATCATACCTTTCTGGCCCGCATTGGACTCATCTTCAAACTTGTGGCCGACAGTAGCCTCAACGCGAGCGATGTAATCTTCTAGCTCGTCTTTCCGTCCCGCACGCAACTCCTCGCGCCTAGCATTGAACACATGAAGCAAGAGGACATCCACTAGCTGTTCTCGCGATATGTACGAGTGCGGCTTATCCAGGGTCAGGAACCATCCCTTTGCGCCCTTGGCTTTGCAGAGATACGGGAGACATTTGTTGAAGAGAATTCGGCGCTCTTCGTGGGACGGAGTAGGCGGGAGCACAGCGGGCTGTCAGATGATTTAGCTCATCGTCACTTCCAAATCGCAAGAGACAGGAGTCGAGATGGATAGATCTCTAAGATAAATACCTTCTGCAGCATCCTCCGTCGAGGGAGATAGACCAGGGCGTAGAAAGCGACCTCCACGAGCGCGTACCATCCGAGCCATTTAGAGTAGATCCAGTGGCCGGAATAGTAGCTCAACAGCGTGTATGCTATGCTAAGCGGAATTACCAGCCGCAGCGAGGTTATCAGCGCTCGAATGACAATGTAATCGACTTGGAACAGCATTGAATGTGCTTGCTTGATGTCTATCGCTGCTCTCAGCACACACACACACACACAGTGAACAGGAGATGTAAGGAGCTTTTACCTCGTGTGAGCCGGCCTTCCGAGACGAGTAACAGGACTACGGTGATGCGGTAGTCACTTATGGTAGGACGCCTTCCGGTAGTAGTAGGGCGAAGCCGGACGTCGCCACTTGAAGTCGTACTTCCTCCTTATAAGAACGGCAGCTGAACGCCAAGGGGTGAGAAGAATGGAGCGCGGCTGCACTCATCGGACGAATAGGAGCTCGTTCCACTGGGCCTCAGAAAGAAAGAGGTTTGGGCTGCTGCTAGCGATCTCCACTAGCACGCGGACGCTGGCAAATTTACGCATCGGCTGCGATTATTATAGCATTGATAACCGAATGACCGCATAGGATTGAGTCTATATGACGTACCTGACTGCAAGCAATCGCGCCAGCGCAGTAGATATTGAAACAAAGGGATGCAAAGAAACATGGTTACAGACGCGAGTCGCAGCCGATGGGATCGCACTCGTCTCCCCGTTTCTTTTTCGCGCGTATCATTCGAGCGGTGGATACTAAGTTCGACTAGTACTCCCTCCCTCAGCCTCGTCCTCATCCAGATTGGCCGTTCCTTCGGAAGAATACACGCCTTGGCATTATGGGTGGCTCGCTGGAGCACAACGTGAGATCTTTTAATTGAACGTCAATCAATACCGCCAGAACATCTAATTTGAGATCCGCTGCCCAAAGTTCAACACGAGGGACGATGGTGATGAGCATATGACCGTGCAAGACCGGAGTAACATTTGAAGTATATGCCGCGAGCAGCAGTCTGATGACAGTAAAAACGACGCTCAGTCACCAGTGGCGGTGGTGGCACGAGAAGGTATGGACCTACGGGGTTAGACTGTTGATCCAGTGCTGTTAGCGTGCGTTTAAGCTCTCCGTTCGGAAGTGGCCGGAGTATAAAATGTTGGCTTGTTGATACATATCTGTAGCGGAGTGTCGGGGATTCAACAGAAACCGCTGATGCCGAAGCCCAGTAAGTGACTCAAGATCCCTGGCAGATCCCGGAAACATATACACTGCAAAGAAAGTACAGATTCCTCCTGCGAGAAGGATGCGTAAATTTGTGGATTCCCTTTAGATTCCCTTTGACTTCCCCTTCTACGACATTGTATCATTCTTTTTAGCTTAATATAGGCAGTTTAGCACAAATTAACTCCCAAAAGACTCGAAATGGGCCTTTTCTAAGCCTTTCTTCAAAATTACTCACTTGATGGGAAAGACTCAATTACTCAATTCAATTCTACTGCCTTTCCTGCGACGAGAATTGGTGCCTTTTTGCTGTGACATTGCCACAGTTACTTCTTCTAGTCTCATATCATTCCTCTTTATTTACACCCTGAAAGATCCTGCCTATTAGTGAAGAGGAATGCGTACGAGACCACTTTCTTCCAAGTGTTGAGATCGTGGGAGCGGCCTTCCAAACGTGGAGCGAAACGTTGGACGTTTACCCACACGCAAACTTTCGCATTGGACAAGACTCTCGACTGACCTCGCTTCGTGCGCATTCGACGGAGGTGGACCGTCTTCTCTATTTGCCTGTTGGCAAGCGTCTGATCTCGAAGAGACGAGTATCAATTCCGGTTAGCATATATGCATTGGAAGTATCCTGTCGTATCTCCTCTTTGTCTTACGTTGACGAGCTTGTCCACGCTGTAGTACGAGTACCCATGATGCGGCTTTCTTTCCGCGCCGCTGTCTCCGTACGGACTATGGTGTCACAAAGCTCGTCCACCGTTCAACAAGGCACCATCTTCGAGAATCGTTCGCTTGCTCTGGCTGAAGAGCACTTATCCATGAGTCTCAAACGCGTTGGAGGGAGCAACGACGGAGGGATCGACCTTCTCGGCTGGTGGTGGCTACCGTCGACGTCCGACGGATCCGCTCAATCTCGTGCGTTGTCCGAACGGAAGCGATACCGCATCGTCGCGCAATGCAAAGATGAAAAGATAAAGATGGGGCCCAAATATCTCCGCGAGCTCGAGGGAGTGCTCTACCGCTACCTCGCCGTCTCGCGAAAGGGCCAAGCGCAAGTGCCATCTCCAGACGTGCTGACGGTCGATGAAGACGAGGCAAAATCATTCAGCAACTCGTGGACGTTCGCGTCAGACCCAGTCGTCGGAGTACTCATCTCGTCCTCGCCGTTCACGAAGGCCACTTTGCTCCGAGCAAATTCGTCGCCGCTTCCACTGGTGCTCTTGCACATTCCGCGTGAGTTCTCCTATGATCCTGCCCCGCAGGAGCTCGCATCCTCAGACGAAGAGACTGAACCCCGCGGAGAGGAAGGTCAGGATGCAAACGAAGGTGAAAATGCGGCCACGCCAGGATCGGAGGACCCTCAGGGTACACTTGGTGCGCTCGTGTTCAACCCAGCGCTTGCGAGCAGCTCGGGCCTCCTCCGCGGCCAGATCCAACCCCGCTGGGAACACCCGTTGAACCCATCAGCTATGCATAGTTCCCGCCCGGGTCTGTGGTTCAATGGACAGCGAGTGCTCAAGTGGACGCCGCCGGCGTGAAAGTGCCTCGTGACAGTGCCCGGCTACCCCGAGCAGCCTGGCGTGAGGTTAGTTAGGGTCGGCGTGGCGCACGGATGGTATGCCTTTGGACGAGGCCCCGTCTCATCGAGCGCATTGTTCCATGCTATGAGCATCGCTCAGGATGCGCAAGATGGATCATTTCCGATCTTATATTGGCTGGAAACGGTGACTAGGCCTGCTTTGGCCATGCCTTCCCATGCCACCGCCGCTGGTCAGGGTTGTCTACGTCCCCTTGACCCTCATCAAGACAACCGCCCGGAGGGTCTCTTTCAAACATCCAGCTATGCCGGCCTTGTACACTCATGCACATCGCTATCGTTCGTGATGGGCTTTAAGCAAGGGATCTCATGTCAGGTGTTCTTAGCGATATCGATTTACATAAGAAGTCTCATATCGTGCTGCAGCTATTTATATTAATGGTCTTCCTTTCTGTGACGCCCCTGGTTGTGCACACGAGGCTGAGATAGGAAGTCTGCGAGGCGCAACCAATGCAAATGCATGGGTAACGCGGGGAGACGAGTGCGATCTCGTCATCTGTAACTCTCGTTAGCAATCATGGTTCTTCGTGTCCGCTTTGCCCCTTTGATCGCTCGTAGCTTACATAGGTGCTCACTGAGTGTATACGGCCAATCGGTTGTAGCTGCACCCGACCGTATACGTGTGAATATGGAGTGGGAGGACACACGATTGTCCCGCGTGCTAGCGGCAGTAGGACCCCCAATATTCCTTTCAGGCCCAATGGAATGATCGCCTATCCTTCTGATCAAAAGGTGCCGCTGTGTTTCTTCTTCTCGCCCTGCGTGGTGTCCGTAATGATGTTCGGCCCCTGGCCCTATCGGAGGCGTCCTGCCGCCAGTGACTGCCGCCGTATCACCGTCCTTCGAACATCCTCAACAGGCCATCGGTCAGACAGCCAGGTACGAGTTGCTTATAACTCCTATAAAATACGTTTATCAAGAGCAGTGAAGACATTATGGAAGCACAATCGTGGCTCCAGGTCGATTACATCGTCGTCCAAGCTCTGCTGGCCTCCCTACGACTGGTGACACCGCTGAGCATGGCATACATGCTGCTGAGCTGCTTCACCGGCCACTGGATCTACTCCAAATGGCTCGGGTGGTACGCACTCGCCGAGGTCGCTTTCTACGCCCTAGTCTACCTTCCTCGACGGAAGATGCTACAAAAGGTATCTCTCGTGAAGACATATTCGTCTCGGCTCACCTCCGTCTCCTGCGACTTGTAAGTGATAATGAGCTAACTCACCTGCCAGCCCGCTATCCTCCCGCCTACTCCATCCCGCGAAGAGCGCCGAGCTCTCTTTAACAAATGTCTTCCGTACCTCTGCAAAGCCAAGGGTGCGAAGGGATGGTTCGTGACTCTGGACAAGCCGCACTCGTACATATCGCGGGAACAGCTAGTGGACGTTCTCCTTCTCCATGTGTTCAATTCCCGACGGTCGGACCTACAGCCAGAATGGAAAGACGAGCTCGAAGAGTACGTAACCCGAGTCGAGGCTACTGTCGGCCACTGGTTTGAGGACAAGTCCGTTGCGGGTCGCAAGGGCATGATGCTCACGCTTGACAGAGTATCTATGGTTCATAGACCGCTTATTTTGTATATTGTGAGTGCCTCGAGTGTTCCTTGTGGTCATGCAAGCGCTTATCAGTAGCGTAGAACGTGGCATTGGTGGACACATGCATGTCGCTCGTATTGCTCTGGAACGGGTTCCGGCACTACGAGGCCCACAGTATGGTACCATGCTTTCCTCCGCGAGCGTCAGTGCTATTCTCGAACCGGTCGCCGCATCCAGAGCTGGGTTATTGGTACCGGCCGCACCGTAGCAAGTCCAAGCTGCCGGTGCTGTTCCTACATGGCGTAGGGGTGAGTATGTATGAGATCTGTGTATTACGCAGCTGATGAGAGACATAGATAGGACTCACACCTTACGTACCATTCCTGCTCGACATCATCTCCGCAGATCCGGACGTCGGGATATTGGCTATCGAGAACCTCTCGATCAGCATGCGAATCACCAAGCCCATTCTCATGCGGCATGCCATGATGGATGCTATACGGCAGATTCTCGACCGTCACGGACTATCGCAGGTCGTGATAGCCGCACACTCGTACGGCTCCGTCATCACCACCCACATCCTTCGAGATCCTGCACTCTCTCCGCGAGTGGCCGCCATGGTGCTTATCGACCCCATCGCGCCGCTAGCGTATATGCCCGACCTGACGTGCAATTTCGTCTACCTCCAGCCGCGGCTCGCACCGGAGTGGCTCCTCTGGTACTTTGTCTGCCGCGATCCGGATACGTCGCGGGTGATTGCGCGTAACATGTTCCTCACGGAGAATGCGCTTTGGAAGGACGACCTGGATGGCAAGAAGTGTACTGTGGTGCTTGCGGGGCAGGATTTGATGCTGGACACGAAGGAGATCAGGAGGTACTTTACGGGAGAGGAAGGGGAGGAGTTTCGATGGCAGCGAGAGGGAATTGAGGTGATATATCGGAAAGACATCGGTCATGAAGAGGTTCTGTTCACGAAGGAGCGAAGAGGCCCTGTGCTCGAGGCTCTGATGGAGCTCGTGCGCGTACACCAATGGGCGCATTGAACGTGCGAGGATCAAAAGGCTATCATAGATTTCTAGACCGCAGTGCATACTATACATGCGTTGTTGATCGTGAGGCCACGTTGCCTAACTTGATGCGCAATGCTTCATCAACCGTGCTTGAGTCAGCTACAGCCTCATACCGTCTCCCACCAGTGCACAACGTATGAATGGAGATTAAGAACGATGCGGTCAGTGCAGTTCTTGGTTAACCATCGGACAAATTCGGATCCGCCTCTAGTGCTCTTCACAATGGCGTGCCACCGGTCAGTACATCATTCAGGCCACTCTCGGCTGCTGTTCGGTTAATAGCATGCATTACTCGACATCGAATCATGGTATCGTGGTCGATTGGTATCCGAGGAGCATCGATGCATCATGATGGAGCGAGATTTATGTTTGCTCACAAAGCTCTATTAGGGCACGAAAATTGACGGTGGCGGATCAGGAGAGGAGCCGAAGGAAACACCGCTAGCGCTGCTTGCGGCCGTCTACCGGTGGGGAAGCGAAATGCTGTTGCAACCACGATCTTCCGCATGACTCCTGCACTTCTCAGTCGAACGTTATCTCGCTTCGCTCTTCGTGCTATACGTCCACCATGAACTCCGACTCGAAGGAGAAGCTGGACGCCGTCTTCGACACCGAGAAGGACGCTGGCTCGGTAGTAGAGAAGGAGGCATGCGATCTGCAGCTCCGCAATCGCTGGACGCGGAAGCTTCTGAGCTGGGGTGTGGAGGAGAGAGGTGCGTCGTATCCTTGCGTCCAGCGCTACACATCTGCTCATGCTGCCGTGATGATCAAGGCATCCTGCCCGTCCCACTTGAAGATCGCACCGACACGCAATACAGCAAAGTCTTCTTCATATGGCTGTCGGCAAATTTCAATATCTTATCGTAAGTGCGAATTCTCTGCTCTGCGACGGCTGAACCGACCTGTTCCAGGTTCTCCGCCGGCACGCTAGGTCCTCTGCTTTACGGCCTGAGTCTGCGAGAATCATGCCTCGTGATCCTCTTCTTCAACCTGCTATGCAACATACCACCGGCTTATCTGTATGTATCCGAGTTCTATTCCGCCGATCTTCTGATTGATGGATCTCCGTGCAGATCAACGTGGGGACCAAAACTTGGGCTGCGCCAGCTGTGCCAAGCACGCTACAGCTTTGGGTGAGTGTTCTCCCGTGATTGCGGGAGAACGAATGCTGAGCGTGTCACCTTCGCAGCTACTTCGGGGTCATCATTATGAGTTGCTTTAACATGGCGACAGGCCTCGGTTACTGTATTCTCAACTCTATACTCGGAGGTCAAACGTTGTCCAGCATCACGAATGGAAGCCTCTCATGGAGGTCAGGCTTGATCACTGCTCTGTAGCATGCTCACTGACGCGACATGGCGAGCAGCGTCGGAATTGTTATAATAGCAGTAGTATCGCTGCTTGTAAGTTGCAGATTATATCGCGTAGGTCCGTGCTAATTGCTCCAGTAGATCTCATTCGGCGGTTATAAATTGCTAGCATGGTAGGTCCTCCTTGCTTTGACCCGGTCACTACCTGACCGCCCGGCAGGTACGAACGGTTAGCGTGGATACCCGTCTTGGTGTCATATGTCGTTGCTCTTGGACTCGGTGGCAAGCACCTCAGCAATCCTGCTCCTGCAGAGCCTGCGACGGCATCCACTGTCCTCAGCTTTGCGTCCATCATCGCAGGTTTCGTCATTACCTACGCGCCAATATGTTCTGACTACACTATTTATTATACCCCTGACGTTGCGAGGTGAGCTGCTCGAGCCTCTACATGTATCGCTGGCTGACATCACTTTACTACTGGCAGTTGGAAGATTTTTATCTCCGCCTATCTCGGATTCAACGTGCCCGTTGTAATGCTTGTTGCTTCATGGTGTTGCGGACTTCGCTAACGACGTCCACCAGATTACCATCCAGTGTTTTGGCGCGGCAGTGGCCGTGGCTTTGCCATATGTTCCAGCATGGAACGATGGATACAACAACGGAAACGTCGGCGGCCTCCTCGAGGCGATGCTGCGCCCTGCAGGCAACTTTGGGAAATTCCTCACAGTTCTTCTCGCGCTCAGTGTCACCGCCAATCTTGCGCCGACGTTTTACTCTTTCTGCATGTCTTTCCAAGTGTTCATACCTCCTGCAGCTGCTGTGCCGCGATACATGTTCTCGCTGCTCGCGGTCGCCATGTGCGTGTGCCCTGTCGCCGATTTGTCATAATTTTTTTCGCTAAACGTGATCTGCTACAGCGTCATACCACTGTCTATTGCCGGCCAACACAAGTTCTATGACACACTGAGCAATTTTCTCGGAATCATCGGATACTGGGCGAGCGCCTTCTGCGCCGTTGTGCTGATTGAGCACTTTGTCATCCGCCGAAGCGACTTCTCTTCTTATAACCTCCGGTACTGGGATGATTACCGCCGCCTGCCGCCGGGTTTCGCGGCGGTGTGTGCATGTCTGCTTTCTGTTGGGCTGATCGTGCCGTCGATGGACCAAGTCTGGTTCGTTGGGCCGATCGCGCAGAGGACGGGGGACATCGGGTTCGAGATGGCGTTTACGGTGACGGGGTTGTGCTATGTGCCGCTGCGGTACTTGGAGCTGAGGTTCCGCAAGATGGTATGAGGTTACGTAAATGTATTGGGCAGGGTACGGAGCTTGTGAAAAAAAACCTGTCATCATTATGCCGAGTAGAACCAACGACAGACATCGTGACCTGGTGCGCAGTGGATTTGTATGTGCAAAAACTCTGCATCTGTCACCTGTCCTGACCGAGCAGCGGCCGCACGAATATCGTCAGCGGCAACGATGTCCTGGAGCTCTCAAGCCCTCCTTACAATTGTCAGGTGGGCGCGATTATGGTCGGTATATTAGCGCGCACCTTTCCCCGGAAATGAAAAGAGACGAGTATGCTGTGCTATCCAGTGTAAGAGGTCCCATGGGGGAGAGGTAAGTCCGATGAATGACGGAAAAATATGGACGACGACTTCGTAGACGCGTGCTTTGCGCTCGTGCTGATGAATCACACTGGATTGGTGCTGCATTCTTAGAATGCACTGCTGCTATTCAGTCTTTCACCGATGAGCAATTGCTTATTGATAGCAGACATTGATCGGTCCTGCACCTTCAGCATCGGTCACTGATTGATAACTCACAAAGAGATGTCCGCAACTCTTGCACGTAGCAGTGTACAATCTGCGGCCCAGCATTCGATAAGTCAAAGTCATTGCCAACGTTGGGCTTGGCGTCAGGATAATATTCAGGGTTTGGTCGAGAGTGTGATCCACTGCATAAACTCGATTTACATGCTAGACTAGCCGTATGTTCAGACATTACAACACAAGCATTTGTACCCTCTTCTCACAGGCTAGAACTTTACATGCATATGTTGAAGTCAGGCATGTCAAGAGTCAAGACTTGATCTGCAAACCGTTCGATGGTGGCTGAGAGTAATAATTAGCTATTAAATAATCCTCAAGATATGCATCCCGTATATCTGTCGCAGAGTGATTGAACTCGGGGAGAGAGAGACGCAACTTTGAGCCTTACGCAACTCCATACACGGCAGACATGATGCGATTTATCAGTGCGAAAAATGGTGTGGGAATGTCGGCTGATGTTTTACATTTGTGGCAAAGGTTTGCCAATGTAGCATTTAAATGGCAAATAGTGCACATTCGCAGCCAAAGTGAAACATTTTCGACATGAAGTGCCGTGGTTGCAAATATTTGTCGCATGTGTAAGAAATCAGTCGACATTTACACACAATTTTCTACGTTGATAAATCGCACCATGTCTGCCGTGATAAGAGAATATCAATACGCGGTCACGTGCGAGACTGAAGCGAGTTTGATGTCCGTCGGTTAGGCGCCTCGTCAGCTTGCTCTCTTTTGCCAGCTCATTCTCTCGTTCCTCACTCATGCTGGACGCTGATGCTCTTATCGGTTTGATTTGCCACACTCTTGGCTGCAGTATTGTATCATCATCAGATTTCTCAATCTAGGCTGGCCTCAGGCTCCCTTTGGCTGGTGCCGCCCATCATGATGCGACTCCCCATCTCTGATTTATTGAAGCAGTCGACTGCTCCGTGTTGGGACTGGAGCAGACAGCTATCTATTTGTGGCCTCGAAGGATGCCTAGACAGTCTCCGGGTTTCACTGTTTGTAGGAGCTTCGACCGAGCGACTCAATTGTGCTGCCTACGGCGTTAGGTCGTGAAGCTGGATCTTCCATCTATTTAGCCTCACGTATCGTTCATCCGTAGCAAGAGATTTCCATCTTAGGGGCATCCGCCGAATCAACTCCCGCGTATCCCCAATGGCAACGAGGGTACCTGGTGGAAAGGGTAAACACTTCGTGGGAGCTGCCCGGTAGCTCAATTGGGATGATGGTAGTTGCTCACGCTGGTCCTCACCTCGAGCCTTCGTGTTTTCTCAACGTAAGTGATTCCCGATCAACTCGGTCGGTTGAGCCGAATGGCTCGGCGAAGAAGGCGTGGACTTTTTACGAAGGAGTTTCTTCGACGTATATGAAAGCTATTGGGGCCGGAACTTGTCATCCAGCGGAATGACGCTACAGAATAATACATGTGCGTACTCTTCGCGAACACCCCCGCGGACGGGTTGTGCAACAGGAGCTAGGCTGTCGTCATCGTCATACGGTGCCAGTCGTCAGGCGATCCGCGCATGAACCCTCTCGATGGAGTGCTCAACCGAATGCTTCGGGCTGTATCTCACGAATCGCAAGGAGTTGCAGAACGGTCTCACACTGCAACAGTCAACATCTGAAAATAGTGAAGCGATCTTCACCGACAGATGCAGTATTGTCAGTGGCCCCTTTTAGACCACGGACGGGACGTGCAGGTAATCCTAAGTTTAAGCGGATTGGCTATCAGTTGACGGGTTTGCAGGGCTGATAAATCTGCAACATCTGGGTGATTGCCCGTCGCGATCATCCCGATCGCTACGCATAACGCCGGAGCTGGATCTCCTTGGGATCCACCGATCCCTGGACCCGGATGATGCGATTGAATGGCGCCATGGCTCAGCTCAATTCACATTGGTGAATAGTAATGGTATCACAGCGGTGGCGTTCCACTGAAGATGGCTGCGTTAGCGAGCACACCTAGCTGTCGATAATCGTGCCGGAAGCGGCGACACACGGATCTCAACGTACGTGTATTGCATGGGCGGTTTAGTAAGGGTGGGTTCTTGAGCTTTGCCTCCGCGCGTGATCCTCGGAGCGGACTACTGAGAGATACTGAGAGATGGCGATCATGCGGTATCCCTCAAGCCCCTTATGGCGTCTGAAGGATGGTGGGCTCGCATTTGTGATGTCAATCTTCTACTCACGGCGATGCTATCAATAGAGCAGGGAGTCATTCATCAGCAGCGGTGGCCCAAAGGAGGAAATTTACCTCCGCTCTCGCAAACAAGCAGGCTGTTCCAAATCACAATCTGCGATGACGCTCTGAATCGCTCCACCTTGGCAGGTCGGTGACCGAAGGTCTCGGGCAGTGTACCCGAGTCTCTCGGACAGCACGGTGGGATGAGATGGTTCCAAAGGAAGTGAGTACTTCGTTGCAGTTTTCAGCTGGCGGCAGACGTTCACCCTGAAGTGTCACTATTTTTCACGATGTCCGTCAACCGCTGATCGCAGTCGAACGTCGAGAAGTTTACTTTCTACACCGAGATCGCCCGCAGTACCCACGAGGCACCGATAGCGAGGCTGCACTGCAGCGGAGAATTGGTGCTTTCTTTATGTAAGGCTGACACTGAATCGACGATTGTCCATTGGAGTGGCACGGTGGCGATGACCTCTTATACATAGCACGAAGCAACATGGAATGTCGAAATGAGCACCATTCCGGTTCGCATCATTCACATTCACCATCAAAAGTCAAGCGCCTTTGTATTCTTTGATAGAACTTGATCGTGCCCACCTTCGTGGGCCTAGAACCCAAACACACATCAAAGAATACGCGAAACGTCCATCTGCACGGTGCACTCATGCGTTGCATGAAATTGATAAATCAACCGGCTCTCTTCAGAAGGAGCAATCAAGTTGGCTTGGCTGCAGGTCATTGGTGGCCGCCCTAGAAAGTCAGATGAGATGTTTGGCTCCTGATGAGGTTTGGTGCAGGAGACTTAGTAGCGCGGAGCCTCGGGCAACACGAGGGGATAGCCGAGGAGTTGCTGTTAGCGCCTCAGCGCTACATTCGCGGCCCATATGGGGCCGCACCACGGCAGCATGCCATGTACAAGCCGCCGTGCTCATACAAAGGTACGCTATTTCCCTTATGCTTGCACCAGCACTGTGTCGATGACAATTGCAGGTTGCAATCTATAATGATGTCGGGATTTGCATGCAGATTCCCATCATCGGGATCCTGAGCGCTCGCGGGTTACACGGGCTTTCCCATTACGGTTGATCCAGGCTTGTTGCCGAAACCGATCCGTCCTGTCCATCGAAGATGAGGGTCCATACTATTGCGAATTCAGATAGCTACTGTCAGAAACAAGTTCGATTTCCGCAGAACTCGCGTGATAGAAGCCACCCGCACCGAACACTTTATATATTGGCTTCTCCGGCAGCCCTTCCCCATCATCGATTTGACTCCATCCCCCCCTCTCCTCCGCAATATGTCGATTCACTCATTTCCTGACACTGTGGATGTCCTGATCATTGGAGGTGGTCCTACCTCGCTCATCACGACGTCCGTTCTCCTTAAGAACGGCGTCAAGGTACTCGCAGTCGGTGAGTTCCGTGTGCTTTCATTGAGAGTCAGTCATTGATCCCAGCACAGAACAATATGACCGAGCTCAACAGGCTCTCTACGGTCGAGCATGCGTACTTTACTCTCGATCACTTGAGCTCCTCGACATGAATGGTCTGTACGAGACCATAGCTGACACAGGCTTCATCACGAGGTAGGTGCGATCGCAACCTTATATTCCGTCACTCACAAGCTTTTCCACAGGAGTGCAGTAACAGTCAAGGAAGGACAAGTCGTGCCAATGAGGGGCTGGCATTTCGTCCAGGAGGAGATAGATGGAAACACGTTCTTCGACTTCTGGTTCGTTGCGAGTTTTCCTATATGGATCTGAAGGAACATCAGCATGCTGACATGGTTGCTAGCCTGAACATTCGTCAAAAATATGTCGAGGATGGCGTCGGCGGAGCTGTCAAAGCTCTTGATCCAAATGCGTTCCGATCCCCTGTGAAACTGATCGATTACGTTCTCGACAAGTCATCTGACTATCCCGTGACCGCGACACTGGAATTGAAAGATGGCGAGCGTGTTCAAGTCCGCAGGTCAGTAGCTTTCTATGTTATCGCGTTGCGTCTGGACTGCTTAACCTCAGCGGTTTTATTACACAGCAAGTGGCTCGTAGGAGCCGATGGAGGGCGATCGACTATCCGATCTTTGAGCAACATTGCCTTCCCTGGTATACAGTCGCCTCATAAATGGGTGCGTCTTGACGCTATTGTCAAGACCGACTTACCGGGCGCCAGGAGGACCGCTGTCGCGATTGAAAACAAGGTTTACGGCAATGTTCTGTGGCTACCGGTCGACAACGGACGCACGCGGATCGGTTTTGTCATCAATGACGAGATCTATGGCACAGACGGCAAAGGAGTGACAGCCGAGATTATCATGGAGGAAGCAAAGAAGGCGTTAGCGCCGAACAAGCTCGAGTTTGTTCAGTTGGATTGGTGGACAGTGTACGCGATTGGCCAGAGAGTCGCGGAGACATACAGGAAGGGCCCTGTGATTCTGGCTGGAGATGCGGCGCACACGCACTCGTCTGGAGCGGCGCAGGTATGTGAACATTCTCAAGCTGATATGAACTACTCCCATGCTCCTGCTTCGCGTTGTGATTTTTATCGACTCCGAGACTGCCAGATCCATCAGATTAGCTGATGTTTTTGCGCGTCTTCCTAGGGCATGAACACCGGTATTCACGATGCTACTAACTTGGCGTGGAAACTGTCAGGCGTCGTGAACGGGTGGTACAAGGAGGAGGTCCTTGACACGTACGAAGCGGAACGTCGCGCGTCGGCACAACATCTCATCGAGCTGGACCGAGATGTGTCTTCCCTGATTTCAGGCAAGATCCCAGATCACTTCCATGCCCCTCCAGATGCGGACTTCAATGATTATCTGGATCTTGTGTTCCGGGAAAGCGCAGGGTTCACCGTCGGATTGGGCATCTCCTATCCGGAGAACTTGCTCAATCTGGCTAGCCCGTCCAACAAGCCTTATTCGAGTGTCACCGTGGGACACCGTGCCCCGGATGCACCAGTGTTCCGCCCCGGCCACGGATTACCTCAGCGACTGCAGGAGCTCGCTGCTTCCTCCAGTCGCCGGTTCACCCTCCTCATTTTCGCGGGCAAGACGCATCCAGTCGACAGCGGTGCACGATTGGACGAGGCAAGCGCAGAGAAATACCGCAAGCTCCGCGAGTACATCGATTCTGTAGAATCCTTCACCCGAAACCTCGCGGATGTCTTCCAGAGCTTGACGATCTTGCGCGGGGAGGGCGCGCTGCAACCTGCAGAGACCCTTGGCGTATCACCCCTCGGGAAGGTTGTCTACGACCAGACAGGCGAAGCGTACAGCAGGTACGGCGTAGATCCCGCCGAGGGCGCCATCGTGGTCCTTCGTCCGGATGAGATCGTTGGTTTCGTTGCGCCTGTGACAGGTTGGGACGGCCTTGCGCAGTATTTCGGTCGCTTTGTGCAGTCTGTCAACAGACGAGCGGAAACTGCGCAGCAGGAGTTCAAGCATGCCGTCGGGGAGCTCTCCGTGGAGGGACAGGAGGAATCTACGAAGCATTCGTCGCTTTGATGGGTGCCTGGTCTTTGAGAATACCGTTGATGATGATAATATCGCGAATGTATGTCGTTATGCAAAGCAGGCGGAATGTATACATATAATGTTGATACGTACTATGAGGTTAAGGGATTTTACCTGCCTGGCAAATATCCTTCAATACTGCGAACATTGTGTAAAACTGCCGAATCGCCTTCGTAGCATTCCGAAGTGATGCAAAGAAGAACGCTCCCCACGTTTGTGCACATCATTTTGCGAGCACGGCATTGTGCAATCCGGAGCGTGTGCCATAAAAGCATATCAGACTCTAAGAGACTATACTGCTGCATTCATGCACTTCGAATGTTCGCAATGAGCCCACAGCTGAGACCTGAAGCTTGAAGCTTTGAAGGAGAATACGGTGGCATCTTGGGTGGCATGAGCCACAACGCGATCACATGATCGCATTGTGGACGCGACCCAGTGGCTCAGGCGTTAGCGCCCAGCCTCATGCCACATTCGATGCTGCGCCACAGTGGCCCAATCCCACCTTGTTGTTTCCCTCCCCAACCTCGGCCACTTCCTTTGTCTCTTACAAAACCTACATCTCATTTAGATGAGCACACATCCAAGTCCACGCAGTCGCAGGACTGCTCAAAGGCATGCAATTCGCGACACTAGGATACCTTATCCTTTGGGTGCCAAATTCCCACTTTCGGATATCCAGCTGGATCGGCAGATCGCCCTTCGTGAACTTCTTTGGCATGGACGACCGAGTCGACAGGAGCGCGTATTGCTTCCAAAGAAGCGCAAGCGGACGCCAGAGCTCGCGAGGGATCTCCCTGAGATGATGGACTGGCATGTTACGTACAGGCGGAAAGTGAGTGCTATACTAGATCACCATCACAGCACCGGTCTGAGCGCGTGGTACCCTAAGATCTCCCACAATATCCCTCTACTCCAGTTAAGGATCAAGCGCCACGAGCGGCGCCACGACGTATTCGGGGGGCACTGCTGTATGCCGGCTTCCATTCGCGAGGCTGTTGCTCCTTCAAAACGATCGCACCTGAAGCACGCGGCCAGCATCATCACTATCAAGAAGGAAGGCCGTGGTACTGCGAGAAGTCGGCACTGTGTACGGCGTGCCCCGTACGACGTCCAGTGGCGTGCCACAATATACAGCCGAAGTGGTCTCGAGGCCAGCTGCACCGCTCCTGGGACGGAATGTATCATCACAGGATATAGTAGACCACGAAATCTTGCTTTCTCGAAACAAAACGACATCAGCGATGTATCCCCGTCCACCTTTGCAACTTACGTGCCTGCTACAATGCATGAGACGGCTCTTGTGGATGTGAGTCTCTAACAGTGTGGCCACATCGCATTACCCTTGTATTGACGTGCTTGACAGGAAGTTACGATGTCGCCAACGAAACAGTACACACATGACGGCCAAGACATGCTAGACATTACCATGCCTCAGCGGGATCCACAAATTGTCGCGACCGCAGCCGCAGACGCCATCCAAGGTTCTGCAAACCTATCCACGAGCTCATCCAATCAGGTTTTCTGGAGCATCGAAGAACCTGTAAGCCAGGAGGTCGGCATGTTGGAAGAGGTGAACGGTTCCATTACAATGCTATTTGTCGCGTGGTGTTCATAGACGATGCCTCACAGGGTCCACACATTGTCGCGACCGCTGCCGCAGACGCTATCCAAGGTTCTGCAAACCTACCCACAAGCTCATCCAATCAGATTTCCTGGTGCGTTGAAGAACCTGTAAGCCACGAAGTCGGCATGTCGGAAGAGGTGAGCTATTGCAATGCTGTCTGTCAAGTGGTGTTCATAGATGGACGCTCCAGGTTGAACAGAATCAGACTACAATCACATCTACATCTCCCGCTCCCCAACACCTGCTCGACATACCTGTGGTCAGCATGCATGATCATGCTGATCCACGACCGACAGTATCACACAACCTACCCACCATCGCTGCTGCTGTCCCACAGACAACACAAATGATAGGCGACCCGGTCACGGAAGTTTTGGACCATGGCAGCGCAATGGTCCAGTTGCAACTTCAGGCGCAGGCCACTGTCAGCGATGAGCACACCGGGAATATCAATGTATCGTATGAAACCGCTATGGCGTCGACGTTACCACTGCCAGCAGAGATTGTGCAAGACATCGGCAGGGACGAGGTCAACGCACGATCTTGTCTCGGCAGTGAAATGGGAACAACGAGCGACCATGGAGACCGAGCAGTTATCGCGGATGTTAGGCAGGAACCTGAAGCGCATGAGATCGTTGATCGAGTACATAGTACCTCCGAGGTCAACCTGTCTCGCACAGAGGCAACGGAAAACGTTGCACCGAATGAGATGAACGACCAGTCGGCAAGATCCCACGATCGGAGCGAAGAGATACGCGAAGACGAGACCGAGGAGGCAGAGAACAGCAACAATGGCAACTCATCCAGCCTGCATGAGGACGATAGCTCAGCGACAAGTCCCAGCGAACTTGACCCATCAATGTTTGAAGATGACGAAGAAGTGGTGAGAACCGTTAGAAATGATCGATCTCGACGAAACCACTGACCATTTCGTCAGGTCATAATACCGAGGTTCGACCGATCCCCCGCACCGAGTCCCGAAATGCACACGATGCAACTGCCTCCGGTTGATGACGGGCTGCCTGACTTTGAGGAGTACGAGGAGGATGGCTACGACCACGGCTACATTGCATCCTATCAGACTGCTCCTGAAGCGGTCGTGGAGGAATTCTTGAACGCTCTCGGCCTCGAACCGACCTTGGCTCACCCTGATGCACAAGTTGATGACGATTTCGACAATGGAGTCAACTCGCTGGAGCAGTCGAATGAAACCGTTCAGAGTCCTCTGAATGATCTCTCCGCGCTCAACGAGGCTCTCAGTGAGATGGCTAGTCCACCTATGGAGTCGGCGAAGGGAAAGGGGAAGGCAAGAACAGACGCTCAGCAGGACTGGGATGATGATCGGGAACCGCCTGAGTTTGTGGAAGGCAGTTCAACTGGAAAGAAGACTGTGGCTGATGACGGAGAGCCGGACCACGGCGGAGCAGGCCAGGTGCGAGAAGAAGTAGAGCAGGAAGACGACGATCAAGGCGAAGGCGACGAGGGTCATTTGTACGAGCACGCTCCTTCCGCGCCTGGGAAAGATACCCGGAGAACAGGGAGGCGATTAAGGATATCTGGAGGAAGAAATGCTGCCCAATGGCTTTACGTGATCAATTCCGAAGCGGATACCCCGGTCGTCGACCCTTCGGTGAACGACCTTTTAGATGCCCTCTCAGCTGTGGCAATTTCCTCTACAGCCTGACAGGTGTCAGCCCACGGCCGATGCAACGATATTTGGGCCATACTTTCATTCAGTGTGATCCCAAGCAATGTAGGAGGGAACACGCCAGGACATCAATCTGGGACCATCATCGTACTAATGAAGCGAGCATCCATGGTCAAGCTTATGCCACTCGATGCCCTTAGGGAACAACCGCTCAAGTCCTTACCGACCCTGCGAGTCTCGAGTTTTGACTAGATTCATCACTTTTGCATACCCCCATAGATCCTCATCGTGCATCATTTGATTCATACCAGCACAATATCGCACGACCCACTGGACTCTTTTCATCGCATTCGCATGTCGTGTTGTAGTTCTACTGATACCACAGGTCGACGATACTAACTTGCCTCTAGGGTTGTACTAATGACTTCGCCGTCTGTAGTTGTAGAAATGTGGGCAAGCAGTTACGTAGTGGATATAATGTACGGTGTAGTAACAATTTCTTACACGAGTGCATGTCATGGCCGCCTGAGTTAGTAGCGCCCGTTAATCTTTAAGCTTGGATGAGCGCTTAACTATCACCTCGCTCCCGGTGTCAAGGCTTGTGCTGGAATCTCCCAACAATATTTCTCACTACGGCCTGTGATGTGCTGTCGGCCAGGACACAGGTGAAGCTACTGACGAGAGAATGTATCTTGGCGTCACATCGTATTTCGGAGGGGGTCTTTGACTCAACTTTGACTCACGAAACTCTGAAAATGTCTTGAACATCGCTTCCAGTACTGTAGTCTCTTTTGCTCTTATTGTAGCAAGCACACTTCGGCTAATTTTAAAATCATTTAGCCCTTACAAGACTCGAGATCGGTCATCTCAACGATCCGATGTGAATCGTTGGACTTCCCGCCTAATGTGAACGGAAGCAGGCTCCTTCGTTTGTGGTGTTTCAACGCACAAAGACCACCGTCTGGTAGGCTTCTGCATATCTAGTGCTCATGAGATACTCTGACTTCCCTTCCTTCATTCATACAAGCTGCACTAGCTATCTCCTGCCATCGCTCATTCACAAATACAGATTTCTGAGATTGGACATGAGTGGATACGGTTCAGAAAGATGTGATGGAATAATAAGCCGCCTTGTCCGCATGGGTGCGATGTTCGTGTCATGGTCAAAGTCAGGTTTGCCATGCGCATTTGCTTCTCTAATGGAAGGTGGCTGAAAAGTCACGCAAGAAGTTCCTCGAGGTTTCTGGATCCCAGAACCTACCTACGTGCGAGTCGTATCCAATGAACATTGAAGATTCTACGTCTACTCACGATGAATTCACAGATGTTTCGCCTCATGAACATCGTGTTGAGCGATGCTCAGGACACATTTCCATGCTTCTCGTTGCTTCTAACAGCAAGGTGGGACACATGTTGTTTCCTGGCTGCTTCTTCAGACCACCTTCTGTGAAGCAGCATTCGCGCGAAAAACGCGTCGAGGGCGCTATGCAATATACGGCTCTCTACACTGCGCAGCTGGTTCCGTTAGTCATTCTTGCCTATTTATCGGCAGAATGTTAGCGTGATCTCCGGCTGCTGCACACCAGGGATAGTCACTTGTATAAGTACCTCAAGATTCGTCTGTGCCAGCAGCTGCAGTACCTCTTCATCTCTAGACCAATAAACCATGACAACTTCTCACGGCGACTCTCCCTACCGCGATCCACTCTCTCACTATGGTCGCAATATTATCGATGGATACCATGACCGCGTTCGTAGCTGGCACGGACCCATCGGGCTGCCTGACTTGCCGCACGTGTTCGGCAGCGTACTGCAGCAGCAGGAAGAGACGGTAGACAGGAGCCTCCTCGTGAGTTCTGCGGAAGGTCCCTTGGTGCCTATGCCGGAAGATGCAGTGATTGGCATCATTGGCGGTGGTGTAGGCGGACTGTACGCCGCGATGATGTTGGAGTCTTTGGCTATAAAGTACGAGGTGCTTGAAGCATCGGACCACGTTGGAGGTCGGCTGTTCACGAAGAAGTTCTCAAATACTCCTTATGACTATTACGTACGTGATTGACCCTATTTCACAACCAAACCCTAAGCGATGTTTTGTAGGATGTGGGCGCAATGCGCTTCCCGGATACGCCCATGATGGCACGCGCCTTCAAGCTCTTCGAACAATTGAAGCTTCCCAAGGACAAGTATTTCTTCGAGAACGACAACAGCACCCTGCTCTACAACAACATATTACAACCTCGCCGCTCAGCCAGCTCATATCCAAAGCCTTGGGATATCAAAATTCCCGAATCATTCGATAATCTCACCTGGAATGCACTGGTAGACAACGCGATCAAGCCGTTTGCTAAGAAGATTGCTCAGGATTTCAAGAACAATACGAACACGGGTTGGAAGTTCATGATGCAATACGACCAGTACTCGACGCGCGCGTACATGTCTGGAAATCGTGAAGACACAAAGTCTGAACTAGACCGGCTGAACATGATGCCCTATCCGATCTCTGTAGTCAACTGGTTGGAGACATTTGACAAATCTACGGGATCATTCGATAAAGCGCTTTCAGAGGCCGTCCTAGACTCCTTAGCCTTTGCATTCCCAGTCAAGGATATAAAGTGGTATTGCATCGAGTGAGACCTGCTTTTCCTTACATAATTATTTGCTGAATCCTGTCTTTCTTGTCAGCGGTGGCTCTCAAGTCATCACTGATACCATGAAGAGTCAGCTGAAGTACCAGCCAACTGTCAAAGCCAGTGTGACGGCAATCTCGCTCGTAGAAGACCCCGATCCATGGAAAACGACGGTGCGGCTTTCCTTTCCGAAGGGCCAGTCCAAGCCCTATGCACACGTTATCAATACCAGCACACTCCCCTGCCTGCGCGCGATGGATCTCAGCCGTGCCGGCCTTGACGTTGATCAGAGCACGGCACTGCGCGAGTTAACCTGCGGGCCTGCGACCAAGATCGGCGTGAAGTTCACGGATGCCTGGTGGCAGGACCCTAAGATAATGAAGAAGTACGGACCCATCGTCGGCGGGCAGTCCTTCACCGATCGCATGGTGCGGACCGTCGTCTATCCGTCGTACGGCGTGAACACCGACACGCCGTCTGCTGTCCTCATCGTAAGCTATGCCTGGACGAATGATTCTTTGCGATGGGGTTCCCTCTTCGGAGCCTCCACCTCTGATCAGCTGAAAGAGATTGTGTGTCGCGATCTTGCGGCCATGCATGGTTTCGAGCCTGTGGAGGGCGTGGCGTGCCTGAAGTCCAAGTGGGTGGAATGCTCCCCCTTTAGCTGGACAAATAATCCGTACAGCATGGGTAGGTCATATCAATCCGCATTGGTTGTCACTGCTGACCGTGATTTGGGTTAGGTGCATATGGCTTCTTTGGTCCAGGCCAATTTACACAAGTCTGGGAGAACCTCACTCGTCCAGCGGCAAAAGATAGACTGCATTTCGGTGGGGAGATGGTCAGTGCTCGTCATGCGTAAGTTACATTCTCTCATTCTGCTAGAGTTGTTTTTTAATTCAAATCTCGCGATAGCTGGGTCGTCGGTGCACTTGACGCCTCCTGGCGAGCTGTTCGCGAGATACTTCTCTTGAGTCGTCCTAAACTCCTGGATAAATTTGAGAAATTGTGGGGACCCGACGAAGATTGCAATGATACTATCATGCTGAGGCAAATTGCTATGTCGCACTATCTGCAGCGCCAGAAGCCGAAGCAATCAGCGTGACGTTGCTCATGGCCTTGTTGCGTGAGTGGATATATTCATTGATGATGGATCTTGCAATTGACGTGCGGTTTAGAAGATAGGTGATTTCAACGATGGTTCATGTAACTCGTTCTGCTATCCGTCCTAGACCGCGATGGAAGGGAGATGACTTGTTCAACATCCTCGATGTGATACATGATGTATTCCAGTCATCTGCTCTATGAGAATACATTGCACGATCGCGAGAAGTGTGACTGTGTTCATCGTTGACCGATGATCGATGGAATCTGGAAGATGTCCACTTTACGATGGTGCACAGGCTGATAACGACCATGTTCGTCGATATGCATTTCGGCGCTTCTTTTCTTGTCGATAGCGCCCGTTCATCATCACTAACTTTGGCCACTTCCTCATTTTATTGTACCGCATCATGGCTCAATGCGACAGCTAGAAGAACGGTGAACACATCCATCAATTCTGCAGTCATGTGACAACATCAGAATATTATGTTCGGCGAAAATAAACGGCGTGTCGTCATCCCTGATAGTATCGCAGATACTCATCGGACCAGCCGTCTTTGCATGATGCAACTTGTCTGGAATCCGTACGCATAAATGCTCAAATAGCCCAGGTGGCACGCGACTGGACGTCGTTCAGTCAGACGAAGAATGAAAGGACGGTAGGCCGCCTTCTTTTGCCAGGTGTTCAGGATGCTCCATCACATCCCCGCCGTCAGAGCCGCATGCTTGTCATACGAGATTGGATTGAGTTTTCTATGATATACTATGGTCGCAAAGCCGTTCAGGGACTTCCGAACACCTTCGGAGGCTCCTAGAACCGGTATATATGAATAGAGGTGCGAGTTCTGCTCGCAACGCTTATGATTTCGATATGGGGCTATAAAAGTTAACGCATTTCTCTCCTGATTGTCATCTGGAGGATATTGCAACGGCATCGATATCGATTCGATTGTGAAGTGTAGTCTGGCAGGCCTCGCCTCATGACTATTTCTATTTCCTGGACAGGTGTTCCATGAAACACGAGGTCGAGAGTTCTGTTATTCTCCGCGTCTATTGGCTGGTTCTTCTGGCTATAATCGTTGCGATGCGGAGTATATGCGGGAAATGCGTTGAAGATTCCATGAAATGTCCCGTTTAAGCTCACCGCAGAGCTGAATCCGCTAGTCGTTATGTCTAATCCCTCGAGGAATACTAGCATGACCCAGTGCGCCTATCGTAACTTAGGGATGCCCGTTCACATAAATTTTGTGCACACCGTCTCTGTCAGCAACCGCAACCCCCCTCCGCCCCTACGAGATGGTTCTCTACCACGATCCTCTTTCGCACTTTGGTCGGAATGTCATCAAGGATTATCACCTGCCAGTGCGTATGGCACCGTTGACCCTTTCGTTGCCTGCACACGCTCCCCAGACGCTGGTCAGCACAGTTCAGCAACCGGATGGGAATGTAGATCGTAGTGTCCTGGTCGGTGCCAAGCACCCGTGGGTACCCATGCCGAGATCCGCCACGGTCGGTATCATCGGTGCAGGTGTAGGCGGACTGTACGCTGCCATGATGCTAGAATCTTTAGGAATACAGTGCGAAAT
This sequence comes from Laetiporus sulphureus 93-53, assembly GCF_001632365.1. Classification (NCBI taxonomy): domain Eukaryota; kingdom Fungi; phylum Basidiomycota; class Agaricomycetes; order Polyporales; family Laetiporaceae; genus Laetiporus; species Laetiporus sulphureus. The sequence continues at coordinate 533,273 of NW_024468514.1, read as the reverse complement.
CGTAGAAGCCAGTAACCGCTGTGGAGGCCGGCTTTTCACATACAGATTTACGGATGCCAAACACGATTATTACGTTCGTCGTCCCTCAATCTCGTATATTTTACTTCAAATAGTAACCTGCCTGCTCCAAGACATCGGCGCCATGCGTTTCCCAGACTCTCCTGTCATGAAGCGAACATTCGATCTCTTCCAACGACTCCAGCTTCCGTGAGGGAGCTATATTTGGGAGAACGACAATTCCACCCTGTTGTATAATGGAATCCTGCGACCCCACACCTTCGGAAACGCTACAGCATACCATTGGAAGGTTCCAAACATTCCTGAGGATTTTGCTGAATATAACTGCGACACGCTCTTCGACAATGTTGTCGATCCGTTTGTCCAGGCGATCGCGGATGACTTCAAGAACGACTCAAAAACCGGGTGGGATCTTATGATGCAGTATGATAGGTACTCGACCCGTGCGTATATGTCCGGAAGGCGTAGTGACACGAGGCCTGAGCTGCATAAACTCGGACGAATGCCGTAACCGACCGCTGTGGTCGATTGGTTGGAAACGTTTGAGGACTCTACTGGGTCATTCGACCTAGGATTAACCGAGAGTGTGCTCGATTCCCTCGCGTTCGCGTTCCCTCAAGAAGAATTGAAGCGGTACTTCATCGAGTAAGCGGCCGTCTCCTTTTTGCAGACCGCTTCTAATTTCTCTACAGTGGCGGCGCTCAGACTATTGCTGACGCCATGGCGGCTACCCTATCAAACAAACCCATTCTCAAAGCCCTGTCGCAGCGATCGCACTAAAGGATTATGTCATATTGTCCGTCAGCCATCCGAAGCCTGAGAAGAGCGTGAGGCTTACATTTGTAGACGGACAGACCAAGTCATATGCACACGTCATCAACACGAGCACCCTGGCAAGTCTGCGGACTATGGACCTCAGCGATGCGTACCTCGATCCTGCGCAAAACATGGTGTTGCGCCAGCTGACCGATGGGCCCGGTGCTAAGATTGGAGTAAAGTTCAAGACGGCCTGGTGGGAGGACCCTCGCGTTATGACGACGTTCGGTCCCATTGTCGGTGGACAGTCTTTCACCGACCGTATGGTGCGCACAGTCGTCTATCCGTCCTACGGCGCGGGCACCAGCCAGCCATCTACAGTTCTGATCGTCAGCTACACGTGGACGGTAGACGCCGTGCGATGGGGCGCTCTTCTCGCCGACAGTAGCGGGGAGAGGCTCAAAGAAATCGTGTTGCGCGATCTCGCCGTCATACATGGCTTCGACCCCGTGGAGGGCGTTGCGTTCCTGCGAGAGCAGTGGGCGGACCATTTCCCGTTCAGCTGGATGAACAACCCTCACACTATCGGTACATTTCTTCTTTGAGCTCCGCGCTATGCCGTAGCTTACCGGAGTATGTCTGTAGGTGCTTTCGGTCTTTTCGGGCCGAGTCAATTCATACAAGTCTTCAAGAACTTGACCCGTCCTGCAGCCAAGGGCAGGCTACACTTCGCGGGCGAGAGCGTCAGTGTTCGTCACGGGTCAGTCGTCATCTCATTACATCACATATTTCAATTCATGTAATTCAACAGCTGGTTTGTCGGTGTACTAGATGCCTCTTGGCGAGCTGTGCGTGACATTGTTATCGCTAGTTTTCCTCAGCTGCTCGATGGCTTCGAGCAGAAGTGGCGAAAGGAAGCAAACTGGAATGACAGCATTGCTGCGAGGCAGTTTGCCATCTCAATGCATTTGCAGGGGAAGAAGTGGTTGTGGTTCAACGTGCCTACTCATAAGCCAGCAATCAGAGCATACTTCATACTTCCAATGCTCGTCGTCAGTCGTTGTAGACTGCAGAGGTGTTATAGTCACGCGATGAATTATCCGAGAATTCTTACGCTAATGGCGGTTACGCTCAGCGACCTCATCTGGTTAACTGCGCTAAGGCCTGAGATGACGGCCATCTGCACATGAATTTCGTCGATGACATTAGGCTCGTTCGACGACTGCGTGTGATAGCATATGGAAATGATAAAGGGCACTCAGACAGGAGCACTGTCAGTGGGATCCAGGGATTGTGAGGCAGCAGTATATTCATACATCTAAGATTGAATATCACGAGGTTCGCTTATGCTACTTTAGTGTACACTCCACGGACTTACTGAGATCTACATAAACCTACAGTAGTCCACAGCATGAGCACACTAGCATGTACTTCCAGGACGCATATAGCAAGGCTACAAGACAACGAATGAAGTGCCACATTTCAAGTAATCAGATACACACGTAAGACGGAACAAGATAAATATTGCGATTGGAGGCTTGACTTCCGACAAATCATGAACAACGAGCATGCCGAACTGATCAGAACGAGCAGCAGTGTGTACAATTCAATGTCCAATGAGGGGCATTCAGTTCTGGGAGAGCAAGTTTCCTCTATGGTCGAGGCCAAATACTGCATAAGACAAAACCATCAGCAAGGCATCTTGCCAACCAACTGTTTGAATACGCACAGTTAGCTAACTGGCGGACGCTCAGACCTGTTGACGCAAGACCCACTCTCGTCAGCACAGATGGGCATATGAGAAACACATCACTGGTACTCACGTCCAATCTTCTTGCCGTTGCCCTCTCCGAGACTTCCATCTGCAAGGTTCTTCTTGCGCTCTTGCAGCGCGAGGACACGATCTTCAACAGTATCTGCAATAACCAGCCGGTGAACATAGACAGGGCGACTTTGACCCAGACGATGCACTCGGTCGAAAGCTTGGCTTTCGATGGCCTCGCTCCATCCGAGGTCGAGCGAGATCACACCTAGAGACAAATCGATCAACGACCAATTTGAAGCGGCAACCATGAAAGCGACGTACGGTTTGCACGAGTCAAATTCAAGCCCACTCCACCACACTTGAGACTAGTGTCGACGTCAGTACACGTTCCGGTGCTCAGGAGCCAGGACACACCTCATCAGCAGTATTGTCGCTTTGTCCTTCGACATGAAAACGCGAACAGCCTGCTCACGCTTTTGTCGATTCATGTCGCCTTGGTACCTGTTAACTGCCGTCAGAAATGGCGAGCGAGAATGAGAAGGAGTGCACACACTTGACATGTAAGAAGCCGTTCTCGGACAGGTAGTCTGATACCAATTGAAGGCAATGAGTCCATTGAGAGATGATCAAGGTCTGTCGAATCACCGATCAGACGAATTTCGCGTTGCATGACACAGTGCATACTTTTTCATCAAGATGCGCCTCGGCCCATGCCTTAAGCGTCTCCATCATATGCTGCACCATCTCGTCAGCGACCACGGCCATACTTAGAAATCAGATGAGGCTTACCTTCATCTTGGTTGAAGGCAGAAAGCGCGGCATCAATTTGATCTGCTCCGGCGGAACCTCAATGTCGGGCTTCGCACCACAGATCACGTCGTCCTCAACATCAAGCTCGTCCTCCGACGACAGGACGACCACGCGGCGCTTTCCCAGTCGCTTCTTTCTCGCATGACGCGCGCATTTCTCCTTCTTATCCTCGTCGTCTTCTACAATGAAATCGCTAAGGCCATCATCCTCGTCCTCATGCTCCGAGTCGTCTTCTGAGTCATAGACGCGCCTCTTCTGCGGCTTGCGGTTCCTAAGCGTCCTGCCAAGTTTAGGGCGGGCATCGAACATCGCTGATAAGTCAAATGACTCGTCTGTATAGTCGGCAGGCCCGCCGTCGATATCGTCATCGCAGGGTTCAAATGCCGCGCGAGAGAAGAGCTTCTGCATTGTGACGGTTCTGCGGCATTGAGGGCAGGGTCGCTCATCAGCTTTATATTTTACATTCTCGTCGCCGTTGTCAATGGGCTCCGTGTTGAAAATGTTCGCTGAGTGGATATGAGGTTAGCCGGAAGTATGAGAACGAACACGACACATACTCATGCACTCGCGGCAAAATACGTGGGCACATGGAGTGACTACCGGGTCTGTGAAAGCATCGAAACATATAGGACACTCTTCATCATCGATGGTGGCGTCAGCAGACTAACGCATGTTGCACGATGAGTTTGAGTGGTAGTGTCTTATGTTGATGCAACATACCTGCTTCTCAGCTTCCATGCGCTGCAACATGATCTCCTGCATTTTGTTTTGCATGTTCGTTACAAATTCCGGAGAAATTAGTTGCCTTGCGCGGCTCAACTCGTAGCGTTTGCCGTGATTCGCGTCCTCCAGCTCATGGGCAGTGACAAACGCCATGCTTTCTTCTTGGATCAAGCAGGGATGGCAGCAGATTTGGCGAAGGCGAAGAAGTAAGACGAGAACTATACAGAGTGATGAGACATCTGCTAGCTGGCCATTCCTGTAATTTCACCTTGATGATAGTTTCTAATCGACGGAGGTAAGTATATGTACGACCGCGAGCAACACAAGAACATACTTTAATACCGTCCCGGCCCGAAGGAATCTGTTGAAGATAGCCTGTGACTTCGCCTCGACCTAGCCAATAAGTTAATTCATGTCTAAAGAGGTGATGCCTTCCGAGCGATGCACCATCTTGTATATATCACGCTCTTCCAGCGAGAACTGAAGTTTAGTCAAGATGACCTCCTTTGAAGGAAGCTCTATCAACCGTTTGCCATCGAGCATCTGTGAACGCAAACTGAGTCATACAGCCAGCAAAACGGATGTGCTCTTTACCGAGTCTTTCTTCCTGCGAAGAAGCATCGATACGAAGATAGTCTGCAGACGAGCAGTCGCGAGAGTAGCTGTGTCACTGTCGCATTAGCAACGCTACAGAAGCATAGCCTCATCAGAAACCCACGTTGCTTCTTCTCGTGCTTCGCAATGTGACCGTTGAATTCATCCCAATCATACCACGGACGGATTCGAAGAAACCGCAGGAGGCCGTAGGCGTCGGTTAAAGAATTGATAATGGGCGTTCTACCAGGAAGCAATCACCGTCAGCCCCGTACCGCAAGACAGCGAAGGTAAGACAGTGAAGGTGACGCAGTGACGTACCCCGTGAGGCACCATCGGTATTTCGATTGAAGCTGTGTGACCGCCCGAGAAATCCCTGAGTATTGCGAAAGTGAGTATATAATGAATTTATATTACCGTGGGCCGTGGACACGCACTCGTACGCCTATTTCTAATATTCTGTGCCTCATCCACAATCACCCGGTACCACTATGGTAATGCATGGGACATGGCAGATGAATATAAAAGTTTGCTGCTACTTACCGTCATTTGTAAGAGCAAGCCATCTAATGTACACGTGTGAAAATAGTGCTTGAGAATGGCTGCGATAAAGGTTACTTACTGCCTTGGCTCTTCCTCTTCCTCTTGAATGTCTGTGCGTCATCTGAGTCGCCGTCTATAAAGTCGTCTACCTTGCTCTGTCTCTTTGCCTTGCGCTTGGCGATCTTCTCCTTAGCCTCTTCATCAGGCCACTCTAATGCCAACGTCTTCGCTTTATGAGCATAACTGTGACGAATGAACAATGCGAAAAACGTCACCTGAAACGTTGTGAGAATGATGTCGTATTTCTTCAACTCATTCAACTTCGTCGGCTTGTTCAAGCCTGATGGATGCAATTGTATATATCCGATTCTTGAGTAATGTGCCATTTAGTCACATACCGTGGTATACAAGGCATTTCAGATCACATCTAGTCTTCTCCTCGATCTCCAACTTCCATTGATCGAGCAAGGCGAGCGGCGCCACAATGAGGTTCGTCTTGCACAACGGGTCCTCCGACTGGTTAGCGACCATCACCGCAATCCTGCATGATCCGTGAAGTCAGATCATGCGACACGCTAGAGATCCCACCGGACTTACATCTGAACAGTCTATATGGGGAAAACGGGAGGTTCATTATCTACCGCGCAGGACCCAATGACAAATGTCATTTACCTTCCCAAGTCCCATTTCGTCACTCATGCATCCGCCCCTGTAGGAACTCTTCTCCTTGCCAAGCATCCAAGCTACGCCTATCGTTTGATGAGGCATCAGCGCAATCTCCATGCCTGGCAAAGGCATGTATTGGTTATCGAGCCCGAGTTTCTCCAGAGCTTCATCGACGCTGGCATTGCCATCGAACTGCTCCGCATTTCCGGCAGCGACGAGGAACTTGTCTATGCTGGAGGAGATAGTGACGGTCAGTATATGCGCTCAACCTAAGCCGACTATTTGCAGGACATACTCATCAGCCCGCGCTATAGGACCCGCAAATCTGTCGCACCCACGACCGTAGAAATTGCCGTCTTCGCCGGAATGCTCGTCGAGTGAGTGAAGCACTTTATCATCTTCACTATCACCATCACGAGTGTCACCTCGCTTGATGTCACCATGCGTCCGCAGTCCGCGAAGATATGCGTCGCGATCGTAGGCAGAGGGAAGCCTTACGTTCGATCCTGAAGCGGCTGGCTGTGATGCAGCAGAGTAATCCATGACTATAGGATTGACTCCGGCTTTGACATAGCCGTGTGGGAGCACTTGCGTGGCTTCTTCTACACGAATAGAAGCAGGAAGGAATGCCGACACGGTCGCATCTGCTCGGATGCATGCGGGAGGAGCGACCGGCGCGGACCTAGAGATGGAAGCGGTACACTTCTCCTTCCGAAGCCGCAGCTCTTCCAACTCTTTGTTGAAGCTTGCAATCATAGTCGAATCTGCTTTCGTTTGGGGGTACTTCCGCAGCGTCATCTTCAGGAGCGTCTGCACGTCATCTATCCTCATTTGAACATCTGCGAGCATCTCATGAGTATCTGCGGTACTTGGCTGTGGCGATGGTGGAGTTGATGATTGAAGCATGCTGGGGTTACGATTGGAAAGTGCGAATGGTTTGGTGGGGCTCTCCAGCTTCACTCTCTTCGGCGACTGCATTGCACCTTCTCCAAGGACAGCATTCTCGGATCCACGCAGTGTCCTCTTTCCAGGCTGTGTGGTGGGCGGGTGCTGCATGGAAATCGCCACATTCCCAGACACAGGAGGTAAGTTGACGCTGGGACCACCCATGAGGCGCGCGCCATGGAGCGCATGGAGATTCATCGTTGAACTTGCGGTAGTCCGTCCCGTAGACTGAATAAATAAACGTGAATTTCTGCACATATGCGCCTATAATTTTCAGCTGCATACTGTGCTGGACACCCGGCCTGAATCATGTACCGCAGTATGATGCGTTGACATCACGGCGACAATGACAAATGTACAAAAATATGTATATGGAAGCCGTTTACCGGCCCCGTACGGCCAAGAGCGGAAAGAGGGCGAAAAGGAAAGCGAAGGCGTCCCGCCACAGGACGCGATCAATATATGCGGCCGACCGCGTTGTTTGCTTTTGTTTATGATGCGATCCGCCACTGCCATACAAGGTCACCGCCGCCAACCAACCGTGATGCTTCTCGGAGCTTGTTCTGGAATTCAAAAAACGCGTCGGTGGCTGAACTTAGGTCACGATATCTCAGAGGATAGTTTTACTAGCATAAATACGTATTCGATGGAAGGCTGTCACAAAACTCCTGCTCGAGCTTGGCATCATTTTCTGATCCTCGCACAGGTGCAGGGTCTCAGCTTGAAACATTCAAAACCCACGGACAAGATTCATAGCTACACCACACATTTCGCAAGTTCATCCTGCGCACGCGTGAAGACACGCAGCTGGCATTCACACTATTTACTGAATAGTCATTAAGTAACATATCATCCATTTACGATCAGAAGTGTTCAAAATTGTGCGAGAATTTCGCACTGCGAACAGCGAAGTGTGCTATGATACGTCTTGCATGAGCCGCGAGGCAGCGGGAGCGGAGGGGATCAAACCGTGAGTCAATCAAGCCACAAGAGATTGTACAGGACGACACGCTCCATACTAGACATACTGATATCAGAACAAAGTAAGTTCCACCCCCCAAATCACGAACATACTGGAAACATGTTACATAAAAAAACCCCACGGTGCCAAAAATCGCCACATAAACAAAACAACAGGACCGGTGGAAGTTCCAAGTAGGATACCCACAGAAAACCAGCCAGTACAACGAGCGACAAGGTCTTACAAGCATATGAGAGTCCGATATAACCGCAGGCCTAAGCACGCCTGAATGAAAATCGCCTTTTCCACCTCTGGAACAAAGGCATCCGCGAGTCCACGGAACTTATCGAGGAACCACTGCGCGTGCTTTCGTTGCGCGTAAGATCCGCATTGGTTGAATGCACCTCGATGCATTCTAACTGCGTATGGCTAGGGACATCTGGCAGATTCTTCTCTTGTCCCTCTGGTACCTCAGCCGCTGGTTGCGGCAATGTGAACGGGGTGATACCATACGCCTCGGACGAGGAAAAGTCAATGACCTTTCGCGGAACGAACATTGGCAACATTGTCGTGTCCGGGATCAGGTGCCGGGTGCACATAACAAGGACTACGTTCACGAATCCTGCAAAATATTTACAATAATCTGATATCAAACCGAAGACGTCGCGACGAACCTTGCATGTTGAAGATAAAATCTGCAAAGATTGTGACCCAAAACGGCACCGCTCGGAGATCGAAGGAGATGAAGCGCGCTACGGCGACCGGCAGAAGGCATATCGTGTAAGCTATCTGTAGATATGGTCAATCGCAATAATCTAGAGCTTTTATAGGGAGGCCCACAGGATGCCTGCAACATGGGGCCAATGAGAATGTCAACGAAGACCCAACAAAACGAGAAAAAAAAAGATGCCCTCACCAGACCATCCGAGCCGCGACGCTCATCATTGCGTTGTCAGTGTAGTCGCGGCTGACGCTCAGGAGCCACCTCTCTCCATGGGGTACGAATCGAAGGCGCCACTTGTCATTCGCGATGATAAGATTGCCACGGACGCGTAGAACGATCGCGGTATACAGAATGATGGAGCACGCAGCAGACAAAAATTCCTAGTCATCAGCAATTAGCTTGTACCATGAAAAATGGATGGCTTGGCCGTACGAAGAAATACTCCAGCAACATCTGCTCTTCAGGGTATTCGTGCGTGATCCAGCACCTATCAGCGCCATCAAAACACTGAGCTGGCAAATGAAACATGCTACGAACCAATAACCTGAAGGTCCGAAGTAGGAACTTTCCTCTGCCTTCTGGATAGCGAGCGGACCGATCGCAACAACAAAGCCGACAAATATCCATCCAGAGGCAATGAGGACGATGCACGTGCGATTGGTCATCCCCCGTCTTAAAAAGAGGAGCATGAAGACGTGTACTGATAGGGCCGCAGACCTAATATGCGTCATCACAATGGTTTTAAGTGTTGCGGCACGCCCCTCACCATACTGCGGAGGCCACGTTGCCGCCATTCTTGAGGCCGCCTTGCGCGCCACAGAATCGTCCAGCTTCCACGGCTCCGTCCATTAACCACTGAAGGTCCATCATGGATGCGATTGCTTGGAGAATATTCGCACAAAGAAGGGACACGAATATTGGGATGACGTGGGTGTTGCGATAGCATGGTGGCCGCACCACCATCACCTAAAGGTGCGCGCATGAGCCGACCTCCGCAATCTCAGAAGCTCTCTGATGCACCATGAGGAGGATCAGGACGGCAGCACCAGACAAAGCCCCAGCGGCCACCAGGCTCTAAGAGCAAATTCATTAACATAGGCCTAGGCGCTTCTCTAGCTTTTTACCTCTATACCGGCCATCTGAGCCGCTCCATATATCACCGTACCAGCAGAGGCATCGCGTTCAGAAAGCAAGGATACCGTCATGAGTTAACCAGAATACGCTCTGCGTGGAGAAGAAATGACCAGACCAGTGAAGGAGTGGGACCCGCCGGGGGAACAGGAGGCGAAAGTTGCTGAGAACCACGGCACATTGCGAACACGCCTCGAGGTACTTGAGGTAAGCATTCAGGGACGTCGCACGCCCATCACATCTTTCACGTTCCACTCGCAATCAAGATCAACGCAGAAATAACAGTCGCTATGGACACCTTTAGCAAACGGCGGTGTTAACATACAATAGATAAGTAGTGAGATGATGCCTTGATATTTGCAGACGCGCTCAATTATGACAGAGAAGCCACTGAATGTGAGTGCGATAAGGCGATAGTGACGCGAACTACAAGAAGAGCAACTCAATTCGTCCGATTAGAGGCGAGAAGGAGGGATAACTTACCCTCAACTCTATTCTGCGTTGACGTGGAATGCCATTTCCGTCCTTAGCCGGGAGCGGTACCAACGCACTCGGACGCGTGCTGATCCTTGGCGGCCGCGGCAGCAGCAGTGCGGCCTGCATGCGTATCAGCGGAAGGACCTTCAACTAACCTCTGGAAATAATAAAGCCAATAGTGCCGTCTCTCTAGAGTCCACTGCATTACCTGTGGAGTAGACAATGAATAAGCATTCGAAAACCGAGTACTGAGTATTGAGGCCTGAGAGAAAAGCGGGCGTCAACTCAGTGCAGACGGCGCTAGACGGCGGCCAATGCCAAAGCTATGCTCGGAAGTTACTGGCGCTTAGTCGGTCCCATTCTCTGCTCTCTTTGTGGCAGCCACACGATATTTCTCTTTCCTGGACTCGCAGTCGACGGAAAATTTCTCTGAAACCAGATAGGGCTCTTCTACTGTTCTTGTCAGAACACTTCAGCATCTGACTGTGGCGGAGAGTGGCGTCCTTCCTACAGCCTCGATCTCGGAAGACTTGTGTTTTCGTAATCTTTGTCGTCGATGTGCTTGTCATTCAGCAGTCGCGAGGGCCGCATTGTCTGTCGGTATCTTGAGAAGTGATGAATGAGCAAGCTGGGATGGCGACCGCAATCAAGGCGTATTCCACGCTCAGCGCCGATGAAGATGGGAGTCACTCGTATCAACTTCCAGCCAGCAGGGTTCACGGTTGTCCAACATCGACAAATCGACAGACAAAGGGACTTACCGGCGAGATATGTCAAATATTGGAGGTGCGCTATCTCCCGTTGGACTCATCTTTGATGTGATGTCAACTCTATCGAGCTGAGAGGCTCGCCTCCGTGAAGCCCAAGCCTGCATCTCTGCATTGGTATACTACCCGCAGCATGCTGAGAAGGAACCATGTAGGGTGCGGTCTTAGAACGGAAAGCTGATTATTCTGTCATGTTCTCATGTCTTTTTTGAGGCTTGGAATTCGACAGGTAACTGACATGTTTTCTCCTTTCTCTAGCGCCGCCGTGATGAATGAATATCAGATTGGGTTGCGACAGTGACATGCTAGCTTTTTTCTTCATTTCTCGTTTCCTCTATGCTCCTTTAGCGGTATCACGATATTTTGATACAGTCTGAGAATGGGGCCAACACGTAGTAATGCCAGTTGCGTTTTTGCCGGCGCGTCAGCCACCTGCAGCCTTCAAAGCTGAGAAAGTATGTCGACGTCTCTTTGTCTGCCACTTGGTCCCCGTTGTACTTGCTCTCATTCTTGCCCTCGCGCTCGATTGCTCTGACATTCTTTCTCGCATCTCTGCTCTAAAGATGCATAGCTCTACCACCACCACTCCCAAGAAAGTGCTATCAGTCATCCATAATATCCCACGGAAAGTGAAGACTAGCCGCTCCAGGAATGCCCGGCGATTCCGAGGGAAAGAGAACGTTCCTCCCATGGCGGCGCTTGATGACCTCCTTCGCATGCCCACTATCGTTATCACGAGCCCTTCAAGTCAAACACTCGATACTTCTCAGGCGTGGCTGCCAAGGGATGGGATGATGATTATCAAGGTGTCAGTACCCTCCAGTGACGATATCTGGAAGTTCAAGGTGCCGGTGGACGTCATGCTGCCGGACTTTCTGTTGCGAGTAGAGAAGAAAGTCGGTTTCCCAGTCCATCTCGTGTGCGACATGGGGATTGCGCCTGCGATGCCTGTCACAACGGAAAGCACCTTCAGAATATGGGTCGCGGGTAGAATCCAAAATGGCAAGAATACGAAGCTCATCGCGGAGCCCCGTCTTTAATCAACCCGCCGCACGCTAGCCTCCTTTGTCAACCCTCCGAGATCCGCGGTCTTGCGCATGGGCCTTGCTTCACCATAATGGCGGTCTTGACTCTCGAATTCCTCGCTCAGACGATCTTCCAAATGTTTCCTCCAGATAGATTCGACATGCGGCGTTGGCTTTGGCGATAGTTTTGACACCTTCCACTCATTTTATGCATGTTGCTCGTCACCAAATTGGGTCTCTGTCTCCTTCCAGGCCATCCTCAGCTCTGCGCCACTCTGTCCCTGGCGTCGTATCGGTTCTCTCTACTGTCGATGTTTACATCTGTCTTTCGTGAACTACAAGGCACTCGTTGATTTACGTCATATGTATGCCCTACGCTATGCGTCTCTTAAAAGGAGGTCTTCAGCACAAAAGGATACATTAAGTTGACCAAACTCGGTCTGGGTTCGGATCGCAGTATCCACATCCACTGATAAATTGTTTATTTCTCTACGCTCCCTGTAATGATCCGATGTCAATTCATTGCGATCTGAACGCTATTCCTGGTTGCGCTGTCTTCACTCCTTCCAACAGCTGGTAAGTCAGAACATTCATTCCCGACACTATATGGCTGAATGCAGTCTGCCCGAACGGACGTCGGAGCTACAGTGACTTCTTAATTATTGCCACTGTGTTTCATTTTGACAGGTGATCCGCCTCGCTCAAATCGAATTGGAATGTGGCCTACCTCATGCGCTTTCCCAACAGATCTAAACAATATATAATTCCTACTTTGAGATTCGACTTACATGCTGTTAGCCGGTCAGTGATGTCAATGACTATTCTATGTCGGTCTCACGTCTGCTGGGCGGTGATCCTTCTAGTTTTCACCTTCTCACCCTGTCAGACCCCGTCACCGCACCGCTGTGTTTCAGAATATTATGCGCAGGTACATGCAGTGGTATGTCATTCTTGACATTAGGCTCCAGATCGTGAACCTAATGGAGCCGGCATTAAGGAGCGGCGTTGATGCGAGACTATTATCAGGCTAGAAGATGCTATCCGTCGGCCATTTAGGTTGGGGAGGGGGGGAGGTCGACTGATACTGCGCGACCCACCTTCCGTACACGACAGTGAGCACAGGAGAGCTGAGAGCTACCGGACTTACTTCTGGTATGCACTGACGCTTGCTTCATCGCCATTCACCTGAAGTAACGCAGGCTCATGGAATGTTATCTTTCACAGTCGCTGCACTAACATTTCTAGCGTGGGACCTCGTAGTACACATTGCAGACGAGGTCTGATGGCCTCCCGGTTGTTCTCATTGATCGATTCAAGGTTGAGTTGATCTGGCGGTAAGACTATCGCACTATACATTTAATGTCATCGCGATTATCCGATGGCCTAGAAGCTGGGTCAAGCTTCTCTACTGTTTCATTCGTTACTGCCCAATAATCGCGGAGATGTGAGTCCTATACATTAATACGAGCACCCATACAACGTTAATTGTGTTGGTGTAGCGTTGTCTTCGGTATCTTTTTCCAGCCAATGTACCGTCCCGGGACCCATTTCTCCTATGCAACCTGTCAAACTTCGGCCTTGATAGCGTCTATACTGCAGCAATGCATCATTGTCGCGGTTTCCATAATCTCGATCGTCAGAGGTTCGTCTCCTGCAAAATCTGCTGTGACCTGCTGCTAAGCGCATAAAATCAGTATACATTCTGTTCGATAGAGAGAGATGGCTCCTTGCGACTCTCATAATCCTATTCGTGTGCAGCATCGCCATGACCTGGTTAGCAATCATGATGCATGCATCCAAATTCCGATACGATGCGCTCTGTCTATCTTCTTTCGCTCCGAAGGCAACCGTCATTGCATGGTACGTGCTGCAAATGTGCCCGCCAGCCCATTGAAAAAAGGTTTACAGGCTACAGGATAATGCCCGTCGTGTTTGAAGCAATGCTATGCATTTTTGTGCTCGTCAAGTTCATGCAAAGTAGAAGACGTGGCCTCGGGGACCAGCCAATCCTTACTGTACTGATTCGAGATGGAATATGGCCGTTCGGCCTTATCTTAGGTACGGGTTCTTCCCGAGAGGAGACTGCCTTCTCTGATTCAGGATATCTTACGCAGCCGTTGACCTCTTGGCCATATTGTTCCACTCCGTCTTTGAAGAACCTCTCTCTGCTGGATTTAACTTGTGAGCATAAGATATTTCCGACTTAGGACAACACTCTTATCATAATGCGGCACTCTACTGCAGCTGGGCGATGTCTGTGTACTCGTTCGCGGTGAGCATTTTGAGCAGAGTCTCTCTATTCCTTATGGTTCACCCGTCATAGGGATCCCATGTCTTGCTCAACCTAAGGAGAGTGGCTATTCCTGTCACGAACCACAGCACTGCTGCAAATACTTCGCAAACCGAGTTGGAGCTCGGTGTCTCGTCTGATTTGGTGTTTGGCGCATCAATGCCTGCACCCAACGAAATTGAGTTGAGTGAGGATCTTAACATGCAGGACAATCCCGAACAGAGTTAAGCCCCGCGCGTGTCCGAATGCCAGGTAGCTAGTATTTGAGAGTCAAATTGGCTATTCATTTGCTGCAGAAATATCATAAAACACTCTGTTATTTTGTCAGTATCCATATCCACTTCTAATTCTTTACTTCTCCGCACCATTATCGGAGGATGTTCTATTAGGGTGCAGCGACCCGTTTATTTTATAGTGAGCTTGTGAGACTTGGTACCGTTACTCTAGCTCGACACGCGTCTACGTCATGTGATCGTGCATATCGGGCGCTTATTGGTTTAATGCTGTTGGACGTTGTCGAGCTCTCGCCGATCCCCAACTTCATAACTGTCTGGCAATTACTACGCCGTGCAGTGCACTCCTGCTGCAGCTCAAGGTTCTTCCTGGCTTGAACGTGCTTTTTTGGCAGTGGCAAAAAACGTGTGCGACACTTGATATTGCCAACATGACGGCGACACTCACTGTGGAACCCATCCAACGCCCACTGAAAGGCTCGCGTATATCCTCGTTCTACCCCGTCAAAGAGCTTCCGCCCCTTTCTGCTCTCGACAGTGCATTTCAGCTTCAGGAATACATTTCTCTACTCATTCGCAAGGACGTGCACGACGTCGACGCGATCGTATCAATACCGGGCAAAGGGAGAGGGCGTGAGAGCAGTGGGCAAGCAAAGGGCGAGGAAAGCGAAGGGAAGGACGCTGACGTTGAGCACCAGAAGGAACAGGAAAATGCTGGGGTCAAGGAAGGCGAGGGGAAAGAGGTAGCCGTAGATGAGGCATGTTGGATCTACGAGCAGTTGAGGTGTGTAAGCGAATGCTACTTCATGATACACTATTTGATTGTGATATATTCGTCGTATGTTGAACGCAGACGGCTGGCGCAGGATCTGTCGCATCCTCTCATCACAATGCTTCAGCAGGAATGCACTCGTCAGACGTGTCCAGAGATGAAGGCAGGAGAGTGGCTCTATCTATGCGTTGCCCATGGAAGCGAGGGCGCTATGGAGGTAGAGCATGGCCCAATGACTTAAACGCATATTGACAGCCTGTTATTCTAGCAATGTTGCGCCATCGACTACATACTCCACACACTCGACAGCGCGACGGGTCTCCTCAATTCCCCACGTGCATTCCCATCACGGTACGTCCTCCTCTCTGCATGCAATCCACGACATCAAT
The DNA here is from genome assembly GCF_001632365.1 of Laetiporus sulphureus 93-53. NCBI lineage: Eukaryota > Fungi > Basidiomycota > Agaricomycetes > Polyporales > Laetiporaceae > Laetiporus > Laetiporus sulphureus. The sequence continues at coordinate 517,684 of NW_024468514.1, read as the reverse complement.
GACTATCTATCTAGTCTTTCTATTCCCGCACCGTCCCATCGACATTTCTCCTCTCTCGCGCGCCGTCTCGGCCGTATCTTCGCACACGCATACTTCCATCACCGTGCCGTCTTTGCGCAGGCTGAAGCTGAGAGTTCGCTCTATGCTCGCTTTCTGGCGCTGACCTCGCGCTTCGACCTCGTGCCCGCCGAGTTTCTTGTCATCCCTCCCGGTACCGTGGGCTATGGAGCCGACGAACGCGATAGAGATGGGTTGGATGAATATCCGCGCCTGCTCGCGGCATCAATCGATCCAAAGCGCGAACACGAACGCGGGCGGGACGACGAGACCACTACAAACGCTCAGCGGGGCGGAATCTTGCAGCTTGATGCATTGGGTGGTGTACTGCCGTCGCTTTCTCAAGGCGAGCCCGAGAAGCGAGATGCTAGTCCGAGAAAGATGGGTCGCAACAGGACGGACACCATGGTGTACAGCGAAGCGGCCAGTGTGGTCGAGGAACTGGGCCGCGCAGCGGCAATGGGCGACAATGTTAACGCCCCGCAAACTGAGACCTCGATAACGCAGCCCGAAACGACATCTCAGGATAGTGAACAAGGCGAAGGAGCGCATATTCAAGCATATCAATCCACTACAGCCGTCACAGTGTCACTTCCCACTACCGAGGGTGAAGTCGAGGTAGTCGCAGAACACCATGACAATGCTACGTTGGAAGAGTCATCTGAAGCTCCCGAATTGGCCGCGCTGCATCAGATGTCGAGCTCGGAACCTGAAGAAGAGCCAGCAATCCCGCGCGATGACCATCAACAGCCAGACGAAGAAGGGTCGCACACAGAATCGCACTCAATAGAGACGTTAGCGTCGGAGGCAGCAGAGGAACACGAGAACGTATCAGAGATGAGAACTGGGGAAGAATTTCGCACAAGGCCGGAAACAGATGTATCTGCCTCTGATGTGACTGAAGATCAGGCTCATCACGTCGAGGAGCCAACTGTAGCCGAAACAAGCGGAAATCTGGCTGAGGAGATCCTTGGACAGCAGAGCTCGGAGAACCGCGTTACGGAGGGTACAGCGGAGGATCACGGAGACGATGAAACGCAATCAGACGATGCCGAGGAGCCGCAAGCATCTCCCGATACTGTTGACGGCGAAAGCCAGCCTGCACTTGACAGCAGCGAGCGAGCAATGAGCGACGTGACTGAAGAGCAGACTGCTGCGATGGAACCCCAGGAAGACGTTTTATCAGAGGTGCGACACGACTAATGGGCCCGCGAGGTCGGTTCAATGTCGTATGAATAGCATTCTCCCGCAATGTTATCTTTGCACTGATACATTTGATACCCTTGTTGTCTGTTTGCCGCATTGAATGCACCGGCTTGAAGATTGAACGTTTGAACGTTGAAGTCCGAAAGTCGAAGCGCTGAAGCTCAAGTGGGTCTCGTTCCATCAGCCGTGGAAGCACTCTGCAAATCCCGCTATTCTTACATGTGTAGCTACATTTTGGTTCCGATGCAGAACGAGTACGTGTTGCATTCATCATATCCAGGCCATCCAACCGTTCCAGAAGGTTACGTACCGCCAATACATGGTATATGAGATTTTGAAAGCAAAGGGCCTTGATAAGGCACTTGATCAGCAAAATGTCACCAACACGGCAGATAGAAACTCACCAGAACAAGAAAGAATGACAATTCAATGGAGGAAAGCTTTCGCGATAGTCATTCGCGCGTAGAAGTTCTCTCGTAGCATCTTCGTCCCTCCCAATGCTCGTGCTTTGATCTCGCAGAGCTCCCGCATGCTGACATCCCATGGGAACCGCGACCAGTGCCTTTTCGAGTTATCGTAGTCGAAGATGTAAGCGTATGATGCACGCAGCATGCGGACGTCCTCTGCGCTGTAATGCAACAGCACCTCGGATGATTCGTCGTCGCTATCGCCAAAGACTGGAGGGCCGCTGTGGAACTTCCTTGAAAGTTCTCGTAGTGTATCCTGCCGCTTCTCGATCGGCAGGGCCGTGAAAGCCGCCTTTGTATGGTGTTTCGACTTGCTGCCACTACCGGAACCCTTGCGCCCTTCGTCCGCTTCCGCGTTGCGTAACGACCGCCATGATTCGTACACCCATTCGACGTGTTTTTTTATTGTGTCCAACTCTTTCTGTGCAAAATCACCTTGTCCTCTCCTCGACGCTTCAGCGGCGCGCCGCACTGCGCAGAGCCACGGAGCGCACAGATCATCATCGCGTTTGACTGCACCACCATTAAACAGCTCTTCAACCTTTCTGAACTGTTTGTCGGCTGCTCTCTGTGCCTCCTTGCACATGGTATCCATGATGAACGTACCGAGTTTCTTCTTATCTCTTTGAAGGTTGGCAGCATTCGTCCCTGAGCGACGGAATGCCTCGCGGTCTTCATCGGTCTCCTTCCATTCTGGAGCGCGGTGTGCAAAAGTCTTTTGATGCTCCATGAATTTCTCTGGAGAAACGGTAACCCCACTTTTGGAGCCGTCGAGCACTTCACAAAATCTGAGGTCTTCGTTATTACAACAATCAGTCCATACGCATGATTGCTTACATGTATGCCAAGAAAATAGTCGTCTCATGACTATATCCATTGGAATAGATAGAGTTCTCCCAGTACGTCGAGTAAATCCCGACTTTGTTCGAGTCCTTCAGAGCACCAAGAAGATACGGTTGCAATGCATGGATGACCTCAGCTGACTCGCAGGATCCAGTGACCCATCGGTCAATAAACTCTGCAACTGTCTCTTTATTCTTGCCAAGGCATGCCTGGACAGTTGCTGGCTCAACAGCAAATCTTGGATCAGCATTCCGGAAAGGTTCCACGAGGTCTGGTAGCCAGTAAGCCTCCATTGTGTCGCCGTCATAGTCACCTGCTCTGCATGAGTGGTGAACACGGAGGAGACTCAGGCATCAACGTACCACCTCCGGTCATACTAGCGAGGTGGCGGTTCAGGAGCTTCCCCTCAAAGGTGTGATTCTTGGTTGATATCACAATGACATCCATGTAATTCCGAAGTTTCTCGTGATATACAGCTTTGACCTATATATACATTAGCACATCAGCCATCGAGATGGCACGACATAGCGTACTTTCTGCACATCCGTGGGCACCTTGCAAGGGTGTCGAGTAACCTATAATCCACAGATAGATTGATATCAGATAAAGTACCGTAGAAACCTGCTACGTGCATGATACGCACAAGAACGTCACCGAGAATCTGGTCGGTCATATTACCGGCTTGGTCTAGCAGATGACATTTTGAGCTCTTGATGTGCACCTGACCAGGCTCAAGGACACCGAACGGGTCTGATGATTAAATAAGCGGAGCCGATATGCTTTGGAAGTCGTCATACCCGGAACGATGAAAGCCGTGCAAGACATGGCAACGTCTGTGCGAAATTTCTTCGCGTAGACAGTAACGGATTTCTTCACAACTTCCTTGAGTTTCGCGCCGAGGACCGGGCAATTGCGCGGGTGAAAGCCAGCATCGAGAAGGACCATCACGGTTTCTTCCAAGGTGGACGGACAGCCGCTAATCGGATCGGCCCACCATGCAGTGCTGTGTTCTTCAAGGGCCTTGTCAAGCTCATCGAAACCATCTTCGTCTTCATCACCAAGCTTGTCGCTGAGATCCTCGAACACGAAACCTCTTGCACGAGCAGCGCCGGCTGCCTCTCTCGCAAGCCGGCAAGCTACAACACCCCCCGCGCGCGCAACGTTCATCCATAACCGAAATAGGTCGACCTCAGTTTCCCATGTTGTGAGCCCGGCCACCGTTGCTTCCATGCTTTGCTGCATGAGCTTGACGAAGATGGTACTTGGCACCCCATTCTCGGCGAAATTAATGATCGTTTCCGTCGATAGACGCGCTGGGGTAGTCAGCCGCGATGGACGGACGATGTCAATAATGAGCTTCGCAGGGTCGACATCTTCCGGTACGGCAGTTCCCTGTGATAGTTTGATCTTAAGCTGGGACGGTCTGAGCCAAATGCCTGGTGCGATGTCATCGTTGACGAGCTGCTCCGACTGGGGATGGTGCAGCAATAACCCCTGTGCAGAGAATAAGCAAGAGGAGGCATAGAGATGTGTTTTTCGTAAATTCACCTTACTTCCGTAGCATCGCATTTGAATGGCCTTGGGAGTAGCGGACCAGCCCATTCGATCAGAAATTCGACATAGAATATCGGCTCGAATGAATCCGCAGCCGTCGGTCATGTTCTGCTCGTTCGGTACTTTGCCCGTACCAATCCAGCTGTCGCATGCTATGCAAAGTCCATCAGTGCGTGTTCATGTAAGCGATTCTCGATGTTATGGTCCATACCAATATCATCCTCGAATGCGATCATAGATGGGGACAACTTTGCACCAGGGACTGAATTGGACAGTCCTAGAGCAAATCGTGCAGCCCATTTCACCATAGTCTAGCAATGTGAATAGCTGTGAAGACGTGATGCACAATTAAATAGAAGAAGCTTGCCTGCTCTCGATTGAGCTCCATGTTATTGTGGAAGTTGATGAAATCCAAGAAGCTGAGATTGTTACATGTCTTGACTTTGCACGAACGAGGTTTGGACTGCAAAATGCGCTTGCCATTAAATAACTCGTTCGTTTGGAATAAGAATACGTTCTGTTCCTTCGCATAGAAGGCTCGGAAGACACGGCCCATGATGACCACTGGCCGCCTGAAGTAGTTGAGTAGGGCGTCTTCGGGCATGTCCTTCCCAGCCTTCGCGTGGAAGTCCTTTGGGATCCGCACGCGAATGAATCGTCGAGACCCGAAACGCCGAGCGAAGTGGTTGGAGGACCCGAGGTGCGGCTTGTCGAGCTTTATCTTGATCGTTGATGTCTTGTTCTCCCGCTCGACGACGACTTTGGCGGTGAAATGCACTTTTCCGCCGTACCAGCCGGGGTCAGGTACACTATCGTTCAATCCAAGACCACCGTGCGGATTCCGCATCAGCGCAGCCTCCTCCCAATCGAGCTCTTCCCAAGGTAACTATGGGACATTAATCTCAGTAGGAAGAAGGTGCATACTGGCGACCAATACATACCTTCACCTTCCGCTCCTTGAGGAATGCCGAGGCAAAGACGTCATCCTGCATCTCGGCCTTTATGCTGGAACCTCTCTTGGAGAGCTCATTAGCGACGAGCTTCGAAACCTCGGGGGCCGCGGTAGCATTCGCGTTGAGTTCTCCGAGGCGAATAAGCATGCCAATCGTGATTTTGTCGTAGTCGAGACCGGCATTGAGGAGGCGGGAGATTTCCCATTGTGCCCCCCATGGAAGCTTCTCGATATAACCCCAACGGATGCCTTGAGCAGAAGCCTGTAATACTAGCAATCATTTCATGACATCTTTAAGACAGAAGTCTGGCTCACGATCACTAGAGGCTCGCATATCGCAGTTGGATCGGATTCCGCGATGAGCGTTCGGCCACTTGAGATAGGTGATCCACTTATTAGTGGGACCTCGGAGATCTCAAGGTGAGAGCTGGAATGGCGCCTTGGCGCCTTTGTCGCTCGTGGAGTTTCTATGTCTTCCGTGGCGGCACGTTTGGCAGAGCGCAATGCAGGCTCCTCGTCCTCCTCGAGGAAATCTAAAAGAGATGCATAAAATTGATGATTAAATCAGCAAATGATCACTTACTGGTGGGTAGAGCTCTGATGTAATCATCAATAGCTTCAAGCCCATCAGAATACTGAGAACTCTGCTCAAACAAATAATCATCAGAAAAATGGCATGTCAGTCTTAACAGCAATTGTCATTTGTACAATATAACCAAAACACTGCAGTGCATATAACTAACACTGTCAGACTGGCTTCATCTCAGGGCATTAGACACTTGCACCATTAGTATAGAATAGCTCTACAATCATTGATACTCCAAAACAGTGTACATAATAGTCTCCACAAGCACCAAAATTGTCTGACCTATACACAAACTGTACTGCATTACATGCCAGCAGGGTTACGACCCATATGGCGTATGGAGTGTCTCGCTACTGCGATGGCTCTCTTTCCACAGCAAAACCCGTCGTTAATACACATCACCCCGTCAATTTCAAATAGTGTCGCAGGGCATCCCGCTGGAGTCATTCCAGAGCACGAAAAGCGGACCGCCGGCCTTCACTGTTCCGCATCTCTGAACTTCAAAGCAGATAGGAGTAACATACCTGGGATGTGAGAGATGTAGAGGACAGAATGTGAGTTAAGAGAGGTTTCTCGCTCATGACTGTTTCCTTTGGTGAGACAGATGCTTGTACGCGAGAATAGATGTGACTGAAAAGACGCGAAGACTGGAACGACCCGTAGGCAACAGATGCAAACTAACTCGAGATCCGTCCTTTGATACAAGATTTTCGAAAGCAAGATCAGAGCATTTGTAATAGCGTTAGGTATAAAAATCAAAGCAAGCAAGATGAGGAAAAACAGCGCAGAACACACGACAATCTACGAGAAAGAGTGTCGAGCGAAGGTTCGGATAGGAGTTGCAGTAGGTCACGTGGGCGCGATTCGTCAGTCGGGCTAGCAAATTCGAAGTTGTCGGAAGCTGTCGGACCATACGCTCGTCTATGGTCTCCACGCCAGCAGTCTACGGCGGTCATCGTCAGCTGTCCATAGGTAGGGACTTGAGGCAGAACTCTGTTAAGGCCCAACCGGCGAACTAACGATGATCATTGTACTGCACAACATGGTTGCCTGCACGACGCAGTAGATACGACATTCTTGGAACGCCGATTGCAAGCACACTTCGGGTGCGGCTGGACGGTTACACTTGCTGATGAAGCTTGCAGTGTCTGTCGTGCGTGAGTTCCAACGCCTTGGCTCCGGTAGAGTGCACACAAGTGATGTTAGATACGTGATGAGAGCACTGGACGCGTGCTGGCGCGTTGTATGCGAAGTAAACGATTCGCGACGTAGGAAAGGAGAAAGAAGAGAAACAGATTCTGCGTGCTACGGGTTCAGAACGATGACTGGAACGAGAACATGACCGAAATACAGATCGCGACGTCGTGTATACACCAGGGATGGGGCGAACATTGGGTTCTCTATCGTCACCTTGCGATGTCTTGACGTGGGGAGGCCTTGCATAAACCGGTCAAATGCGACTGGCAGAATATGCATGGCGCGACTAGTTGCCGGAGTCTGCAATGTTCCTCGAAGGGGGCGTTCCGAGGATTGTACTACGAGATTGCAGCCGCGATTCTGACGGGGGCCGCTTCTTATCCGGTTCTTAATACCGCTGGATCGGACAATTCCCAAGAGTGCGAGGCCTTAGTCCCGCTGGCGACTTTATGACCTTCTCGACTTTTGAACGGAATCGGTCCTTCAGCGGTTTCATCCGTTCGGTCGATGGTTATAGTCGAGATTCTACATAGATTTATCAGAACGGACGCACTGGAGGTATCTAAATTACAGTCATAGCGCAGAAGACTTAGGTATCAAGCGCGAGTATGTTATACAGCCAAGAAAAAGCACCAATAAGTCAAGTAACCTCAAGCAATGAGACTGCTATTTTTCAGATTCTTGATGATCACGGTATCCTGCACTGTGTAGCAATATTGAAATATACGCCGTGAAGGGGGATGCAGCTCAGGGATGCTTACCATCAACCAGGATGTGCTGAGTCGATTTGGTATCCTATATGTACGCTTGGTCAAGGCCGAACTTGAGAAGAGACGAGTAGACGTACGGTTACAGTAGTAAAATGGCAATAAAATTGCCGCTGCTCGGGTGATCGTTCCTTATGAATTTGGGCGAACTTCCGCCGCAGGTCTGCACAGCGAGCATCAGTGCACCTTTCTCGCAACTGTTGATATGGTCGAGCCCCACGTACAATTCGACGTGCTCTCAAAGTCATTTGGCCGATTGCCGTACGAGACGATGTACTTCCCAAGCTTGATGCCTGCCTCCAGCTTCGCTTTGAAGATGTCGACCTTGTTCAGGAACAAGACGATGCTTGTCTTCTTGAGTAGCGGGTTCGACACGATCGACTTCCACAAGAGTACAGAATCCTCCTACAAGTAATGTTCAGTCGCGAAATCGGGAGAACTTGGAACGATGATGCTCATACCAATCTGTTGACGTTTGCGTCCTCCTCGAGCATTTGGTCAAAGCAACTGATGGGTGCCAGGAACAGGATCGCACTATCACGCGTCAGCATTCAATCAGGTTGAAGGATGCAAGGAGAAATTCACTTCATGTCGTCAAAGTATGGCGCCCACGCCGCTGCACAGATCGCACAGTACAGAATAGTATATCAGTGTGAGCGCTCAAAGGTTAGGACGTAGGGCGCAAACCTCGCTATAGAATACGTTAACGTGTCAGCATCATCCATGGACAGTGTCCTCCGAACGTACCAGAGACCTGTGACCACCGACATCGTAGATACGCCATTCGCGAGTACCGCCTCCCATGTTGCCTAGATGTTCAGTCAACGACGCCATCGTGCCGTAACCACAGAAGAACGCTTGCCTTCTTTGATTGAGAACCTGTATTCCGTTACGCCCAACGTCTTTAAACGTGCGCGCAATACATCCTCTAGAGCAAGTTCAGTGTGAGCTTCATTAGAGGATCTCCTGCGACATACCATCGCTCGGCACATATCTAGGAGACGTGACTCGATCTAACGAGTCTAGGAAGCTGTGATATATCTCATTAGCAGCAATGATTGCCTTTATACGATAATTACGCACAATCCAGGCTGATCTTCGAGGCGTATATTCTGTGCGCGCAACAGCGCTTGAATAGTATCATCGTTCCAGAGTCGGATCATGTCCTCGCCGCAGGCATAAATGATCCTCCCCGGATCCTAAAATCCATCAACCTCGCATCACGCTGCGAGCTCCACCAAGCATACCTCTGGATCATCCCAGTCTATCGCCTCTCTACTGTCGATACTATCGCGGGTATCGGACATGAACTTACTGAAGATGCCCTTCCACGCAAAGGTCGTGTTCACCGCGACTTCCTTGGCGTGCATGCGGTCCATGTATGACACGTTGGACATCTGCGCGAGGTGTGTCGCCTCGAACTCGGCTGAACCTGGCGGAGTAAGCTTGCGAATGAGTGCCTGCTCGACCTGGAGTAGGGGGGATAGCCGCATCTTGAGCTTGAGGTGCTCTGCTGTGAGCTGTGGCAATGCGCGCGGGATGCCACCATCGGGATCGAGTAGGCTGCGGCTGCTAGACGCGCGTGTGGAGGAGTGAGATGTGAGGAATTTAGCGCCGGGAACTTGGGCGGCGTGCGCGTCGGACATGGCCTCGAGGATGAGTCGGATGGAACGCACGACGTTAAGATGAATCACCGCACGCCATGATGCGCGCTCGGCTCGGAAAGCCTGGACAGGAGTGATAGTCAGCGAAGACGCCACATAAACAAGCGCCAACTGAATCGCCTTTGGTGAATTCATCAGCTGAAAATCTGGAACGATGGTCAACGACGGCATCACTTGCTGTTGCAATCACGGACTTACTCTTCAGTGTCGTGGACTTCCCTGACGACCAAGGCATAATGTCAGGTTGCAGTGCAGGAGGTGAGATGAGATGAGACCGTACCTGATTCGCTCTGGCCTGAAAACCGTCCCAAATGAGCTTTGCAATCTCGTGGCTGTACCGTACTCACCCAGCAGGAGGATCTTGATTGGCTTTGGGCCCTTCTTTTCTGTCTTCTCCTGACGTTGGATCTCTTCGTCGATGATGTCTGAAATGCGTTTCGCCTCTGCCTCGGCAGCGAGTCTGTTGCGGCGATCCTGCTCAGACTCGTCTGGAGGAGGCGCCAGCGCCAGCTCGAGAGGGTCTGTCGAGGGCGAATAGGCCGTAAACATCTTGTCAACGTAGACGGTCATCCAAACCAGCCTCGCTCGCAGCGACGATGGCTGTTGGAGAAGAAGAGACCCCTGCGAAATGACATAACAACGTCAGCGCTCGCTTGAATTGAGTCGCAGTAGCGCCGCGGCTACATTTGTGGACGTGGGTGTCTACGAGATCACTCCGGACTTGCCGGCGGAATAGTAACTCGCGTGCTATCCCGCTTAAAATGCTCATCCTCAGATTTGCAGATAACGGCGGCGGAGGGAAGACGGAACATCCTGTCAGACAACTGCACCCGTCTTACGTTCACGACGAAACTTCATCAAATAATACATTCTAGTACAAGAAGAGCGTCGAAGCTGGTGCGTGCAATGGCCAAACCGAACGCTGATCGACCACATGCAATATTGAAAGTACCCGGTACCCATGATAAGCGTGCTATCCCCGAAGCTGGTGCGTGCAATGGCCAAACCGAACGCTGATCGACTACATGCAATATTGAAAGTACCCGGTACCCATGATAAGCGTGCTATCCCCTAGACTACTGAAGACAAGTTGCCGACTCGCCACATGGCGCGCATCGCAGAGATGTACATGCCGTGAGATTGGTATCGATGGTATCCCTTCCCTCGGGAGCGAAAAGGCTGGGCACGACATGACATTGTCCACTTTTGCGCCGCTATCTCCTCGACAGCTTCGGCACAGCAGGAGCTTCGGACAGGACCAAGGTTCAAATATACATGACAAGTGCCGTGCCATGCGATGACTCTCCCTGCGTCCGTATACACAGATCAATAGCGTTCCTTGGCAAACTGACAATGGCAGGGCCGATCTTCTCCCGCGAATCACAGGTGTCCTGGATCTGAATAAACAGCTAGAAATCGATATTCTGCACAATCTGGACGAAGACCTACATCTATGAGCCCATTCTGGTGTACCACACGCATGCCATTTGAAGCTGGACAAAGTACGCCACAGTTTTAGCGGCGAGATCCATAGGCAAGAAAAACAGTGTTATCATCATCTTCAGCGTGTTGTACATGATCTTAGAAACCGCCTTAGAGTGTGAACGTTCTTTTAATCAATTTCAATTGAGACGAGTCGCCTGTTGATAGCCTATCAAGAAGCTGAGGAGAAAGTGATGTATCAAATGAACCACGAACTCACTAATAGGCTGCAGCCCATTCCTGCAGGACACATGATGCCACAATTTGTACTTCCGTCTCGCCGTAAAGCCAATCTGGGTTTCTGCCCCACAGCCCATGAAACTTGTTGAGCAGCCTGAACCTGTCGTCGCCGGTGAAACTAAATCTTATAATTTCCTCTACAGTACGCCAGGATGCATCAAGCGCTCCTTCCACCCACCTGCGGCATTTCAGCAACGCTCGACTTTCGATGCAGACGTATGTATGCTCACCCATGACGAGCGTTGACGGCTTCACCGGCAAAACGAAATCCGCCATTAGCAGCGGGACGTGTCAAGTTCTCGTAAACTGGGGGAAATTGGCCTGAGCCAAAGAAACTGTCAGAGAAAAACCGTGAGCATAGAAGTTTAAAACAGAAGAGCAATCATCTTACCCATGAAAATAGGTTATCACTTGTCACAAAACGAATACAAGAATGTCACGAACGAAATAATCTTATGCGGCGTTTGAGAACCTGTCTGCCTCCTAGTCGGTCTGAAGCCTGAAGCACTTCATAATTGAAGCCGAGAGACTCGAGCATCGTCGCAGCATACAGCCCTCCCATCCGCCTCCAATAATGCCGATCTTCACATCTTGGGGCATCAGAGTCAGCGCTTGGGAGGAGTCCTGGGCTGTTGAGTCGAGCTGCGTTAACGATAGTGTAGCCACGTCATGAGCGATTCGCATGCGATCCCGATGGCGCGAAGAAAAGGCACAGGTAGCCTAGGAGGGAGCGAGCTTTGAAGCTCGAATTGTATCTCTCGATGGTGGCACCGGCATAGTGCGACAAGGGGTCCGGCATACATTGGCGAAGAAGTCATGCTTGGATGAATAGAGCGATGCCCATCTCTATCCGAATATCCTCCGCATATATAGATTCGGCGCGTGAGAATTCAGAAAAGGACTAGCATGACCTAGAAAAGGACTAGCACGACCACTGGCCGCAGTCTCCTCTAACCAGATCATGATTCTACACATTGAGTTACTGATCATCATCATTCGTCGATTGAACGACAAATCGCATTCATCGCTCACCTTCAAAGTTCTGTATAAGGCAGTTCCAATGATAGTATTACCATCGGACATTCAGTATCGTGATCGATACCATGTACTTTGTAGATCTGCGCGATGCGTGGTCGCTTCGGAGACTTTCCTGAGCTTTGTCTAAAACAGTTACTCTGTGTACTTGCAGTGAGCAATCGGGGCTGCATACAGTCGTGAACGTAACAATACCTGATCAGTCCATATCGCAGTAAAGCCACGAATGATATGTGTACTTCTGAACTTGAGCGACTAGCATGTCTGTCGAAAGGGGGGAAGGGTGTGCGGAATGAGGGTAACGGAGCTCGGCTGACACACTACGAACGTGTTTTGGAATTCGAATACTAGATGGGCGGCCTGTGGCTCGAAGCAGCAGGGCCTGAACCACATATTGAAAAAATCATCAGATAGAAGCGAAGCCCGTAGCCAGTCGAACATTTCAAAACTATACAACGCGAAACAATGAGATTCCTTCCCTAGAACCGGTGTGAATAGAAACCGACGACAAGAAGAGCATGAGACAGGGAAGCTGATCAAGCCACCTGCAGCGCCATCACGACTGGAAGCACTGAAAGGCGCTTTCGAGTCTCGTACGAAATGCCGCCAACATGACGTTAGTGGACGAAAGTTGAACGTGCTAACTCACTGCGGTCTCACAGGTTCGATCATGCGGGGGCTTTTGCCGTCCTTTGCCGCTTGCATGTATGTCCTTTCACTGGTAGGATACACTGTTGGTACAAGTTTGAGTTTTTTGTTTCGATTTCTCCATTGTTTAGACTCCCCCGTCGTGTGGAGATGACGTGGCGCCTTTATGGGTCCAAAAATAACCCATAAAGTAGACCGTAGGGGTACTGCAAAATGAGCGTCAATATCGACAGAAGTCAGTGCAAGGATACGCATGCCCGTTTCCTTTTCAAAGCACCGGAATTCTAAAACATGCGATTGGCCTGAACCACGTCGTATGCTATAGCACCTCGCTTTCGCATTCGTCCGATGAGAGAACACATGTATGCGGCCGAGCCAACGTATCATCCTAGATGTGCTACTTGTGCTGTCGGCATCGGTACTTGACTCACAGCCACATTGAGCGTATATGCTGTACGATGGTACAGCACTGCGGGATTCACATCCAGTAAGTGTACCTGTTCGGAATTCACGCTTGAATGACATTAAAACCTCATGCTGCACTTAACAACTTACTTCGTCGCGTCCTGAAGCATCAACAGCTGTGCTCGATTGATCCCCTCGCATATTTGGTGGATCAGCCGAGGAGACCAATAGCTGGATTCACGTCAATTGCGGCTCAAAAATCGGCGACTGAACGTTGAGATGTAACGCGGCCTCACAGACAATGAAAATCAGAGCAGAGGAGTATGTCAAACGAGCTAGTAATAGAAAATGCATTGAACGTTATAGCGGGTTGCAGGCCGTGATGGTTGAGGGGCGTGACATATGTGACGCTACGCGCCAACCGCGGATACCGGTCCGAGCTCCCGGTCAGACGCGCCCATGTGATGGTGATGGCGACAGGCGCGAGCCAGCGCGCAGGCTCGCCGTTGGTCACCATAAATTCCCGTAGATACTGGAACGCAAGATTTCAATCGCTACCTCCTCATATCTTCGACTCCGGGGTTCTCTCTCTGAATCTCTTAGGATGTTTTCTCGTTTGACCAGAAGTTTCCTGCCCACGTGTCGCAGAGTAGGCCTGCAATCACATTCCACTTTGATTGCTCGGAATGGAGATGCTCATGGACAAGCGAGAAACGCGATGGTTAAAGCATCAATAATCGCTGGAGGATCACTAACACTGCTTGGATACTATGTAATTTCATACTGTTGAGGCCTGAAGTGTGCTGACAGGCCCTGGCACGCAGACATGGTCTAGCTTCCTTACTCCGGTAAATCTCGATGCACCACCAAGAGGCGTTCCACCTCCAAGTGGACCTGCTTCGAGGTACATTTCTTTTGAAGAGGTGAAAAGGCACAATACACGAGAAAGCTGCTGGGTCATCATCGAGGGTCAAGTATACGATGCCACGTCTGTCCTGGAATGGCACCCGGCTGGCGCGGCAGTAATTTTGAAAAACGCCGGAAAGGATGCAACGTGCGTTTAGTTCTTCACAGATTTTGTGTGCTAACTGGTGACAAAATGGTTCGTGTAGTAAAGCGTTCTCACCCATACATCCCCCTGGCACGCTGCAGCATTTACCTATGGAAGCACATCTCGGTCCCGTTGACCCAGCCACAATGCCTCAAGTTGTTTACCGCCCCACGGAAGAGGAGCTGAGAATAGCAGAGGCAAGAAAACTGTTACCTCCACCTTCAGCGGCATTGAATCTGCGCGATATCGAGGTAACCCAGGCATTGCCCCTCATGACGCAGCTCAGACATTGACCGAATTCTAAGATTCTGTCGGAGAAAGTCTTGACGCGAACTGCCTGGGCGTACTACCGCTCGACCGCAGATGATGAGAATAGTTGAGTCCCCTCGCTACCTTTTCGAGATCTCTCTGATGAGCTTGCGATAGGTTACCAGGAGAATAGTTCCGCGTTCAAACGATTCTGGTTCCGACCACGCGTGTACGCTCCTTCCTTGCTACATGAATACCACCTCTTACCTCCAGGCCGATCAGAATGCGAAAAGTCTCAGAGGTGTCCACCGCCACTACGCTCTTTGGTCTACCCTCATCGCTTCCCATCTTTATATGCCCTGCTGCGATCATGAGATTAGGACATCCGGACGGAGAGATGAACGCGATCCGCGCGGCTGGGCAAGAGGGCATCATCCAGAGCGTGCGCGAATTGCTCTTGCATAGAGCAAGCACGCATCAAAGGTTGACCATTTGTCGGCGCAGATTTCCAACAATGCAAGTTTCTCGACGGAAGAATGCATGTCTGCCACGCTTCCTGGACAAAATCTCGTCTTTCAGGCAAGCCGCATCGTTCGCAAGCATGACGGACTTCTGCATCCCCGTATAGATTTATCTGAACAAGGACCGGTCTGCCTCTGAAGCGCTTATCAAGCGTGTTGAGGCTCAGGGTTTCAAGGCCATCATGCTGACGGTAGATTCCGCTGTAGCTGGGAAGCGAGAGCTTGATCAAAGGGCGAAGGCTGCTGACTTGCAGGTACAACTAGCGAGAATTAAGTTCTCGCTGACGCTCTGACTCATATCACTCGCCAGGACATGCCAGCGGCGTTCGGCAGCTCTAGCACGGGTAACGGTCTCGGGGTAGCGCATGTAAGCTGGTTTGACACCTACGCGATTCGGGCCTCACCCTTCACGATGCGCGCAGGCCATCTCCGGCTACCAGGATCCGGACATCTCTTGTGTGTTGCATTTATTTACTCGATTGTGGCAGCATCTGAGTGTATTACAGGGAATGACATTCCATGGCTGCGGCGGATCACGAAGCTGCCCGTCATCATCAAAGGCATTCAGTGTGTAGAGGTAACTCATATGCCCGTTAAACATTCTGCATATCCAACATCCACCGTAGGATGCCGAGAAAGCCTTCGAGTATGGAGTCAACGGAATCATCATCTCCAATCACGGAGGACGATCGCTGGATTTGTACACACCTCGTCTGTGCTCATCCTGGTATCTATTGATCGTGCCGTTTTCAGTGCTCCTGCGCCCATGCAAGTCCTATACGAGCTCCATCAGCGGCGCCCGGATCTCATCCGCGATCACGACATCTACATCGACGGCGGCGTGCGGCGCGGCACGGACGTGCTCAAAGCGCTCTGCCTCGGCGCGCGCGGTGTCGGCCTCGGGCGCCCGTTCCTGTATGCGAATGGCATCTGGGGCGAGGAAGGCTGCCGGCGAGTGATACAGAGTGCGCTGCGTCTCGTTCTGTGTTGCGTGGGAAACATGCATGCTGACGCGCGCTCGGCAGTCATGCGCGAGGAAATCGAGACGAGCATGCGTTTGCTTGGAGTGAACCGTCTCGATCAGCTGAAGCCAGAACTCCTGACATATATGGATTGCGACCATTGCCATCCGAGAACAATTTAGAGGTGTAAGCGGGAATGCCATAGAGTGCATCGTCCTCTTGCAGACGTCGCTCTGAGCGCACAATCTGGCTGAAGCGCTCGGGGCGACCTTCGATTGTTGCTGCAGACCTGCTCATGGTGCATGCAGTTATATGCGTATATCGTAGTGATCGTGGGTCCACAATTCTTGAAGACACTCCCGCGTACCCTTCACACCTTGCATATTCTACGATGGCCGCATCGCAAATCACTCGATATATATTTGAGAAGTCTTTGCTTATTGTCGAATTAGACCTTCCTCCTCGGCTTTTATCCCTTGTTGTAACACATATTAGCACGATAAAATGGAGTCATAGTTCACACTCACTCAACGCCAGCAGTTTGCTGAAGATGCGCGCCATCGAGAAGTGTCCTAGCGAACAAGTCAGTGACTACATTTGCGCCATGTGGCGCGCCACACACCTACGGCAAACCACAGCTTCTTATGACCGGACTCTCTCCACGCCGACCGCACCTCACCCTCAGGGTCCAGTCCCCAGAGCGGCTTCAGCTTCGCGAAAACTTCAGGATCACATATCTCCTTGGCCATAGCACGAGGATCACCGTATCTAGAAAGCATCAGGATATCTGGATATCCTAGACAACACGTGTCGCGCACCCGGTAGCAAAAACGACTAAATCTGCATCAAGATGGGAGCCATCCGAAAACTCAAGGCCATGGGCAGTGAACCTCTTGATGTTCCCGCCGCTCTTCAACTTGATTTTCCGGTCAATGATTCGCTGAGATGCCCCAGTGTCTGACGTTATGATGATCAACGACAATAATGAATTATACAAAAAACGTGACTTGCCCAAATAGTATCCACCACCACGCTCATAAACGAGAGGCATCACACCAGAGTCGTCCGGCCCAAGGTATGTCTTGAAGCCCACCTTTGCAAGCCCATCTAGTAAAACTCTGTATTGCCTATTAGTGAATACAAGCTGCCTGGGCTGTCGAAATCTCAACTTATCCATAACCGCAGCAACGGTAGTAAAAATCCGTCGGTGAAATTGTCGGCTAACGTTGAAAGGCAAAGACGAGCTGATTTGGTCGGCAATGTCGGTCGGGATATCTTCATTGTAGAGCGCTGCAGTGATATGAGATCATCCGGTCATATATAGTTTAGTTGTCCTCACGGCTAAGCAATGTTTTATCGAGTGTTTGACTACCGACTACCATGGTCGGAGAGCGCTGGAACCTGCGAAGATATTAGCTGATTGGAGACAGGGTGGACTTGCCCATACATGGTCACATCAGCATCGTTGTCGGAGAAATCGTAGGCAATATCATGTCCTAAGCACTGGCGTGGGCGAAATGTTAACCATTGAAAAATTATGCCTACCTGAGGTGCAAGCGCCGACGATGACAACCTTCTTGCCCAGGTGGTCTTCCGCAGTTCTATATTGCGTCGAATGGAGGACTTGGCCTTCGAACTTGTCCTACAATTGCCATCATTCAATCAGCGGAAGTACAGTTGACTGAAACATTTAGAGGCCAGACTTGATCAGCAATGATGGGGAGTTTCGGTACATTTGCTCCCCATCCCGTAGCGAACATCAGGTGCTTCACTTTTAGACTTCGAGAGGTACCATCGCGCTGAACATCAAGAAGCCACATCTGACTTGACTCGTCCCACTTAGCATGCCGTATGGTTGAAGATGTCCACACGTTGAGCTCGAGGGTACGAGCGTAGTTCTCAAGCCAATCGCCTAGCTAGAATACTCTGACGATCAGGCGCCGTCCATGGTGGGCATTCTCACACTGACCTTGGCTGCGGCAGGATAAGCGGGCCAAGTGGAAGGGAAGCTATAAGCGGAGGTAGCTGTCTTGTCATTTCCGCTGTCTCAGAGCATCACCTGACTTACGGCATGTATGGCATGTGATCACACCCTATGTGACGAACTTAGCGAAGCGAGATGGATCTTTTCTCGCAATTGACTCACAGACGGAGTCATGCAGGCACAGCGACTTGTAGCGGTTGCGCCACTGGCAAAATACCATCAGGAACGTGATGATAGCAACTGAAAATGACTCTTACGCTGTCTCCGACACGAGAGTTTCGTTCAATCAGTAGAGTCCGGACACCGAGAGCTTGGAGACGAGCGCCAAGGTCCAGACCGACGTGACCTGCACCCAGAATGACAGCTGTGGGATTACTGTTGGCAAACTCAGCATCGGCGACCCTCTTCGTCTGCCAATCTCCGTGCCACATAGATGTGTTGCGCAATTTGCCGACCTGGTCATGAAAGTTAGCCTAGGGTATTCTGAACCCAAGTTTTTTAGAGCGCTGCGCACACTCTCTGGATAATTGGTTAGCTCCTCCAATTTAGTAAACATTGTGTACGCCTTCCAGTCGCCGCTGGTGTTAACTAGATTGCAGGTGCCAATACCCTTCCCGACGGCTGTTTGAAAGGTGAAGGAGAATCTAAGGAGCGCTATATCGTCGAACGGGCGTTGCAGCGCTGGTGCTCGAAGAGCATCCAAGCTCAGTGACAATAGGCGGAACCCGGATGAAATGGTGTCATGGATATACTTCGTGATGTTTCGTAAGCCGTGGATTGTGCGGAAGTCCCAAGACAGTGCCAGTAAGTCTCGCCAGAAACTGTCCTCCAAGAACAAATTTGCGACATCAGGGGAGTGGGACTCAAGCGCAGCAGAGAACTTGTCGAACCAGGACCGCGCTACATCAGAAGGTGCGATGTCGGGCGGGATGCGAGAGTCAAGTCTCTCTGAGGTAGGTAAGACGAAGGGACCTGTCATTGTTGTGGCCATCACTGTGTTCGCCGGTGTGGTTGTCGATAATGAGAGCGTTCGTCCTGCAGACGTGGGACCTCATCCTGATTTATAACATGAATGATCGCTCGTTGACGAAGCGGGAGGTCTTCTGACCATGGTGACGGGAGAAGAATCAAGGCTTCTCCTCCAATCATCATGAGGGACCAGCTACATACGTTCAGGAGAACATCAGAAGCAGCTGAGAAAGATAAGACATATCTATTGGCGCAAAAACGTACTTCGACTCCTTGAGATGGTGTAGTTTCTCCGTCGATTTGTAACTAGATCTGCCGTGAATATGGTCCGCTGCGCCCAACAGGAATTGCTGAAGCTTAGAAAAACGTGCATACATTCCGCAGTCTGAGAGCCGTTGAAGTCATCTGCAAGTGCTGTCATCACCACCAACGGCTTTAGTGTGCTACATCGCACTATAGAGTGGATTTAGCACAATGAAGATTGCAGATGTCAAGATGATCATCAGCAGACTGCTACAGTCAGTATCGGAGGCCGTGAGCATGATGTATGGTCCGATTGTTCGGAAGTTGCTGAATACGGCATATCAAAGGCAAAGGTCTACATTCCAGCACAGGCAACAAGAGATGAAAATGTCGCAGGAGTCGAGCTCGGGGGAGAGTCGGCCACTGTGGCTAGCTTGTCATCCGTGACGCCACGCGTTCGTCACGCGTACCGTCACATGGTGACAAAGTACACTTCAGCGCTTCAGCTTCAGGTTAACGTTGGATCTCCTCTGCGACACTTGGAATCGGATTCAACACACCTTTTGAAAATCCGAAGTAGATTTCTGGAAGACCATCATGTCTCAGGGAACTGATGTCGAGCTGAGCGATGAGGTTGAGCTGATTGACGATGGAATGAATGAGGTAGGCCGGTCGTAAAATGCTGAACTATCAAGCTGAGTACAGCAGAGCGCAGGACCCAAGCATTGCTGTTACTGCTAATGTAATGTCAGCTGTACATGATGAGCGGCCAAAGAAATCGTTGACTCAGATTGCACGAGCGATCGAACACTTAGGATCCACTGAGGTGTTGGTACGTTGGCAACAACCTACAGTACTCCATGTTTCGATCTGACGATGTAGCAGGAGCCGCTTACATTAGTTGCTCTACTGTTGCCGTCTTCCAGAGACGGTGCCGAGCAGTTGCTGAACCTGATGGCGCAACAGTGCAGCGCTAAGGAGGTGGTTATGGCGACGAAGGAGGCCCTAGAGCACTTAGCACTCTCCTTGGATGGTGATGATGAGACGGAGGCTGTTCCAGACACAAATTCCGGCGCCACTCAGCTTGAGCGCGGCTTGCGACTTTATATCCGATGTGAGTGGAAGCAGTGTGATAATCTCATACTTCAAGCATAACCTCATTCAGCCGTTCCACGCCTTCCGAAGCGCAAAAAATCAGCGAGCGAGGTCCTACAACCCCTAGTTTCCGAGCTCGAAGCCTTAAATATGCGGATTGGAGGCACGGCTTCTGCAGAAGAAAGTCGTGCACTTATATCCTCGGCGTCTGAGTTAGCAACGTCGATATACGCATCGGTAGAATCGGATACCACTGTTGACATCAAACTTCTATCCGAAGTCAAGGCATGTGGCTTTTATTTTGCACCAATCTCATACAGTGCTGAGTGATTACAAGGCCATCCTGTACTCGTTCCTCAGTTCGGTGATCGAAGCTTTTATAGATGCCGTGAAGGAGGATCTCGCGACGAAGGCGTTTGCGGCACACTTCCCGAGATTGATCGTTCCGCAGTCGGAGGAGACATCGTCATCGGAGCAAGTCGGTGTCATATCGACAGTGCAGGTGAAGTGCTATTAATGTGGCACTGATCGTACACTGCGCTCATGACTCGCGACCGCAGGCAGCCGTGACAGCCCTGGGTTTCCGCATATCGGACTATGAGTCTCGTTTATCGCTCGGTTCTCTGGTTCTACTCGCACACAGTCCTTCATACTCGTTCTCCGTTCCCATGCTCACATCCTTCTTCCCCATCATCTTGATATCTCTACAGTCCAACACTGCTCTTGATGAGGTCCTCTCCCTCCTCATCAACTCGATTGTTCCATTGCAGTCCCAATCGCCCAGCGAGCTCCCACCCGACCTGATCGTTCCGCTCGCGCATGTTCTCCCGCCGCTCGCGAGTGTACATCCAGAGCCATCAACCCGGCATCAAACATTTCGTCTCCTTTCTGTTGTGCTCTCACTCGCACCGTCACCGCTCAGGCTACAGCTTCTATATGGTCTCTTGACAGACCCGGATTCGTTGCCTCAGATGCGCGTTGCGGCTGTGGGTCTGGTCAAGGAAGCTGTTTTAGAGGGGCTTTCGACTACAATGGGCTCTTCGGATGCAGCGCGGAACGTCTTCGCGTCACCGATATTCTTGCAGACGCTCGGGTCAACGATCTTGCAAACCGATCCGCCTGAATTGTTCACGTCTGGCGAACAGCTCTCCCTAGCGGAGTTTCTGGAGAGCGCCGAGCCACTGAGACTCGTCGAATGTCTCGCCTTATATTATGTGCTCTTGCTCAGAGATGTGCAGAACAGGGTAAGTGTGACTCATCCTCATCATGCTAGACGAACTTCTACATATGTGGTGCTGACTCTGGTGCAGACCGGTGTGCGAGACAAGGACAACCTCAGCAACGTTGAGCGCACGTTGCTTAGACCACTAAGACAGCAATTCGAAGCTTGGAACCATGGTATGAGTTGCCTAATTACATCCGAGGTGGCTGAATCTGATATTACTCAGATGGAGATTCTTCGCATACTGGTGACTCAGAAATGCAGTTGGCGATCCTAGACATGTGGCTCGACCGCGTCAGTGACGCAGTAAAGAGCATATATGCGGTTTGAGGGGGTAGTGAGAGCTTGTAGCCGGTGGCACGTATCAGTCCAACAGTCACTCTTCTAAGATAGATGCATGAGCGTGTCTGTGCCTCGCTCTACTAGTTTTCGACAAACAGGGAGCAGTGGGAGCTAAGAACCAATCTCAGATCCCTGTTATAAGGTGAGGATGTGGGCGCTTAGTCGTACTCGTATTCTGTGATGAAGTCAGCCGGGTCCCGTCAGCTCAAGTACGCTTCCAACATTCTTGTCCCGACGTCCGTATACCCCAGCTATCGTAATATCCTGTTAACTGGGTACGTTCTTCGGGGACACGCCATAAATGAGGAGCCATATGTCAATTGCAAGACATGCTACCACGAAAGCGGAGAACAAAGAAGGTTTGGCACGCGAAGGTGCACCGCAGTATGGAGGCATATAAAAGATTCAAGTTCGACGAATGTGTGCGTCGACGAATGTGTGCGTCGTGAGATCAATGTCCTGCGTCTCACTCCTAGCCCTCTCCGCTCAGAAAGCTACCGTGATTGGAATGGTGCTTTCTGCAATGGCATATGGTGAGAACAAGCCTTTTTCCTATGTGGCGAAAGCTTAAATTTGATCAATAGGAGCTCACGTGTCGCTGTTCTTCAGCATAGCACGACTTTACCTGAAGCCCGCGACTCAGCATCGCTATGGTCGTTCGCTGCTCCTGTATATCTGTCCATCCTTTGTTTTGGCTACAGCCGGCATCGCGTCGCAGTTACGTCTGCAGTACGCGATGTTTTTTGACGGTTCGGTGTGTCTTCATGGCGTAGCTGTGTATCTGCATGAGCAATGTCAAAGTCCGCTCACTATTGTCACCACGGTGATGTGCGTGGAATC
The DNA here is from genome assembly GCF_001632365.1 of Laetiporus sulphureus 93-53. Lineage (NCBI taxonomy): Eukaryota > Fungi > Basidiomycota > Agaricomycetes > Polyporales > Laetiporaceae > Laetiporus > Laetiporus sulphureus. Next base: position 495,103 of record NW_024468514.1, on the reverse strand, counting down.
TCTTAATTTGTAGAATATCTGCTGAACGGATTATGCGCTGTAGGTATCTTCTCCTGAATTGGACGTCTGCTGGACTGCTGGTATGCACAGCGTGGGCAAGTGCTGTGGAAATGTCAATTAACGCATTCAACAGCTCTATCGGTTCTACGTGATATTCAACAAGAGCATTATTGCTCTGACTGTAGCAATCATTTCCATCTTGGCTCTTATCCGTACGTGTCCTCTCGATCAACTTATATTCTTTTTGAATCTCTGGTCGTCGCAGTTGTCGCCTCAACACATATGCGAGACCTTGCCTGCATCACTTCGGATCTCTGGACTGACACACCCATGGGAGCCGGCATTGCCTGCATAGCTCTCTCCCTCGCCCTACACATCCTGTTGACATTCGCGATCGTCGTGCGCATCCTCGACATACGCCGAATGATCATACGGTATTCTACCAAACGACATGGGAAGCTTTACATATCTATCGTCACAGTACTCATCGAGTCGGAGTTGCTGTATACCATCGTGGCGATATTCGCCTTGGTTGTCTTTGCTGTCAAAAGTCCCATTCAGACCGCATTACTTCCACTACTGGGTCAGATGCAAGTGAGTGACATCACCAATCCTTAATGAACGATACAATATTCACGGATCTTCTCAAAGGCGATTCCTGCTTTGATGATCACCCTGAGAGCACTTGAGGGCCGTTTTATATTGGAAGAAACAGTCAAGATGACGTCCATGCAATTTCAAGATGGTGATCTTGAGAAAGCACTGTCTAAGGACGATGATCATTGCTGGGATTCCAACACAACGTACGCATACCCAAGCACTGTGGACGACGATGATCTCTCGAAATCTCCTCTGTCGCCGAATGGAATTGGTTGTCATATGAATAATGTGACCCTGCCACAGCTGCCGGATCGCCCTTACCTTGAACCGCCAAGGAAGAAGCATCAACCTTGTCAGTTCTTCCGTTCTGTTTTTGCGACGCATCTTACCAAGTTGTAGCGACTAGTGCCATTGTATCGATGAACTGCCCATTGTATCAGTGGCGTCTCAACCAGACTAAGCCAACAAGCTAGGCCGAGCTGTTTCTTGCGCTCAACTGACCTGAGACGCGGGTGGACATCAAGCCGGCAGCTCGAGAAGATGATGTCTCTTCCAGTGGACCGTTTCGATGACGCTCACTTGCATGGCTTGCACAGAGCTAGGCATGTTTTGCGTGATGGTTATGGTCCACTGATGCATTTGGATGGCAGGACGGTCGTGCTCATTGGACGTTGTTGGAACTAGTACCGTATAGTCTGCTCAGCTGGCCCATTGCTTATGTCGAAGAAGTTAGTATACTTTGCATTGTATAGCAGTGCAACACCGCCGCTTCTGACAGACGTTGGATTTCTTTTTGAGAGCAAGGAAAAGTTGTCTGAGCATGTCTAGATTATTATTAAATCAGCCAATCAAACGTTCCCTCAGGCTGCACTAGTGTGAGGCCTGTGAGAAGTTATTTGAATTATGTACGTCTTTGATGGTGCGATACCTTTGTGTTTTACTTTAGATAGAACAACGAATTTCATCAAACGGTACGTCTGCCACTGCTTAGGCATGCAAGACAGATATGTAGAGCGCCAAGAATCACATGCCCGGAGGGGATGTCTCCCCACTGGTCAGGGCCCCAACCTCGCACTTGGACTTGTTCGAACGCCTCTCGCACCTCACATTTCTCGCGGAATCCTGTTGATTTGTGCATCGAGCGAGTGAAAACGCGATCCAGGATTCTAGACACGCGAGATAGCAGCAATTATCGAGAAAGTGCTTTCCAGCGATGCGATGAAACGTGTCTGTTGATTTCCAATGTCGAGATTTCCGGTACAATGGAGGTCGGGTGCATCTCATGCCTCCCATCGGTCGCTTCTCCTGCTGTTTGTCTCGTTGCTGTTGCTTCGCTCTCGCCTGATTACAGGACCAAAAGATTTTGTCAAGAAACTGAAGGCTGTCACGGCAAAGCGGCCAATTACCCCAGAAGAGCTTGCACGAGCTCTCCAACAGGTCTACATCAGTGAAGCTAATGGCAGCGAGACACTGCTTGTACCTAATGACGAGGGAATAACGAAGGTCTGTCAGTCATTGCAGTTAAATTCTGTGTCTGTAATCGCTTCTGGTTTGTGAGCGTTCGTAGCCACATTCAGTATCCGCTGAGCAACTTAGCACCTGCAGAATTGTCTTCAATCAACTTGCAGATGTTCTCTAGATAGTCTCCGTTACTGATTTCGTCCTGCCGGCCAGGTTCTCATCCGCCATACTCCCCCTTCCGTCTTCGCTGCGAATGCCAAACACTTCCCTCCCGTACCCACGTCTCACAAACCCAACCTTGACAAGGCGTTCCTTAAGCAGCTCCTTGCAATCATGCGCATCGCGTTCCCCACCTGGCATTCACGTGAGGCTGCGATACTCCTTGCGCACAACTTCTTCCTCGTCTTCCGTACTGTGCTCAGCATAGCTGTTGCACGACTCGATGGGCGCATCGTGCGGGATTTGGTCAGCGCGGACGGGATAGGCTTTTCGAAGGGCTTGGGTTTGTGGTTCGCTCTCGCCATCCCGAGTACTTACACGAACACTATGGTCGGCGCATCAACTGTAATTCTGTGACATTCATGCTGAATGAATTGGATGGACCAGATCCGTCACTTGCAAGCAAAGCTTTCCCTCAGGCTACGAACGCGCTTATCGCGGTACACCGACGACTTGTACCTGTCCTCCTTCCCCGACCTGAGGTACTATCGGGTTGCACAGGAGGGTGGCCTCGAAGATGTCGATCAATACATCACTTCCGACATTGCTGCCTTCTGCGATTCGCTTTCTGGCATCTAGTACGTTGCGCCACATCCTATCACATTCTGCTCTCATCGTTCTGCCATTGCACAGTGGGAACGTGCTCAAGCCATCCTTGGACTTGCTGCTATTCACCTCGCAGTTGTCGCGCACCCTTGGCGTACGAGGCACGATCCTGCTCGGCCTCAATTACTACGTGACTGCGGCCATCCTCCGAGCGGCGACGCCGGCGTTTGGGCGCCTGGCAGCTGTAGAGGCTCAGCTAGAGGGCGAGTATCGTGCGGGGATGGGTAGAATTGATCGTGAGAGCGAGGAGATCGCGTACGTTCTCATACACGTTTTGCTGCGGCGGCTGAATACTGACGGATAAGCTTGTTTAAGTTTCTATGGAGGGGGACAGCGAGAGAGAAGCATCCTGTGGCGCGCATATTCTCGGCTGATCAAGCACATTAATTCGATATACAAGGTAAGCACTATGGATCGGTACTGTTTCACAACATCCTCACTCATCGCGAGTAGATCCGGATAGCATATGAGTGGACAGAAGACTTCGTGATCAAATACCTATGGAGCGCGGCGGGATACTGTTTGATTTCCGTCCCGGTCTTCCTCACGAGACGCAAGAACGCCGCTGTCCAGACAGGCGGATTGCATAACCTCAGCAGGGTCAATGACGAGGTGGCGAACCGTACTGAAAGTGAGCGATCACGCATCCTCTAGCGTGATGTCCTCTCACATGATTTCCGATAGCCTACATCTCCTCTCGTCGGTTGCTCCTCTCACTTGCCGATGCGGGTGGACGGATCATGTATGCATACAAAGACCTGCTCGAGCTCGCGGGCCTCACCACCCGACTGTATACCCTTCTCTCCACCTTGCACAATCTCCCTCCTCTCCCGCCCAACACGGATTCAGCGCACGAGGACTGGATCGAGCTCAAGCACGTGGACGTCGGTGTTCCCCAAGGCAAGGCATCCGACTCCAGCGCGTCTGCGCCCTCGTCGTGGATACTGGTCAAAGACTTGTCACTCGCCTTGCGCAAGGGCGAGCATCTAATGATCACGGGAAGCAACGGCGTGGGCAAGACGGCTGTCGCTAGGGTGCTGGCGGGGCTGTGGGCCGCGCAGGGCGGGGGAGAGGTGCGCATACCGCCAGGGAGGAAGGGCGTGTTTGTCGTGCCGCAGCGGTCGTATATGGTCACAGGGTCCCTGCTTGACCAGTGAGTCGTGCATGAAACTCAGCGTGCTGTGAGTTGCTTGAATTGTTGACGGCGTTGTAGAATCATCTATCCTCACTCGTACCCGGAGTTCTTGGAATCGGGAAAGACGGAGGAAGACCTTTTGAAGATTTTGACTGCGGCGAATTTGGCGTACCTTCCGGCACGCGAGGGAGGCTGGTTTACAAGGAAGGAGTGGAGAGACGTGTTGAGTGGCGGTGAGAAACAGAGAGTGAGCATTCTCTCTCCTGTCCCTGTGCTCGAGGCTGGCGATTATTCCCTGTGGCTCATCCGAACATCTTCCATGGACACTGACACCCGTTTTAGATGGGGCTGGCACGAGTGTTCTACCATAGACCGAAGTTTGCTGTTCTAGATGGTATGATCTTCATGTCACAGGTGTGAACGCCAGACACTCATCTCTCTATTCAGAATGCACAAGCGCTGTATCTAGTGACGTTGAGGGTAGGATGTACGAGCACGCGAAATCACTCGGAATCACTCTCATTACGATATCTCTCCGGTGTGTACCTCGTCGTTCTCATTCGTCACTATCGCTCATCCAACATCCCTCCAGACCGTCGCTCATGCGTTATCACACACAACTGCTCACGTTGGAGGGCGATGGCACCGGAAAGTGGACGCTGTCGCGCATGGGCACCGCGGAAGAGCGGGTGGGTATAGATCGTGAGATCTCGACGCTGGAGGGCAAGCTCGCAGATGTGGAGCAGTGGGAGGCGAGGGTAAAGAAGCTGAATCAAATGCTGTCTGTACAAGAGCAGTGAAGGCGACTATTTCGTGCAGTGCCTTGCGAGTTATCGTGGATTACCAACTTACTATTTGATGTGTTTTCGACTGTAGAATACCTGCAATTTAAATTTTTCGAATATCTGATGACTTGAGGACCAGATCAGTGGCGTTTATGCAAAGAGTGCGTCAGCGCATAGCCAAAGCGTTTAGCACGTGACCGTATACGCATTGCCACACACGCGACGTGCCTTAAGCGCCCTTGCTTTTTGGGCGCCCGATGGATGACTAAGCATACAGATTCAGCACGGCTTGTCCCAGCATCGACGCACTCCCATTACTTCCGCCACAACCTCCATCACTACTCGTCACGTCCTCCTCATCCCATCGAACGTAATAGATCTCTGCCTGTGCAGTTTCACCTTGACTTGGCGGGTGCGAGCGGAGCCGGTACCGACACGCGCTGACTCACTTCGCACTGCTTTCCAATATATTAAACGAGCTTGAAACGCTTTGACGATTATCTCTAAACCTCTTTGCATGGCCCATACCACTCCTTCTGCCCCGCTTTCTGCCACGACAAGTTCTGCATTACCGAACGGAAACGACCACCCACAGCGACAAAAGCCCCCAGGGCGGTCGAGAAGAAAGCCCCCTCCCAACGCTGACCAGCCCGCCTCGACCGGCAATGGTGAACCTTCACAGGGCACAATTCAACGTCGGAGACCTATCAAGCAACAGCGGGAATGGTCCGCATCAGCTCGGGGAAATGAGAATGCTTCTCACGGATGGCATGTGAGTGCGGAGGTCCCAAGTCATGCGGAAGCAGCAGCCTCAGCAAGTCGACCTTCAGAGCAGAGGAGGATTTCCACCCGCCTACCCCGTTCTCCATCGAGAACATCGGCTACATCAGAACATGTCACATCAGTTCAGGGAGGGCCGGCGGCTCCCGTGAATGTAGATGCTCCAAATTCAGAGAGTTCGGTAGCCTCAGGTAGCCGATCTGCAAGGCCAGGGAAACCTCACACTCGTCCTCCTCCCTCTGCAAATTCATCTGCTATGTCCGAGCATGTCGTGTCTACACAGGGAGAGTTGGATGGGAAGATGCCTGCTGCTCCTCGGCAAGGACCCAGAACTAGCCGCCGTTATGGAAAGTTCAACAGCCTCCTGACGGTCTCAGCGGCAGCGGCGCCCGCGAAGCAGGAAGTCTCTGCAACTTCATCTGCCATGTTCGAGCATGTAGTGTCTGCACAGGCAGAGTTGGACGGGAAGAAGCCTGCTGCTCCTCGGCAAGTACCCAAAAGGAGCCGTCGTGGTGGAAAATTCAACAGCTCCCTGACGGAGTCGGCGACGGCGGCGTTCGAGAAGCAGGAAGCGAAGCCGTCGCAGAAGCACCGCAACGCTGCTCCAAAGGCGGACGATCTCACGTCGCGACTCATCCGTGACCTCAGCACAGCTCCTTATCCTGACTGTCTTATCTGCTTCGCTGCTATTCATCCTGCTCAACCGACATGGTCCTGCTCGCCTTCAATTCCGATCTCTGCCGCGACAGACGACGAGGGCGATGGCTCACGACCGAGAGCTAACACGGCACAGTGCTGCTGGACGACTTTTCACCTGAAGTGCATTCGGGCGTGGGCATCGAAGAGCGTGAAAGATATTACGGCGGCATGGCGTGCGCGTGGCGTGGAGAAGAAGGGAGAGTGGAGGTGTCCAGGATGTCAAGCGAAGAGGGAAATTGTGCCAAGCGGGTATTGGTGAGTCAACATGTCTCGCATATCTGTTCGGCGACTCATGACCACTTAGGTGTTTTTGTGGATCTACCCTCGAGCCCAAGCTTTCTCGTCTTGCGACCCCACACTCGTGTGGGAACCTATGCTCTCGTCCCCGTGCTTGTGGGCATCCCTGTCCTCTTGCATGCCACCCGGGTCCATGTCCGCCCTGCCAGGTGACGTTACAGCTTCCATGCCACTGCGGAAAGCAGATGCTCTCATTCCGGTGCTCACATCTCGCGCCGGAAAAGACAAGCGACAAGACAGCCGCGGAACTGTCCTGCGGGCAAAAGTGTGGGCATAAATTAAGCTGTGGGAATCATGACTGCGAGGAGATATGCCATCCCGGACCTTGTCCGCCGTGCAAGGTTCGGCATAAGGCGCGATGTTACTGCGGGAAGGAGGAACGGGAGCTGGGGTGTGGTGAGGGCGAGGAGAAAGAGTGCGCTGTAATGGAAGAAGGTCAGGAGAAGAGGTGGACTGGGCAGTTCGAATGCGGAGAAATATGCGGGCGACCGTTCGACTGTGGCATCCACACTTGTTCCAAGCCCTGTCATCCGCCGTCGCTCACGCCTGAGCCTTGCCCCCGCTCCCCGTCGCTCGTCACACATTGTCCGTGCGGCAAGCACGTGCTCAAGCCGTCTTCTTCACCATTCTTCCCTCCTGGTACATTGCTTATGCGGACATCATGCACGGATCCTATTCCGACGTGCGAGTCGAACTGCATGAAGCCGCTCGAGGGATGCAGTCACGCATGCTCAGCTCGCTGCCACACCGGCCCATGTCCGCCGTGCCGCATCATGGTTGTGCGTCCCTGCCGGTGCGGTGCGACGACGCGGGACGTGCCGTGCTTCGAGGACCAGGCGCGTGGACGCGATGACCCTGGCGTGGAAGAAATCTTTTGTGATCGGCCTTGCACCGCGCTGCGGGCCTGCGGGAAACATCGGTGCAATCGCTTGTGCTGTCCGCTGGCGAGCCTTGCGAGCGCAGCGAAGGGTAAGGGGAAAAAGAAGGCGGAAATGGAGAGCGCGATAGTGGACGAGGCAGGGTGGCACGAGTGCGACCTGGTTTGTGGGAAGTTGCTATCTTGCGGAAACCATCATTGTGAGCAGCGCGACCACAGAGGCGCATGCCCGCTGTGCCTGAGGAGTTCTTTTGATGAGGTGAGTCCCCGTTAGCGTCGATGATCACATTCCGGCGATTTTAACCACTGCTGGCTGGTAGATGATTTGCAATTGTGGGCGCACGATTCTTGAACCACCAATTCCGTGTGGAACCCGCATAAGCTGTCATTATCCGTGTGCGCGTCCCCCGCCGCCCTGTGGTCATCCGAAGGCCCAGCATCTATGTCACGAAGATCCGATTCCATGCCCGCCGTGTGTTTTCTTGACAAGCAAGCGATGTGCATGTGGAAAAAAGATGGTCGACAACGTAAAGTGCTCGCAGGAGAAGGTTTCATGTGGAACGCCGTGCGGAAAGTAAGACGTATTCTGGCTCTGCTGTCAATGACGGATGCTGATTGTCTCATCCACTGTTTAGGTTGCTCGCGTGCGGGTTCCATCGTTGCGAGCGCTTGTGTCACAGCGACGCTTGTGGTCCCTGTACAGCGGTCTGTGGCAAGCCACGTAAACTTTGGTATGTTGCTTCTTTTTTTCGTTTCCCCGTCGATAACGGTGCGCTCATGGATATACTGCACCAGCCTTCCCGCTCATCACCCTTGTCCCTTACCGTGTCACGCACCTGCGGCCTGTTCCGAGGCAGAGCCCTGCCGCTCTATCGTGACTCTCACCTGTCCTTGCGGGCGCATCCGCCAACAAGTCCCTTGCGGACGCTGCACTACCAACCCTACGGGTCGCGAACACTCGCAACAGCTCAAGTGCTCGAACGAATGTCTGGTCGCCAAGCGTAATGCTCGTCTCGCGGAAGCTCTAGGCATAAATCCAGACCGTGGTACGATGCATCCAGTCACGTACAGTGACGAGTTGTTAGCGTTTGCGAAGGCCAATGCGAAATTTTGTACCATGGTTGAGAAGAGCCTAGCCGAGTAAGTTCTATCACGATTCAGATATCAGATGGGAAACTCATGTGGTCCCCCTTTTCTATTTTTCTAAAAAAAGCTTCCTCTCGTCCGACAAGAAGAGTCAGATCTTAGCACCGATGCCGGAAGTAAGGCGGAAGTTCGTTCATGATGTAAGTGACGGTCGTCATTCCCTTCTAGAAATTGGCCGGGCTAATGTTTCGGATGCAGCTCGCTGCTGTATACCGCATCGACACGCAGATGGTGGATCAAGAGCCAAACCGCAGCGTTCAGCTTTTTAGGCGGATTGATTCGCGGCTACCCGCTCCCCTCCTCTCGGCCGCCGCCACGGTACCACAATCGTCATCCAGCTCACCTGCTTTCAATCTCGGCAAATTAGCAGATCTACGCAGCCCCACCGTGCATCAGTTGCCTCGAGCCGCTGCGCCTCCGGCGCGTTCCATAATTCCTCCGCCCACGTCGGGGCTTGGAGGCTGGAGCGCTGCTGTTGCGCGTCCGCCGAATTCGGCTTCTTCCAGCGTGTGGGCTTCCAGGCCTGTGGGGTCACCGCCTGCAACTCGTCCGTCGTCGGCAGTTTCACTCCCTCATCCCCCACATCAAGCGGTTACTATCGCCGCCCATGCGGATGAACATGTCCCAGATAGTTGGGAGGATGATGCATGAAAAGGTACCGACTCTAGAGTGTAGTAGAGGTATTGGTTAATATGTAATATGCACAGACTACGTATACAGATACCGTACATGCGTGTGATGCATATGGTTAACTTATAACTGTCCCCATCATGCGACGTATAATTTGCTCATATTTTTTTGTTTATTCCAGCTTATCCAACGGATAAAGCGGCCAGTTTTTCACTGTGGCACCCTTTCTCTCGATATTCGGCACTGCTTCCGTGAACTACGCGTATCCTCAAATATAATGTCGTATTTCCATCGGACCCGTAACGCGGAATACACATGATATAGGGATCAAGCTCGGATGCGGATAGAATCTTGCTAGGCCGGTGGATTCTCATGCCGGTACACTGTGCAGTTCTTCCTCGTGCGGTTACGTCGTAGAGTTGTGCAATGGAAGAGCATGTTGAGACCCCACCGAGTGATTTTCTTTATCGACGAGCTCAAGCACCCACACCTAAATCCCAGACTCAATATTTCCCATGCATGACTTCTTATCGGCGGTACACGTCTTTGCATACAAGTACATTATGTGGTTACATCTCGGCCTTTCCGCCGCTCGTCTCACGCCAGTACTTCCACATCACTCCGCGATCTTGATCACGAGCTTTCCAGTGGTCTTTCCACCAGTAAGGTCCTTCTGTGCCTGCTTGACACCTTCCGCTGTGAAGGGATACTCACGGAAAACGTTGATCTTGAGCGTCCCGTCCGCGATGAGTTTGAACAGCTTGGTGGTGTACCTGCGGCCTTCCTCCGGGGTAGCGATGTAGTTACCCAGCCTACGAAGGTGTGATTACAAGTCACCCTGGAGGATTGCAGGAAAAAACGTACGTCGGTCGCAAGAGCCTCAGATTCTTCTCGGCCAGCTTGAGCGGCGCGAAAGGTGGGACCGCGCCGGAGGCATTACCTACAGAGACCAACGTGCCCTTCCGGCGGAGGAGCTTGAAGTCATTGTCAAATCTACATGGCTCGCATCAACGTGACGCCCGCAGTCGGTGCGCAGTGTAAGACGCACGTATCCTTGCCTACGCCGTCGAAGACCGCATGGACACCCTCGCCATGCGTGATCTCCAACACACGCTGCACGGTGTCCTCCTTGGGGTACAGGATGACATGGTCTGCGCCGTGCGCACGCGCGAGCGCCGCCTTCTCGGGCGTGCTCGTCGTCCCGATGACGGTCGCACCGCGCGCCTTGATGAGCTGCGCGAAGAGAAGGCCGAGCCCACCTGCGACGGTGTGCACGAGGATTATATCGTTTGGTTGGACGTTATACGCCTCTTCGACGAAGGACACGACGGTTATGCCTGTACGATTGGTGACGCATCATGATGTTGGAAAGCCTAGATCGTCTTCTTATGTTTATAATATGCACCTTGAGCAAGACCGGCTGCTGCCGTGCGTAGCGGTACGGATTCAGGTACCGGAAAGACGTTCTTCCATGGTACACTGGCGTACTCCGCGAACAGGCCGAGGTTATACTGCGTACCCAGTAAAGTCAGTCGCGAACACTGCGCCTTGGCATTCGCACGACATTACGCACCACCGCGACTTTGCCACCCACGGCAAAATTTCGTTTCTTGTACTCTTCGTAGTTTACGACGTTCTCGTCGGATGGCAGGCTGGCAATAGTGCCAGAACCTTCGCTGCCAACGATGAACGGAAACTGGTTGATGTTGTACAAGCCTTTCCTGATCAAACGCAAACGATCATTTAACGGTTCCGCGTAAATTATCATGGAGGACGGATTAAACGTCACCTATAGTAGGTATCTATGAAGTTTACGCCGCCATAGGCCATCTAGAACGTAACCAACCAATCACATCCACCTGCATGCATCGAACCTCCCTGTGTGCAACGCACCTTCACGAGGATATTGCCAGGCGCAGCCTGCGGAACGGGGACAGCTGCCTTCTCGATCACGTCAAAGTCTCCCTGCTTGTTGATCAAAATCGCCTGCATCTGCGACGGAGACGACATTTGTGGATAGCGAATAGTGATGAACCTTGACAATCGGACGAGTTGGGAGCGGAACGGTGCAAACGATCTCAGTATCATGTCCGTCGGGACCAGATTCGCTGACAAATGACCGAATAACTGTGGATTTTTTGCTCTCGTAAGCCCATCAGTGCTGCGAGCGCTGTTGATTGAGATGTTGTATCATTTAATGCTATTGAATGGTTCATCACCTCATCGGTCACCTGCAGCGTATAACTATTATTGTGTCAGATGGTCTCTGGGGAATAACAATTTTAACCATGTAATATGTCATTCAAAGGTCACACTATCTCAACTTTGCCCAAATGCTCTTCAGCGTACGGGACATTTTTTGAAGCTTATATATCATTCCCTCTTATGGGTCCGCTGAAACGTTATCCTGGAACTACATGGCGTTGTGGCCCGCGTGGCGCAAGCGCTCGATGTCACCGCCCCCCTTGTCTTTTGCTAAATGTCTCCATCTACTTGTTCAACAATGCAACACTCTTTGTTCAATGTTCAATGCCTGCATTTCAAAACAATCATGCATTTACCGGAAACAAGGCTTTTCGGAAGGATTCATAGTGATGATCGACACAGACGATCCGTGATGCGACGCCGGTTTGTATGTACATGTTCGATTCTCCTTCGTGAAAAACAGGACGATGGCGCATCTATAACCCTTCCAAGGACGCTGGTCGCATTACGATGAATTCCCACAAAGCTGGTGACGGAGATACGTTTGACTCGTTCAGTTTCCTACAGAAACCGGAATTCTTCATTGTTTACAACGCGGATTCCCTCTTGCCTGCTGCTTATCCAACCAATTCCTCTCGTTCAGCCCCGGCGAGTAGAGGCGAATGTAGACGACCACTCATTCGCCGACTGGCTCTCGGAATCTGCGAAGAGGGCATCGGAGCTGGACTCCATGATGTAATGCATCGTTTGGCCTCGCCAAGTCATGCTATACCATCACGAGCGTCGGGTGCTCCGACGAGACCGGCGACTTCGCGAAGTTGTGCGTCAAGCGGGTGCTGAGGCGACGCTCCGTGCATCTGATGCGTATGGCAACAGTCCTTCAGCCAGCTCCAGTTGCGTAGTAAAAGTGGTCTTCGTTCTCCTCGTGCACAGCGAGGCAGCCCTTCTCAGATGACTGATACTGTCTGGTGCTACGCCGACTAACGTTATGTGGCCAAATCGGTCTTCTAGCGTTCTGAAGAAGGTCGTCGAGAACAAATTTAAAAGGAAGCTGCTTATCTCCGATCGCTATCTTTCGGCATATCAGCTCGTGGCCAACATGAGTCGCTGGTGGGGATGCTATATTATAAAGCTGGTAGAGCGAGAGCTGGGGAGTGTCGGGTGACAAGTCGCGCTCACTTGATTACTGCGAGGTACCGGCTGGCACTGTCTTCTCCTCAGTAACTAGCCAGGAACACGGTTCCATGGTCACTTCGGAAACAGTCTCGGAGTACGCAGATATTACGGGTGAGGTTCGGACTGCTCTGCGAGCTGATCTCAATTCACATCTCGTATCTCAATCAAGTGATCAAGTACCTCAATGTCGCCGCCACTTGCTGCCTCGTTTATGATATGCTCATTCATCTCGGCGACGAGGTGAGCATGATGAGCTTTGATTACCTCTACGCTGTTGAGACATATTCTGCAGATCGAGTACATCTGGAAGTAAGTTTATGAACGCCGGACATGATCGATCACTCACCGATTGCTGCCCAGAGCATCGCATTCATGGATGAAGTGGATATATGCCTTCATCAGGCACTTCCCATACATCGTTCCCATGTACGTGCCATCATTTTCCGAGCCTTCGCCCTCGCGATGCAATTACGGATGCTGATTTACCTCTGATAGAACAATCAATGTTTTTCTCCCTGGATCAAGCAGCGGCAGTCGGCTGCACTCGAACCAATGTCGAGGGTTCATCACATACCAATTCATCGCGAATGAAGCGCTGACTGTAGCTGTCGAGGCTATTCTGATCGCACGAGGTGCGTCTATCATTTATACCCTGAAGCTGACGCTCGCTGATGGCTCACCTGAACCGTAGTCTGCGCCATGTTTAATCGCAATAAGCCAGTCGTCGGCCTCGTCATTGCGCTTTTCGCTATGGAAGTCGCTGCCATGATCACCGTCCTCGCGTTCAGCATACCCAGAATCCAGTTCAGCCCGACATGCCTGATCACACACACTCCGAGTATCTTCACGTCCTACTGGTGCGTTGAACGCCACTCCTGAGCTAGTTATTCCAATCTGAGTGGGTGAAAAGGCTGTGGTCTCTCGCGTTCGAGACCTTCCTCTTTGCTTTGACCTTGATTAGGTTTTTCTCTGATATACGCCGAGGCCTGTCGGGAACCTCCGTGTTGTACATCCTAGTTCGAGACGGGATGTGGGCGTACGCTGTCATCTTCGGTTCGTACCTGTTGATCGTATGATCGGTGACGGTTTCTTGATGCATTTCATGCGTAGCTATCATGCTGCTGAACACGCTGTGCTACCATCTCATAGATGGTTCCCTTGCGGGGCTTTGCTTTTGGTGAGCTCATTTTGCTTGCTGCAACGCAATCTCGACTGAACATGTTGATCGCCCAGCTGGGAGTTTGCTATAATGTCCATCGCGGTAAGTCGCATTAGTATCTCGCGTGACCTTCGTATACTGATCATTCAGTCCCAGGGATCCCACGTCTTGCTCAACTTGCGACGGTTCAGTCATCGTTCGCATGAATCTGACGGGACGACGTTGAGGATGGAGCTGCTCGGCAGTATTGAATTCGCCGGCCGCTCCATGCCTGCTGAAGCTGATGATTGGATGTCAGACACAGTGATCACTAGCACTGCCGGGCATGATATGACGTGAGCTTTTGTGCAGCGTTGACGAGTATATAACACAGCGTGCACAGCAATATTTTTCCACTGAAGAAACCGTGAAAATATAGTAAAAGAATATAAAGCCCTGCCTTGGAAAAATGTTAAGAAATATTATGCACATGTTTCCATATTTGGGTAGCACATGCCCATATATAGCAATTTAATGATGGAGGAAGCTTCAATTTCTTCACCATTTTTCCAAATCAAAGCTTAATATGTTTTCAGAGTTTCTCTATTGTTTTCCAATGGAAAAATGTTGCTATGCACGCTGTGTAAATGAATCGTAAAACGGTGCTATGGCTGTATTAGTCCTGTCATTAATTATCGTTATCCGAGAGCGTAACAATTACTCTTCAGATTACCTGCCCGACGACATACGCCTAAAACACCCCATCTCATTAAATGATATCATGGTGCATTTAGTTGTCGCCTCAAACAAATAAACTTCATGACAGCACACCTTCGAATCGCAAACACGGTAGCATTGCTAGATCTCGACGTGAGTATACGCTGCAGCTGGTCGTTCTTAGTACTGTTGCGACCGACTGATCCGCAAGATCAAGGCTCCAGATGAAACCGCTGCTTCACTTTGACCTGTTTCTTCTTCAGACGATCCTTACGTCGAGAGCAGAGCGATGCGCTGGCATTTGAAGGGAGTTGCCTATGCCAACTCTTGCTGCCACAAAATGGAACGCGGACATTCTCAATAGCGCTTCTCTGAAAGTCAGGATGCAAGACTCGCCTTGATACCACTCTGTCAAATTCCTGCCTCGTCGGTCACGTTTTCACCGTCGCCTGTGTTCGCAGGGACTGAAACAACAACACTTTGGTCAGAAACACCAGCACTGACGAACACTGTAGCTGGCTCAGCTTCCATCTCCTGCCGCTTGTTCGTTTCAATCAAAGATGGAAAGTTCTTCTGTACAATTTTTCCAGGGCATGACTTTACTTATTTCTGGTGTATTTCCATCAGATTTCCAGTGGAACAACCTCGTGACGCAGGCTGTGAAAGCTGCCTACTTGGCAAACGCGGAAAGTCGTTCAGTTGCCTACAAGAACGGGAATTTTCACTGCTTTCGATGTGCATTATCGCTTGCCTGCTTCTTGTTCAAACGATTCCTCTCGTTCAGCTTGCTCAGTCTCAACGGACGAAAGCGGATATCAGACAACCACTAATTCTCTAACTGACGCTCGGAACCTACGAAGAGCATCGGAGCTGGACTCCGTGATGTAATCTATCATTTTGCCTCGCCAAATCATGATATAGCATCGGATGCTTCGATGAGACCGTCAACTTCGCGAAGTTGTGCATCATGCGGGCACTGAGACGACCCCTTTGTACATCCCATGCGTATTGCAACGGTCGCGCGTGTCTATTACACCTGCTCCTGGTGGTTAGTAAAGCTGGTGTTCGTCCTATTCGTGCGCAGCAAATTTCCTATATCAGAGAAGCAGCCCTTCTCAGATGATTGATACTTTCTGGCGCTACGCCGGCCACGTCTATGTGGATGATCAGTCTTCTAATGTTCTGACGAGCTCATGTCACCTCATGGCCAACATGGTGGGGATGCTATATACTAAAGCTGGTAGAGCGAGAGCTGTGGAGCGCCGGGTGACGAGTCGTGCTCACTTAATTGCTACGAGCTACCGGCTGGCACTGTCCTCGCCTCAATTACTAGCCAAGAACACCGTTCCATGGGAACTTCGGAAACAGTATCGGAGTACGTAGATGACGCGGGTGAGGTTCAGACTGCGCTGCGAGCTCATCTCAATTCACAGCTCATATGTCAATTCAGTGATCCTGTACCTCGTTGTCGCCGCCGGTTGCTGCGTCGTTTACGATATGCTCATTCATCTCGTCGCCGAGGTGAGCATCATATTGGGCTTTGATTAAAATTTCTTGCTGTCAAGACGTATTATGCAGATCGAGTACATTTGGAAGTAAGTTTATGAATGCTCTACGTGATCGATCACTCCGATTGCTGCGCAGGGCATCGCACTCATGGATGAAGTGGATATATGTTTCATCAGGCATTTCCCATACGTTGTTCTTTTGTACGTACTGCAGTTCTCCGGCCCTTCGCCCTCACGACGCAATTATGAACGCTGATTTAGTGCTAATAGGTCAATGGTCCGATTTTTTCCTGGAGAAAACGGCAGCAGTCCGCTGTACTCGAACCAATGTCGAGGGTTGACTATATACCAATTCGTCGCGAACGAAGCGCTGATCATAGCTGTCGAGGCCGTCCTGATCGCGCGAGGTGCATCTAACATTTTTCCTGAAGCTAACGCTTGTTGATGACCTGTCTTCACTGTAGTCTGCGCCATGTTTAATTGCAATAGGCCAGTCGTCGGCCTCGTCATTGCGCTTTTCGCCATGGAAGTCGCTGCCATGATCACCATTCTCGCTTTCAGCATACCCCAAATTCAGTTCAACCCGACATGCCTGGTCACACATGCCCCCAGTATCTTCACGTCCTACTGGTGCGTCGGACGTCACTTCCAAGTTATATTGATCTCAATCAGTCAGAAGGGTGTGCCTTCTCGCGTTCGAGACCTTCTTTGCCTTGACCTTGATTAGATTTTTCTCCGATATGCGCCGAGGCTTGTCAGGAAGCTCCGTGTTGTACATCCTAGTGCGAGATGGAATGTGGGCATACACTCTCATCTTTGGTATGTACCTCTTGATCGTCTGCGTAGCTATCATGCTGTATAACTTACTGTGCTATCGTTTCATGGATAGCCCCCTCGTGGGGCTCTGCTTTTGGTGAGGCTCGTCTTCCCTGCCGCAATACAATCTCGACTGAATCTAGTTGATCGCCCAGCTGGCAGTTTGCTATAATGTCCATCGCGGTAGGTCACGTCAGCGTCGCGTGAGTTTCGTATATTGACTATGCACTCTCAGAGATCCCACGTCTGCCTCAACTTGCGACGGGTCAGTTACCGCTCGGATGAATCTGAAGGGACGACTTTGGAGCTACTCGGCAGTATCGAATTCGCCGGCCGCTCAATGTCTGTTGAAGACTGGATGTCAGAGACAGTGATTATTAGCACTGCCGGGGATGATATGACATGAACTTTTATGAAACGTTGACGAGTATATAAATGAAACATTAGACTGTGCTACGTGCTGTATCAGTCCTGTCGTTATTTATCGTTATCCGAGAGCGTAATAATTACTCTTCTAATACCCGCCTAAGGAGATGCGATTCTATACGCCTAAAAATACACAACATACCGCATCTCATTAAATAATACCATAGTGCACGTAGTTCTCGCCTCAAACAAATAATTTCATGACAGCACATCTTCAAATCGCAAACACGGTAGCATTGCTCTCGACGTGAGTGTTCACCGGTCGTTCATACTGTTGCGGCCGACTGAGCAGAGATCGAGGCTCCAGATGGAACCGCTGCTTCACTTTGACCCGTTTCTTCTTCAGACGGTCCCTACATCGAGAGCAGAGCGATCCGCTGGCATTTGAAGGGAGTTGCCTATGACAACTCTTGCTGCCACAAAGCTGCAACGCGGACATCCTCAGTAATGACTCGTTGAGAGTTAGGACGCAAGACTTGCCTTGATACCACTCTGTAAAATGCCTGCCTCGTCAGTCACGTTTTCACGGTTGTCTGTGTTAGCCGGGACTGAAGCAACGACACTTTGGTCAGAGATGTCAGCACTGGCGAACACTGCGGCTGGCTCAGCCCCCATCTCCGGTCGTTTGTTCGCTTCCATCATAGATGCAGAAACCGCATTTTCCCCATCAGCCTCCTGATCCGCCTGGCGTTTCCTCCTCAATACCGACGGCGTGTTCGTCAATCTGTTGTTTGGCTCACCCGTCTTCGCTGAGAAGGCGCCGTACAGTGGCAGAACGCCTGCCTCTCCGTACGATGAGATGCCTTGCTGGATGTTCGCGTAATCCGGATGAGAAACGAAATCCGCCGATACCGAGTAGACTGACTGGGACGGTGGCGGAGGTGGTGGAGAGGTGGCTGCAGTGGCGGAAGAATGAGTGGGCGCAGCACTGATAGCAGGAGCCTGGACAGGAGGGGGGGCGGCGACATATGCTTGTGTCCCATAAGGCTGCGGGTACATATATCCTGCGGGATAGTACGGAGGCTGATACATCGGTGACGGAGCATACGCGGGATGCGAATATGGGTAGGCGGGTGCACCGTACGAGTACGGGCCAGGTTGTGCGCCGTATGGCGGCATCCCGTACGGGGGCATATAGAACGACATATACGGCGGCGCGATCGGGGTGCTTGACGGAGGAACATCGGTGCCTACGGCGATGGACGCGATCTCCTGTATAGTCAGTCCAGTGGGCGGCACGGAATTGCTCATAGCCTGGGGTTCAGGAACCACGATGGAGACACCAGATGTCGACGCAACATTCGCATCAAGTTCTGATGATGGAGGCGATGTTGACGCCGACGCTTCGGCGGAATGGGGTGTAGGCGCTTCCCCCTCTGCAGTTTTCCTCGCTTTCTTCCTCAGAGTCCTCTTCTTTCCAGCAGTCGAGACTGCCTCAGCCTGCGCAGTCCTGTTGACAATTTGCTCTGCCGAAACGAGATGGAAGGGGTCCGCGGAAGCGCGTACCGGAGGGCTCGCCTCTGACGGCTGGGTAAGGTCAGCGGCAGGAGCTTGCAAGGGAGAGGTCGGCACCGTGTCAAGATTCTGCATGGATTACCACATAATCAGTGATCATGTCAAAAAGACAACTCATCAGAATGGACGTACCGAACTTTGTACCATCGGCTGCATAAAGACAAGCGTGGGCTGCACATGTGAAGGGAGTGCATTCTTCCCGATCTCATCAGCAATATGGTCTGCAGCTTGCAGGAAGGCATTCGCAGCTGCCGCATCCTGCTCAATCCCCGACGCCTGCATCTCAGATACAATCGTCATATCCCCCGCCACTGTGCCGTCTGCCTCGCTGATGCCATTCACCCTTTTCTTCTTCGTCTTCTTCTTTGTCTTCTTCACCGCTTTCTTCGCGCTCTCACCATCATCTGCCTCGCCCGCCGCGTCTACCTTCACCAACTCCTTCCCGCTCAGTGGCGGAGGCGACACAACAATTCCGCTATCTCTCAAGGCCTTTTCTCTCCTTCCCTGCCGGTCCCTCGCGCGGCACGAGTCGCACATTTTCCAAGGGTTACTCGGCGATAGCAGGTTGTAACACGATTTGATCGAGCACGTGTGATTTGTCCTCCGTGTGCCCCGCGCCGCAGGCGGGATGCCCGTGCTTGGCTCACCAAACGGTGTATCCACTCCACCCATACCAGCGATCTGCATCGTATTGGCGTCTTCATCATCCGCCTCCTCCACGTCCCCGCCATCTTCGCCGTCCCTGCTCATTTCTGACGTTGCACGGCGCGAGGCAGAGGAATAGGCAGTCCATCCATCAAACGCCTGCGCCTTTACCTCCTTGTCGCGCACGCGCTTCAGCTTGCTGTGATGTCTGTTCTGTATGCGGTGCCGCTCGCAGCGGAGATACGGGTAGTCGCCCGGAAGAATCTCCCGGCAGTGTGAGACTGTACACATTCGCGGCGGGCGCGGCAAAACGGTCACCACGCTGGACCTGCCGTCTGTCGACGGCACGAGCGCACCAGGAGAGTGAACTTGCCCCTCGTCAACGCCATTCCATTCGTGCCAGTCATCTGCCAAAGGGTGGGACAGAGGCTATAGGTACGCGATTGGTCACTATATGCGGTCCTAAATGAGTCAGAAGGGCTTACAGGTAATCCTGCTTCTATCCGGCGCCTGTCCTCCTCCTCGCGCATCTTGTGCAATTCCGCAACAGCAATTTCCTTCTCGCGCTTCCACTTGGCACGCTTCGTGGTGCCATAGTTGCGGTATCGGTCCCGACACGGCTCACACATCTTGAAGAACGAGTTACCCGGAACAAGTGCCTTGCAGCCTTTGATCGAGCAGTAGCGCGGCGGGAGAGATGAATCTTCCGTCTCGGGTGGGCTCGTGCTGCCCCTGCAGCCTGTGGAGCTGGGTGTGTGCGGGGTGTTCACCGGATGATCAGCCATGGGAGTAGGCATTGAGCTTATGCTACTGGAAGACTGTGGATTGGAGCTCAATGTCATAGCAGACATGTGCAACGAGGAACCGGACTGTGCCGGATTCTTTGATCTCGGAGGTGACACGGGGAGAAGGGCATTGGCGAGTTCTGAGTCGCTTGAGAAGAGAGCAGGGTCGATGGCACTATGGTCCCAAGTGCTCGAGGCATACACGAACGATGCCGGAGTCTGCTGTGAGGGATGTCAGCGTTATCATCAAAAGCATCGGCCGAGGCGGGAGACATAGACCAGGTAACATTAGTTGTAGAACAATTATATCAGAAGCTTCCAACACAACATCGGTTTCTGCAAGTAATGCATACACGAGACGTGGACCCGTCCACCGGATCGGCTTTTCAGGCGTTCAAACAATATGTCATCTGAGCATACCACATGCAAGCGCAGATAGAAACCAATCAAAACATACGAGATACAGCCTGCACAGCTACGAGCGTCTCGGTGTGACACTTGGTCAGAAGCAGCTACATGCATTCCGCCTGATTCACGAGACCATGTATGCATTGTTGCAGGTAGACGCATGGACTAGTACATGCTCGTGCAGGGAAGATTTCGTTACAGATATCTCTGCAAAGCACACGGCCCATCTCGATCGATATGACACGCAGACTTACCTCGACGACTGGTTCGTTGTCCTCGACGTTATCGTCAGATGGCATCCACACGACCGGCTGCCCGTTCTGCGCGCCCATTGCCGCCTTCTCCATCTTACGCTTTGCTCGCTTCGTGCTCGCATATATGCGATGACGGCCGCGGCAGACCTCGCACATCTTGCCAGTATATCCGGGGATGAGCTCATTGCCGCAACCTCTTACCGAGCAGTAACGTGTCTGCCCGGTGTCAGATGAGCCGTTTGCATCGAATGGATCGTGCGCGTCGTCGACATCGTTGGCGACAGAGCTGGGGATGACGGTAGCATTGTAGAGCTGATGTCCGGAGGGGACGCTGGGAAAAGGGACGGAAGGGCGGTAATACTCGCTCATCTGGGCAGCCAGCCAGACGTCGACTCGGCTCTAGTCCCGCGCGGCCGTCGATTGCAGGCGTTGAGATTGAGAAGGAGAACGTTGCCTCTTGCGGCGGAGCCCGAAACTGCGCTTAAGCGCGGTTTACCGCCACCGCCTCTGCGGCGCTTCCTCCCTGATGCTGCGACTTCCGTTAGGTTCCTCCCATCTATTCGCGCGCCGCTTGTTTCCTGTGTCTCGATGGCATTTCCAGAGAGCACCTCATGCACAGAAATTGCTCCCGCTACCACGAGCAACCTGTAAGGTCGCCTGTATGCAGTCTGAGGTCTGGTGCCACCGAATTGTGGCGGCTAAATGGGAATGTTGTACGCAGAACAAATTATTGTTGGAACAAATGCGGCGCGCTACCCCGAGTATTTGAAAGTGTTCGTGCTGTGTAGTCTGGTGCGCAGAAGAGACACAGGTGCTATGTTCATAGAGCTCATATTTATCGCTCCAATCCAGGATTTGTGTCGAACTGATTTGGTTCCATTGCCCTCACAAGTTTCGGACTTGATGCCAGTGCGCAGATAACTTAGTTTTATTATGGATAGACAGGACTGGATGACTAGAGAGATAGACAGGACTGGATGACCAGAGCCAGTATGATACTGATGCTGATGAAACACGACAATGTCTGGAAATTTGGAACTTCTTAACAAGACAAGGTACAATAATGCATGATATGAACAGCATCTTAGTCTCACACTGAAGCAATCTCCATCCCGTTTCACTCCACATACAAAGAGACTTATCAGACAGCGTTCTGGGAGACTTGCTAGCCAAACGTATCAGAAGTTCGCAGCATTGTCCTAAACGTCTTCAATTGTATCATTTATCCGGTGCGAACAGACACCGGGCTTCTAACTAGATGTAGAGAACGTTTCGCATTCGGAAGAAGCGATGCAGAGTGTTGCAGCCGCAGATCGTTGAAGTGAATTTGTGGGCCACTGAAACGATAGGCAACGACTTCAATGCGGGTTTACCGATCGGGCGCCCACCATTGCGAACACCACTTACGTAATCGCTCTGTTGAAACCACGCCTCCGACACGGCGCTTTCCTCACCAACGCCTTTCTGCAAGCTGTCAGTCTTTCTTACTGCATGACATTAGGTGAACCGAATTCTGGTCTTCTGTACGCCGCCATGGACGATTCCACTAATGACAACCAAAATATGGGCGAGGACATGGAGATCACGCCACCCAAACCATGGCGGAACCTAGGCTATTTTGCGTTCCCGCCGAACGTCAACGCAGATGGACGCGTCACATTCACGCTTCCTGTGAGTCAGCGCGTCCAACAGAGTGCACAAGCCTTCAAAGAACGCGAGGCCGAGGCGTTACGCGACGTCCAGATACGTCTCAAGGAAGCAGCATGGCAAGAACGCTGCCGGCGCGAGGCAAAGGAGAACGAAGAACGACGCGCTTTTGAGCGAGCTGAAGCGCTCAGAGGCGAAATGGAGTGGGTACGCATGGGCGGCTCTCTGCTCGACGCGCACGGTCGACGGGACACGGTGCGCACTGAACGGCTGCGTGCGAAGGTGCGCCTCCTGGATGAGGAGGCACGGCTCATCAAACTGTGGGAGACATATGAGATGCGATGGCGCACACTTCTTGCGGGTAGTGGGCCGGTGACGTTCCAGGACATCCCATGGCCTATGCCTCCGGCATCCAAGGTCAGATTCATGGGCAGCGTCAAGCCGACTCCGATATCGCTGGAAGACTTGACGCAGAAAGCGATGGAGGAGGTTCTTTTTGGCCCACTTAAAATCAGAGGCAACACTGTAACTCGACGCGATAGAATTCGTACGTCGTTGTTGCGGTGG
The DNA here is from genome assembly GCF_001632365.1 of Laetiporus sulphureus 93-53. Classification (NCBI taxonomy): domain Eukaryota; kingdom Fungi; phylum Basidiomycota; class Agaricomycetes; order Polyporales; family Laetiporaceae; genus Laetiporus; species Laetiporus sulphureus. The sequence continues at coordinate 472,061 of NW_024468514.1, read as the reverse complement.
CACCCGGACAAATTTTCGCCGGTGCTGCAAAGAGTGGTGGAGGAGGACACGGAAGCGGTGCGGGAAGGCATCTATACCGTATTCCGGCATCTCAAAGTGTTGCAGGAAACTGAAAGGCAAGGATGAGGTTAGTGGGGCGATTTGGAGTGGGTGCCGTTCTTCCTTTCACATTGAGTATGCACCGCACCCATCGGATACATGAAACGAGCGCGAATATACGATACCTTTCGTGTGGGACTTCTCACTATACATCATCAGCTATTCTTTGTCGCATTGTAGAATTTTTTGTTCTTTGTCGCTGTACTACCTCGCCATGCTTGACAGGTTGGCACACGGCATAAGTTCGATGCCAGGCCTTAGCGATGTTCGGATGCGCAACGAATCGTGTTCTTGTGCTATGCTTAATGGGTCCGACTACCACAACCACATGGTATTCAGGGCTGCTGATCAGATAGATGCTGCCTCAGCTTCTCCTCAGCGCCGCCGTCGAATGATTAGTTGCGATTCGTCTAGAATCTGCTCAGGATCTGCCTGCGAATTAAGCACACACAGAGGGCCGGTCTTAGAGCGGAAAGTCGAAGGCCATCGATCCTCGCAGGCACTGAAGTCGGCGACCAAGATTGGCATGTCTATAGATTCGTTGATACCAATCATCAGTGTCAGAATGACATAGGCACTGAATGACGTTTAGAGTGTATTGTCCGAAACGGATTGGGGCCTCGAACTCGGCGCTTCAAACGGAGCAAGATCCCCGTTTGCTCCCGTTCCGGTCAGTGGTGGCCATGCGTCTTGATATGGGGCATTAAATATTAATCCCTCAAGTCTCACCACTGACCAGCTCGGGGCTCGGAGGCGAAGTACGGTTCAAACTGGTAAGCAACGACACTAGTTACGGACCAATCCAAAATGATGTGTATGCGGACTGCATACGGGGATCAGTCAGACCATTGACCATTGACGGGTGTAAACGAGGGAATTATTCGAGTATTCTTGCCTCGTGTGTTTGTCGATAATGCGTCATCATCTCATCTGAGGTCGATGAGCGATTCTTCGCACACGGCGATTGGACTCATACCACATTGGCGACTTACCTCGGAACAGTCCGTCAGCCGCATGATGCCGTGAAGATTTCTGATTTCTCCATGGACAGTAGCACTCGGGGGCGGCCCTTGATCTCGACAGCCCTGGCACAAGAAGGGAGCCCATCCAATAGAGTATGACAGGTTTGATTTACGCGAGTTCTGAACGAAGCAGACGGACACTGCCCCTACAGTCCCATTGGGTGCGCAGAGAGTGCTAGTGATCACTCAGCATACATGGACTTTTCAGGTGTCATACTTCTTGCGCTACCATCAGTGTCTCAACGTGGGCATTCGCTCTCTCTACTGATGTTTTGTGGTTGTCCGCGATCGATGGCATCGCAGAGTCCTCCAGCGTCCAGCAGCGCGTCTGATCTTGGCGCGCAAAAGCATATGGTCGTCTGATACTACTATCATTCGAGCGCGGGATGATCGCTTCAAGCATCAGCGAAATTCGGACACTGCGGGAAAATGGAAATACCTAAACACATATGTACCTTGGCAGTCGTGTACCGAAGTGCGGCGCAGACGAGTCTGCTGTGAGCGGAGGTCTGAGTGTGAGCGCTTTCAACTCTGGTTCCTTTTTTTCCATTCCAGCAACGATATTCTGAAGTGATGAGGCATCAATACCTCTTCCATGAAGCTGCAATACTTATTGACTCAGGAGCCTCGGCTAGGTCATCATCAGTACTGTAAGCTCCGTCACGCCGTGGAATCAGTGCGCTAAACCATCATCTACATAACGGCTGTCCGCAAATGCGGGATCACAGCAAGTAGTGAATCGCCGAGATCGGTGCTGTCACTGGCAAAGATCGCCGCATAGGCTTTCCTAGTAGGACACCGCAGTTGACGCGAACGCCTATGGAAGGCCGGGAAGCTCTTCAAGTCCTTGTTCAGTCCGGATGGATCTACATCATACTCACGTCCCCTTCAATGCAGTGCGAGATGCACGTTTCCAATATGATGTGTGACACCGGGAGCGGGAGAACAGTACTTCTATAACATATTGATCACGACAGTCCGAGCTCTATCCTTGGCACAAGATCTTCTAGTAGGGCGGGCTGACAGCAGCGCGCGAACTTATGTCAGTAGACTCGACGATAACATTAGAGATCTAATCGCGGTTATGGACGCACGGTTATACGCTGTTTAAGTGAATCAGCGGTGATATCGTGAGAGACACTGCAACATGATCATCAATCCCCACGAGAACCTGTTGGTATGGTGCTTTCCTTATACGACGGCCAACCTTGATAGGCAGATTCACGCCTCGCGGCATCCAAGCGCAATATCCGAGACTTGGTAGTTGGTTACGGATATAGATATACAAATGCCAACTTTTGGATCGATATCTGAGGATGTGCGGAGTTGTCTGAGATTGACTCGGTAGCTTGCAAACTTTAGCTCCTAATTGGTGTGAGAATTGGAATTTCCGAGAGAATGAGAACTCCCAGCTGCGCACAGCCAGCGGAAAGTGGAAAGTGGCCGGTGGAATCACAGCCTTTAGAACTGCGGCTGTGAAACTAGTACTAGTGCTGGGTGCTCAGTCACGCACATCTTTCTCACAGCATTCGTTTCAGGATACAACGTTGCGGCGAAGATCAAATTAGCGATGCATGAAGCTATGCTGGGTAAGGACGTGCTGTCCACGTTGCCGGCCCACGAGCTAAGTAGTACATCTGCTTAGAAACAATCTAGCCATAAAAGTAACAATGCATGGGCTGGCTTGAGCTGAATCGCTCATGGAACATGCAGGCAACTCGGATGTGGCAATAAGTGTGCTACAGTTTATGTAAGCATTTTCGCGATATCCTAAACCCTAGTATATGAGCGTTACTAGAACAAAAGCGTTACTAGAACGAAAGCGCCGAGGCCCCAGCCTGCTTGAAAATTAGCATAGCCTGTTCCTTGCTTCTGTCTGTTCGGTTGCTTCTCCGCAGAGCACTTATATGCCTTTGGAACGAGAGCTGCACCATATGTCAATGTGCGATTTCTGCTCATGACACTTGCACGTGCACGAGGAAAGTTCCTTCGCTCGCAATGAGATCGATACACTGCTGTTAAATTTTAGTTATTCACTCGCCCATTGCAATTCTGCAAGATGAGGGGTACATCCCCTCTATAGGAGTAGGAGTTCCCGAATAATCTCCCCAGATTTCCTCGTATTTTGAGCGGAGACGTTATCACGGATCGGTTTGCAATTCTGCTGGACGCCCACTCGTATAAGACTTTCTTCTTCCGCGTGTATGCACTGGCGCGTCTCTGGAGACGCGCTCTTCTACAGGCATATAAACGCATGTACATTGTAGACCCATCCAGGCATCTGCATCCCCACCCGATCCTGGGGGCCATAGCCATTCATTTCAGTCTCGCTTCCCCATTTGCACCTCAAACAAAAGTTACCGTAATGGATCGCAGAGTTCAACGCCATGACAATTCCGACAGAACCTCGTACCCTCCCCATGTCGAAACTACTCCTACCGACGGAATGGAAGACAGCCCTCCATACCGTGTACTATCCCAGAACTACACGCACCGAGGGACATCTACAGCCATGCGCGCAGCTCCTCAAGGCCTCGCGCTTTCGCCTCAAGGTTTCTCAGAGTAACTATTTTTTTTGCTACAGTTGCTTTGTCAATGCTCAATGGCATGCAGTTTTGGCCAACACATTCCTACAATGAGCGACCAATACTACGCATCTGGGTACGCTTGACTCTTTTGCACCTCACAGTACCTAGCCTTATAGTTGCTGTGTGTAGGGCAGCACCCCACCATTCTTCCTTTGATGGTATGACTTATGATATGACCCATCCTCAAGAACAAACGTGAGATTTCCGGCCTTTATAATTTCCTATCGCTAATGGACACCGTGTCAGCTCGGCCACATTCGGGCTCAATGGCACTTTTCTGTCAGCACCTGCCAATAGCAGCGTAGGGGAGCCCTCGTGAGTGCTGCTTATGCAGGATATTTACGCGGGTCCCCAATTAACAAGTTGATCCGAATTCGTAGGTCAGCGTTGAGCAATGCCCTAGGATCCCACGCTCGGTTGCACTTTGACAGCTCCGAAAATAAAGTGATCGCTTATGGTCCGCCTGGCACGTCATACGGTCAGGTCTCCTTTGCAGCGGCCGCTCCCACGCATCCGTACACGACGGACCCATATCCGCAACATCTGTCTGACCCTTCGTACAATTTTCCATCATTTTCACGCACTCACCACGACAACGCTCTTGTTGTGCTCCCTCTCCCGCGAAGTACCGGCGTTCGCTGTCAATGGGGGAGCTGCCATATGTCACTGGACGATGTCACCCCAGGCGGGATCAGAAGACATCTACTCCAGCACCATCGTGAAGACGCTCTCGTCGTTGGGAGAAGGGATCGCGGACACTGTCGATGGTCCAGCGATGTCGTCTGCGACCGCGAAATGGATCGCGCGAGTTTCAGCAAGCACATCGCTGCCGTGCACATCAGAAGCACCGCGCAGGAATGTCCGCAGTGTGGGACAACGATCGGAAGGCCAGACTCGCTCCAGCGTCACATCCGTGAGCACTGCCCTCAACGACAGAGCTCAGTCAGTGGCTTGCACTTCTGATGCTCCTTCATGCTAGTCATGGAGGATGCCGTTTAACTAGGCCTATATTACCATGCTACCTAATTATTCAAAGACCTGCTGCTCTTCCAAAATTCAACCGGCGTTGCACTAGAAAATCCGCTGGTTTCAGGATTTCATGATCATCTTTCCGCTATGTATCCTACCTTTCTGTTATTCTAACGTGTATCATTAGCTCTTGAATGTAGCATATATATAGGTATATCTATACAAGTAATACTCAGGCGAACAATGTTCCAGAAACGGGGAACACATCCCTCCAACGAGGTGCTGAAGTTCGAAGATGATGCCGCTTCAATATACTGGGGCCGGATGTATTCACTGTTGACCACCGATAAGTAATCAGACCACCATCATGACGAACCGCGTGTCACAAGGACCACTCTGCCACGATCATGACATATAGCCGAAGCCGCGACACACTGGAACAAGTCTGTCAGAATACGTCGACGATGGTTTCCGCTTCTTTGGTTTCCCGTTGCCTTTCGAAGAAGATAGCCGAGATAATGCCACTAAGCGAGCATCAGCGTGCTCACAAAAGAAGCAAGAAACTTGCTGACATCGGTGTAATCGTAGTCCATCGTAGGCGACGCACTGCCTTCCACACATAGATTGTCTGTACGGGCAATGAAAGATCCATAGGCATACCGTAATCGAGGCTACATAATAACATCATCCTATTGAGCACTGACAGTCAGTTTTCTCGTTGGAAAGACGCGTACAATAATATATCATTGGTGAACCATGTCTGCGTTACTCACTGACATGGTCGCGGATATTCAATCTCAGTGAGAAGGTACGTCTGTTTGATGTACTTCACAACACCATGGATGCTGAACTACTGTTGGGTAGAATCAGCAAGTCGTCTGCCCGGGCGGACAAAGCGCAACGATTCGCAGAAACACTGTTGCAACTTGTTATCCGAAGAACAAGAGGTAGCTCATGGGCTTCAACAGGGCGTTGTAGAGCGTCCGGGCTTCTCGCCATCCTTGAAGACGCGGCCTACGACTTATATGATTTAATTCAAACCATGCATGGAGCATATTTTGCATTCATGTAAACACATCCAGCTCGCTTTGACCATCGCCGTCGGCGTTTTTGATACAAAGAATCTTGAGAGATTGTGCGTTTTTGGTCAGTCAGTGCGCGCGATATAGGGAGATTCTTACAGATGGCTGCCGTCCACGTAGGCAGTACCTGCAATATCGTCAAAGCAGCTTCAGATGTGGGATATTGTTCACGTAAAAATATACCACTCCTTGCGTTCATACAAAATACGCACTACGGACTGTGTCTTCTTCGTTGCAAGATACAGCCCGTTTCGCCTTTCGCGCCATCTGTGGAGCTCATCAGAGCATTCGCAGTCGTCATAGTCACTACGGGTACCCACGACGCGACCACGACAGGCGGCTGAGTTCAGGTTAGGTTGTCTTCCCCCGACATTAATTCCTTTATGGTTCGACAACCGCGACTCTCATAGAATGCGATATTCACCACATTTGACGATAATAGACAAGTATTGCGCGAGCTTGCCTCTGCCTGGAATGCCTGTCAGCCAAGGGCACATCTACCATATAAGTCATGGCTGTTATCAGCGCTGTACCGTGGCCTCTGCCTTGCTTTTCAAGCTTGGCTGCTAAATTAAGCACGGAGAACATATCCATTGACTGTCGCCAATGAGGTCAGCCAGTGCTATCGTATATTTCTCCAAAAATCGTGAGCCGCGCTGGAACCTATGACGGCTTATCATCAGCGGCTCAGAAAAGTACATAAAGCTAAAAATAAATTTCTTCTGCCCAGCAAAGTTGAAGGCACTCAGTCCTCTTGCGGTTTCAAAAATGGAATTTGACAATCATATCTGCCAGTCGCGCACCTGGTGTACTAATATTGGCGTCATGGCACATTGACAGTGGGCAGTCATCCGGGTGATTGCAAACTAGGGAGGCGGCCCACAAAGTTATATATGCATCGCCTTCGTCGATGGTAAGCATTCTCCGTAACCTTGTCGCGTTAGCATGCTGAAGATGAAGACGCGAGGTCCATGCAGAACTAGCCGGAATCTGCATCGCGTGAGTGACGATCGGGTCCGTAGCGAACGCATCGTCAAACGTCCTGACGGGATTCGGGACGAATGCTGTCAGAGTCACGTCCACCAAACATTCAGTCATTCGTAGTTTAATTACCAAGTACCACGCACTGTATATCATTCCATTGTCTGTGCAGCAGAATATGCTCGGCCGTCATCTCCTTTTTGACTTGAGCATATTGTTCACTGGGGTGCTGTAGCAGAAAACAGATTGCCGGAACCTCCACACCGGATATTACCTGCAGACCACGCGTATGGTCAAGATACCACCCTCCCTGCACATCAAGGCAGTACTATGAGAAATGAGTAACGCCATAAAGTATTTAAAGAGACCGTAGCCCACGAGTACAGTAGCTCGTTGTATTAGTAGTAGAAGGGAGAGGAGGGTTAGGTACTATAGCGGCGCTTGGTTCACAGACGATTCCCACGGTAATTACCTCGTACAGACTTACGCTAGTAGTAATAATTGTAGCAGTGCATCTGGCTTTAACTTCGGTCTGCTATTCCATTGCGTATAATTCAGACCACTACACATGCGGTGTGGATTCGTATCGTGGACGTTAGCGTGAGAGCCGCTGCGGGCCTAATAAAGTGGCTATTCAAATTGTAAAGCACAATTTGTGACCGGCTTATAACATCGGATGGGACTCGCTTTTCTGGCGAGCCGAAAAGTTCAGGAGACATCGGTAGCCGCAGATCCAAGTCCGTCCTCGTAGTATCAAGGGGCCCCTGACGATTCAGCCAGATAACCATGAGAATCCCTTATCTACACATTGAGACTACCAGCTTGCTCGGAACAGATCGCAACGTTTGTCGTCAGCTCCACGGTATCCGGCTCCTCGGTTGATAAGTTCAGGCCATAGTCTTCATCAGACGATGAGTCGGCATGTGCAGCGAGACTCCGGATATTGAGGAGCATATGCGATCCCTGGCCTTCGAGATGAACACGGAGAAGCAGCCAGAGTCGACCGCTATATTACTCACAGTGGATGACATTATTGAGATTTCCCAACTTCGGGAAATTTAAGACATTGGTACACTGAGTGATGATTTAGTACTCACAAGAAAAACAACCCAGCCAAGGGACTTTTGACAAGCTCGTAGAACAGTGTGTTCAGCAGTCTTATAGCTGGTGGGCGTCACTCATTCCAAATCGTAGACGAACATCATCAACAGGCGCAATAACACACACCGAAGACTACGCCAAATGCGCATATTGCATCACGCAATACTACGGAGAACACCAGATGGCGGCCGAGGTAACTCCTCATGGTTATAAACATTTTGATCAGAGTGAGCGCGAAGAGCAGCGTCTCGAACGCTAGCGGTAACAGCCTGAGTGACCCCATGTTAATTGTAGCCTTCCAACAGGAAAGGTAGTAATTCCTACCAGTACAGAGCCAGCATAGGTGGGAGGCTCGTGACCAAGCATGATTGGTTGTAGTCTAGCTTGCGGATCCCCAAACATATGACGATGATGATCGCTGCAACTTCCATGATGAACAGCAGCACGATCGTCTTGATAAAAATTGGGCTGCGGTTGAACAGTGCGTATGCTGTTGGTATATTCTAAGCTCCACGGACAGCAACTTCGATGTCTGACTATCGACGCACCGCGCATGACGAGAACAGATTCAACCATGATAGTCAAGAATGCGTTAATGCACGCCTGGAGTGCTACTAGATCGTAACAAAGATGGCCACGCTGCTCTTTGTTCATGAAGTAGAACACTGCCACGGTCCTGGAGTGATCGGACCGGCATCAGAGTAGACGTAATGCGGCGATGAATACATAAAGTCGATGTGAAAACTCACAATTGAGCGAGATAAGGCAGGTGGCGAATCAGGGCATAAACGAACTTCAGCCATGGCTGTCTACCACTAAACTGGCTATTAGCATTCCGGTCTCCACCCTTCATCGCAGCGAACGCGCACCACCAAATACAATCGACCTGGCGATCAACGTTGATCAGCGGTATGCGTTCAGCTAATGGCAGCAGCAGCAATTGAACCATACCTCTTGACCGATGTTCAACAGAGTATCATACAATAGGAATGAGGTAGCAGCGAGCGCAAACCTAAAGTTGACTTCCCGACGCAGTTCGTACCCAGCTCCAGTTCCGCGCCATGCCACAATCAGATCGATCACTCACCCACGTCGTCCACCAAGTCAGCGATTATTGAGACTACCATCATCGCCTAGAAGCCCATTACTCATATGTGAGTTCCCGACTATGAGCCACATGTGGCCAATGAGCGTGCCAGTACCTATATGTCTATGCAATGATTGTCAATAAAGTGACTTGATGCATGCAAGCGTAAGCTCACTGTGTTTTCACTCAATGCTACGAAACGTCGAGGATATGGCTGTTGGTCGAGTGGGGACAACAGTCAGTGCAAGTCTCATGTAGGCCGACCCCATGAATCTGCGCAGGGAATGGTGATGAGGATGTATGTCACTGCACGGGCTAAAGATATCACGATCAACTAAAAACTTGACAAGCGGCGGTCGATGCAGCCATGTGCACATGGCGGGCAGGGACAGGGACTATTTGAGAGACGCTCGTCTATTATATGTGCCGAATGACAGATTTGGCAAGCTGTGTGAACGGCAGCCGCAATGATGCGGTGTTCAATTTATACCAGCACTTCCAGAGAACCTGCCATGTACGGATACAAACACACGCTGCGCTGTGGCAGTGAGGCCGAGATATCGCCGACACGCAGAATTTGAGATCAGAATCTTCGTAGCCGTTAACAATGCCGGTACGTATGCAGGCGTAAGCAAAATACCGTAGAACGGATCAAGCAATCAGCCATCAAGGTTCACAGCGGCTATCATTGGACATTGCGCCGCCAATGTCTCCCATCTCGCACAGTTCAACCATCACATCTTCCTCCAAAGAATGATTGAGATGCGATGGTTGTTGGAGAGGTGCCGCGAAAGATATGGAACTGGCCTCGCTCAAGTTAGCCAAGCAAGAAAGGTATGCAGTTTGCGGACGCACCTCGTCACCGATGTAGATAATAGTATTATACAGAAGAAAGCTGACGGCTCCGACGACAAACCGATGATTGACTATGAAATGGAAATGAACGAGAGCTTCCACTAGTATGGTTGATTAGCTGACTCGCGAATATTCTCTGCAAGATCAGACGGCGTCACATCGGAGTGCAGCATGACTTGTGTTCTTTTTCCCGCTTATCTGCTGGTAATTGACGTAGTAGCAGCTATGCAGTGGCAACGAGGGGAGGCGGGTTCTTATAGTCATTGTTCAATAGTCAGATAAGGTTCAATAGAAGCTGCCTTTAAGTCCGCTGGTGCCGGTTATTGATGAATCTTTGAGGAGGCACAGTCAGGAGAAGCGTTATCTTCTAGCTTGAACCGCACTATCTTCAGCGCTTCGCGGTCATGTCGCTCAATTACAAGCGCTGTGATCCTCTTACATCGCAGTCGATGTGTCATTGCGATTTGGACAAAGACGAAGTGGGGCAGATTCAAGATAGTGTCGACCTTTGCCACTTATCACGAATCATAAGGCATTAGTTTCCAGACTTCACGCTGTGCAGAAACGTACAGTGTACAGTACTTGCTGCAAATGCTCCCAAGACTTTCAAAGGGGTAGATTAAGATGGACCGTCTGTACATTTTCTCACTCCCTGAGAGATAGAAGATCGCTTGTCGTGAACTTGAAACACATGCCGAGTGCCGACCGGTGCTGACCGCAGACTCAGGCTATCCACACGGTGGCATAATAGAATATTGATGGGCATTACACCTAACACCAGCGAATGCCGTAAGTTCGAAGTTAGCATAGACTCGTCGTGACAATGATTGTATGTGAACGTTCTACTATGTACCCAGAAAGACCCCCCGGCTGCCTTCATTTGTGTTCTCTTGAACCTCTCAAAAGCTCAAAAAGTCTATCCGAAGGATTGTCTCGAGGACGAGTGATATAGTGCTAGATATTGCCGAGTGGTTCGGTTGTCGTATCATAGTTCCATGATCGGCCTCTTGAAACATGCAGCAGATCTATATGTTTGACGACCAGGTCACCAAGCAGAACCTTAAACCACCTTGTGGCTCTCTGCTCAGCAAAGCCGATCCAATCACTGTCTTTAACGCTTGGACCATAGAATCTGTTGGAAGTGAAGTGCGGGATGCACTTGGGTATGTGCTTGGCATGCCGAGCACATACATATGTTGTGCCGTGGTGAAACACGTCGGAAGCGGTACCTGGAGATGGAATGGTCAGAAAAGCACAGGAGACAGGGGCAGAAGGTAGTATAAAGTACGTACCTAGGTAACCAGTTCCCTCAGCCATTTACACAACTCATTACGCACTCTAACGAGGTCACTGGGGAACTGGGATGGATGCAGACTGCTACCACAGTGTCCAGCCCAGGAAATTCCAAGAGAATCTACCTGTGAAAAGAATCCTAATACCGTGGCTGTGCTATTGAGCTTCATAATAATATACTCACTATTAAGCCTCAGATTGAGAACACGGAATGCGGGTGAGCGTCCGGGATGAAGAAAGATGCGGGATGATACGGATCTTTCCGATATGGCATTCCTTTATATATACATGTACACATTAGGAAATATTATCTAATTCCTTAGCCACATTGGTCCGGACTCTTGTTTGTAAGGGCCTCGGTATCTCGGCTTGTTCCCGAGCGTCGGTCGTGAGGTTCGGCTTTCTCAACACTCCCCTGCAAGCCGATGGACATCCCAAGCAAATGAGATGGCTTTTGATGCTGCAGTTTGGGGAGTGCTTTCATGAAAATGTCTGCAATCATATCTTCAGTAGGACAATAAACAATATTAATACATCCCCTTTGTTGCTGTTTGCGCACATAATGATATTTTACATCAAAATGTTTGGAACACGCATGAAACTGAGGATCTTTTGCAATTGCAATTGCAGAATTATTATCCTCATACAACAGGGTAGGTTGGGACTGTGTCACGGCGCATCATAGATCCTGCCAAAAGGCAAGGAAATGGCTGCAAGGTGCTAGCCATGCTCAGTGACCTGCACAAAAACCAAAATAAGGACCTGCCACAAGGGGGCTAGGTCAAAAAGGCATGCAGTAACATGCAGCCTACAAAAAGGGGCTCAAAGGGCCCATAGCCTTATGTCACACAAAGAGAGGGTAAAGGCTTCCTAGGCCGCATGAAATAGATGAATGAATCTAAGGTCTTTCCTTAGATCCTCATGTGCTTATATACATGTAGTGGTGGACCCTGGGTACCCTAACTATGATGTACTTACTGGGGTCCTGTCCTGTCTACATGTGAATATATTGCCAAAACCAGTAATGGTTCTGGACTTTGCTATAGCAACTATCTATAAAGGCCATGGATACGCCAAGGTAATCCTACTTTACCCAATGAGATAATTGCCTGAAGGTGGTGCCACTATTTGAGTAGTTAAAGTGGTGCCACTTATTGAGTGGCCAATGGGGGTTCTGCCATAGTGCTGTGAGGTGGCCAGCGCGGCTGCCCTCACTATAAGTGCCCTCACTATAATTGTGCTCCCTAACATTTGACAGCAAGCTCAGAGCAGAACAGGCACATTGCGTTCAGGGTGGGACAGGTACATCAAGTCTGTGCTACAGATCGTCTACATGGATGGAGCCCTCCGAACCTCGGGACACGATCTCAGAACCGACCGTCACCTCCAGAAAAGTCCTCCGGGCACAGCATATTGTCCGAATCATCACCAGCTTCTACAGGCATGGAGGTGTATGGCACTGCTGAAGGCTGGCCATGTTGAAGTGAAAGGGAGGCAGAAGCTTTGGACGAGGGAACATCAGGGCACATTGATCTTCGCCCGAGCGCGTCAAGCAAGCGTTGCCGCAATTGAGGGTCTGGGAAAAGATCCTCAACCATTGTGGTCGACCTCAAACTGTGATCGTGCGACAAAGGGAAGGTGGTGAGGGCATGGAGATCACAGACCCAATCAAAGGAGTCAGTCAGTGGCACCTGCATTCTGGTCCGGGTGAGCTCAGTGCAGGTGGTGTCAGCGAGCTCCTGAGGCTACGGGTCAATCCAAACAGAGGAGAAAAAGGAAGACATAGGACATGTACCAGGAGGGATCAGACTCGGTGGTGCCATTCATTCCACTCAACCACAGCGGAACATGAACTGGACGGAACATGTATGCATTCCATGGACAGAGCCTCGAGCAGCAGAAGGTATCAATGTATGTGCAGGGTGTAGACAGATCGCTGTTTGCCAGGGATGCCATCTGGTGTGCGAGACATGGCAAGACGAGAATAGGGTGAAGAGTGGCAATGGCTGGGAGGGGCACGAGAAGGGGCAGGTAGGTGGAGATGTGGACGTGTCCAAGGACCGCAGCTGTGGACCGGGTGAGGTACTGATGGGAGACTGCATCCAAGATGATGCCAGGAAACCCCAGCATATGAGCACGGGCCAAGAAACAGGTGAAACCATTGGGGCAGCATGGGCAGGGTGTCTGAAGAATAGACAGGGCACCTTCAGATTGGGGACAAGGGAACTTTCGTGGTACGGGACGACCACTGGCATGGGCCCTCAAGGAATGCAGTGAGCAGAGTGTGACATGGGCAAATAGAAGGCAAGGGATTCAGAACGAGACACGATGGGGTGGTCTGCAGTGGCAGGCCCTCCAAGGGATCCAGAATGAGACACGATGGGGTGGTCTGCAGTGGCAGGCCCTCCAAGGAATTCAGAACGAGATGTGATGGGGTGGTCCACAGCGGCAGGCCCTCCAAGGGATTCGAAATGAGATGAGCAAGGTGAGGGAACAAGTTACAGGACCAAGCGGGGTCCGATGTGTGATTGAGTCTCGGGCGAACGTGCCCTGAGGGCGTAGTATAAAAGGGTGGTGTAGTTAGGTAGTTTGGAGGAGCTCCGACAGCATATCTACAAGCTAGAGTATGCGAAGAGGCTTGCGCAGCGGTGCACAGAGACAGCGGTCTCCCTCTCCTCCACAACCTACTGCTTCTAAAGTTCACGATCTAATCAGAATCTTTGCTCTCACTGTCGAACGCGCTTGACCGACCACCGGAACATTGTCACTGAGATGGTACGCCCACCTCCTGAGACTTCTGTACTTTGTCCGGAAGTCATTAGACTTGCCCCGGAACTGTTCTATCACGTATATCTCACTTATATCACCCCAGCCCGTACACTCTACATGGCTGGTGGTTTATTGGCTGCCTTGTTGATTCATTTCTTCACCATATTATACATTTGGCTCTTGCATTGCCTTTAGATGCAGACCTTCCCCGCACTGTTCCCCCTTCACCCCACTCAGTTGTTTGCTGTCCTTTCACAGCTAGCCGAGTACTCACAATCACATTTTCTGGAGCCCACTGCAAGGGAGAAAAAGTTTAGGAAGGTGAAGACCTGTCACAGTATTAAGTGGCAACTTTCTTTTTGCACCAATAAAGTCATCATTCAGCAACCACAAGTGGTTATTCAGATGCCAACCTTCATATTTGGTCTCACAAAGTGGATACTTAGATAAACAGCACAATATTACCACATACATCGCAGATATGACTGTGTCTACCACATGACCACCAAGCGCCCATGATTCAGCCACCCAGTCACGTGACACTGGCCGCTTGCCCTATTTGGAAGTTATCAGGCATTGGTCACATGACACCAGGCCACTTGCCCAGAATGGAACTCTTTGGCCCACAATAGGCTTACCTGTGCTCATTGGACCATCAAGCTAGCAAGCACCCAATTCGCTGCTCAATAGCAGCACCAACTACATGGCTGCCAAATAGTAGCACCAGCATTAGAATATGCACTATGGCAGAACCCCCATTGGCCACTCAATAAGTGGCACCACTTCAGCTACTCAAATAGTGGCACCACCTTCAGACAATTATCTCATTGGGTAAAGTAGGATTACCTTGGTGTATCCATGGCCTTTATAGATAGTTGCTATAGCAAAGTCCAGAACCATTACTGGTTTTGGCAATATGTTCACATGTAGACAGGACAGGACCCCAGTAAGTACATCATAGTTAGGGTACCCAGGGTCCACCACTACATGTATATAAGCACATGAGGATCTAAGGGAAGACCTTAGATTCATTCATCTATTTCATGCAGCCTAAGAAGCCTTCACCCCCTCTTTGTGTGACATAAGGCTATGGGCCCTTTGAGCCCCTTTTTGTAGGCTGCATGTCACTGCATGCCTTTTTGGCCTAGCCCTTTGAGGCAGGCCCATATTTTGGTATTAGTGCAGGTCACTGAGTGTGGCTAGCATCTTGCAGCCATATCCTTGCCTTTTGACAGGATTTATCATGCGCCGTGACAAGACTCGAAGCCAAGTCAGGGCAGCCCAAGTCCTTGCCAAGGAAAGAGCATCTGGTAGAGCAGACTTCCCGGACATGGACGCCTCAGCTTCATCAACACTTTCAGCAGTGCCAAGCATCTCAGACAAAATTTTTGAGGAAGTGATCAAGACCGCGACCAAGACTGAGTCAGACACCGGAGTGACTACCGAAAATCTGTACCCCGAAATCCCAATCGACAACACGATGGCAAGCGTGGACGAATACGAACTGTCGATGTACGACAACGTGACGGACATAGCACAACAAGAAGATTCCATACTGTGAGATCTCTCCGCAATTCTTCCCAGGCACTTCGCAGTATCAAGGGACACAGTGACAACCCCGTCCGAAGTACGAAAATGCAAACATACGCTCTCGTACATGCCCAAAGGAGCATCAGGCGAGATGGCCCTGACGGTCACTGTTCAGCGACCCCCGGAACTCGTAACAGGGACTCGATCGGTGTTCACCTTGCAGATACCAATTTTCACCATGGCAGGGCACAGTGGAGGATCTGGTCCAGGCAATGGAGGATCCTATGGCAGCAGCAGAGGAGGAGGCAGCAGACTGGGCAGGAACCCGGGTGGTGGCCTGAGCAGATCGAGCAGACTTGGCAGCAGATATGGTGGAGGATCGGGCAGCAGTGGAGGAGGAGGTGGTGGACCAGGCAGATCAGGCAGACCAGGTGGACTGGGAGGACCAGGAGGTGGTGGCAGCGGGCCAGGGCCAGGACCAGGACAAGCTCTAGGAAGGGGTTTCTTGATGCCAGCCCGAGGACAGAAGACTTCTCCAACATTTGACGGAAAGCCTCGAAAGCTGCGCCAATACTTTAATGATCTGGATGAGCTAGCGATCCAGGTCAGGCTTACAGGAGCACAGAAAGTTCACTATGTGCTGTGCTACCTCACCGTACAACAGGAGAAGTTATGGTCTACAGTTCCCACGGAGGCAATGGCTGACTACGTGACATTCAGACAGCAGATCTTCGAATTGTACCCCGGAGCAGAGGGCAATTGACTCTACACCATTGCCGACCTGGAACAATGTGTCTCCAAAGCACTCACCCAGGGCATTCACACTCATGCCGAAGAAGCTATCTATTTCCGTGAATTCGCTCCAATAGCGAACTACCTGATCTGGATGGGACGAGTATCACCCGTGGCCTGAGACGAGCGATATGTTAGGGGATTTCACCTGACCGAGAAAGCAACCATTCTGCTCCGGTGTGAGATACTGCACCCGAACCATCATCTGGATGATCCATGGAGCATAAATGATGTCCACGATGCAGCACAGAAGACTCTGGTGGGGGAAGGTCTAGTTGGGGATAGCTATGGGATCCTTGGAGAAGGTGCGAACGCCAGCAGTCCAGGACCCGCTCCGGCTGCCCCCACAACAACCTCTGCTACGAGCGCAACCAATGGAATGACCTCCAGGATGACTGCAGCAGCCATCAAGCAAGAATCTGGTAAAATTGCAGACCTGCAGAAATTGGTAGAATGCCTAACAAGCTTCTTACAAAGTCAGGCTCAGTGTCACGGTAACACCGGACAAGAGACCAAAAAGGACTAAAAAGGGACAGTCATGTGGAACGTGCCACCCTGATCCCCCTGATCCCTTAAGTGGTGCAAGAGCCTGTTGACTTACTAGTCGATGTGGCGGACGCAGGCAAGGGATAGAGATATATGAAGGAGCTTGTGAGCTCAGTGAGTGCTACAGGTAGTAGACGAGGAGAAACAATCTGAGGTTTCGTCCCCTACATGGCTGGTCTTATATACACGTACAGTGGGCTATCTTACCTAAGCTACCTATCTACGGGTATA
>NW_024468514.1:446297-455016 GCF_001632365.1 Laetiporus sulphureus 93-53 | reverse complement strand
TCACATGTAGACAGGACAGGACCCCAGTAAGTACATCATAGTTAGGGTACCCAGGGTCCACCACTACATGTATATAAGCACATGAGGATCTAAGGGAAGACCTTAGATTCATTCATCTATTTCATGCAGCCTAAGAAGCCTTCACCCCCTCTTTGTGTGACATAAGGCTATGGGCCCTTTGAGCCCCTTTTTGTAGGCTGCATGTCACTGCATGCCTTTTTGGCCTAGCCCTTTGAGGCAGGCCCATATTTTGGTATTAGTGCAGGTCACTGAGTGTGGCTAGCATCTTGCAGCCATATCCTTGCCTTTTGACAGGATTTATCATGCGCCGTGACAAGACTCGAAGCCAAGTCAGGGCAGCCCAAGTCCTTGCCAAGGAAAGAGCATCTGGTAGAGCAGACTTCCCGGACATGGACGCCTCAGCTTCATCAACACTTTCAGCAGTGCCAAGCATCTCAGACAAAATTTTTGAGGAAGTGATCAAGACCGCGACCAAGACTGAGTCAGACACCGGAGTGACTACCGAAAATCTGTACCCCGAAATCCCAATCGACAACACGATGGCAAGCGTGGACGAATACGAACTGTCGATGTACGACAACGTGACGGACATAGCACAACAAGAAGATTCCATACTGTGAGATCTCTCCGCAATTCTTCCCAGGCACTTCGCAGTATCAAGGGACACAGTGACAACCCCGTCCGAAGTACGAAAATGCAAACATACGCTCTCGTACATGCCCAAAGGAGCATCAGGCGAGATGGCCCTGACGGTCACTGTTCAGCGACCCCCGGAACTCGTAACAGGGACTCGATCGGTGTTCACCTTGCAGATACCAATTTTCACCATGGCAGGGCACAGTGGAGGATCTGGTCCAGGCAATGGAGGATCCTATGGCAGCAGCAGAGGAGGAGGCAGCAGACTGGGCAGGAACCCGGGTGGTGGCCTGAGCAGATCGAGCAGACTTGGCAGCAGATATGGTGGAGGATCGGGCAGCAGTGGAGGAGGAGGTGGTGGACCAGGCAGATCAGGCAGACCAGGTGGACTGGGAGGACCAGGAGGTGGTGGCAGCGGGCCAGGGCCAGGACCAGGACAAGCTCTAGGAAGGGGTTTCTTGATGCCAGCCCGAGGACAGAAGACTTCTCCAACATTTGACGGAAAGCCTCGAAAGCTGCGCCAATACTTTAATGATCTGGATGAGCTAGCGATCCAGGTCAGGCTTACAGGAGCACAGAAAGTTCACTATGTGCTGTGCTACCTCACCGTACAACAGGAGAAGTTATGGTCTACAGTTCCCACGGAGGCAATGGCTGACTACGTGACATTCAGACAGCAGATCTTCGAATTGTACCCCGGAGCAGAGGGCAATTGACTCTACACCATTGCCGACCTGGAACAATGTGTCTCCAAAGCACTCACCCAGGGCATTCACACTCATGCCGAAGAAGCTATCTATTTCCGTGAATTCGCTCCAATAGCGAACTACCTGATCTGGATGGGACGAGTATCACCCGTGGCCTGAGACGAGCGATATGTTAGGGGATTTCACCTGACCGAGAAAGCAACCATTCTGCTCCGGTGTGAGATACTGCACCCGAACCATCATCTGGATGATCCATGGAGCATAAATGATGTCCACGATGCAGCACAGAAGACTCTGGTGGGGGAAGGTCTAGTTGGGGATAGCTATGGGATCCTTGGAGAAGGTGCGAACGCCAGCAGTCCAGGACCCGCTCCGGCTGCCCCCACAACAACCTCTGCTACGAGCGCAACCAATGGAATGACCTCCAGGATGACTGCAGCAGCCATCAAGCAAGAATCTGGTAAAATTGCAGACCTGCAGAAATTGGTAGAATGCCTAACAAGCTTCTTACAAAGTCAGGCTCAGTGTCACGGTAACACCGGACAAGAGACCAAAAAGGACTAAAAAGGGACAGTCATGTGGAACGTGCCACCCTGATCCCCCTGATCCCTTAAGTGGTGCAAGAGCCTGTTGACTTACTAGTCGATGTGGCGGACGCAGGCAAGGGATAGAGATATATGAAGGAGCTTGTGAGCTCAGTGAGTGCTACAGGTAGTAGACGAGGAGAAACAATCTGAGGTTTCGTCCCCTACATGGCTGGTCTTATATACACGTACAGTGGGCTATCTTACCTAAGCTACCTATCTACGGGTATAAGCTAATGGCTGTACATGAAACAATAGGATGTCCGGAAGTAGAACAATAAGTGGGAAGATCGATGGTTGCCGCAGTAATGCGTGTGCACATCGTGCCTATCTTGGTTTCTCTTTTGTTCTCCGGTGTGAACATCATGCCTATCTAGGCTTCTGACTAAACTAATAGGAAGTGGAAGGCCAATGCATAACAATAGTCCTTGTTCCCTTTGTTCCCAAATGGGTGCCTCTATTGTATCCTGGAATAGACAGGTCCGACCGTATCATCTGTGGGTCTGGACCATAACATGTGATGTGGACTATCGCCTGATCTCTACACGTCATGTCTGTGGCTGAGTGGCATAAGATATTGGTGAAGCACGTGATCTGTGGTGTGAGAAAAGTCACGTGCGGACTTTGTGGCAAAAATCTGTGACACTACCCCCCTCTCAAGGCTCATTGTCCCGAGGAGCCAAAACCTTTATCACTGCTTCTAGTTGCTCTCAACGGTTGGTAGCTTTGGGAGGGAAGCCCTTCTGCATAATACTCGAAGGTTATTTGGGCTATTCTATCTCCCGGTTTGACCGAAAATATGAAATCCGTTGTGTTGATTAGTACGACCTTGAGTTCCCCAGTGTAATCTGGATCGACGACTCCTACGCCCACATCAATTCCTCATGCAGCCAGTCCGCTGCATGGAGCTATTCATGTATAGGTATGTTTGGGAGGGTCAATCGCGACTCCCGTTCCTATCACAGCTCGTGAATGCGGGGGGATTTCATGCATTTCTGCTGCATAAATATCCCATCCTGCTGCTTCATTTGAGGATTTTTTGGCGAGATCTGTCATTTTATGATATAGGAAGAACTCGTCTGGATGGTCGGACATGTTGATTCGGTGTGTGGAGATCGGTGCAACTTCATATGAGGATAATTCGAAGCGTTTTCCACCAAAAGTGATGACCCTGATTGGTGCTTTGGCTGCATCTGGGTGTTGCTGGTGGAATTCTTGAAGAAGCTCATCGGCGTTGGTAAGATTTGTTCGGGGTTCCCATATATTGTCAGAATGGTCATAGCCTTTCCATTTGACGAGGTATTGGACCCTTCCCCTTACGACCTTAGAGTCTAGTATTTCTTCAACTTCGAATTCTGGTTCTCCTTCGATTTCTATAGCTGGGGGCTTTGGGGGTTCGCAGTTTGCGACCGTGTCTTGATGGTACATGATCAATTTGCTAGCATGGAAGACTGGGTGTACCTTCATTTGCTTAGGCAGTTCCAGTTTGAATGTGACTGGGCCTAGCTTCTGAAGTACTTTGTAAGGTCCGAAGTTTTGTGTGCCTAGCTTCGCGGACTTGACTTTTACTCTGAGATCCTTTCCCTTGAGTAGTACCAGGTCTCCGACTTTGAATGGGACTTCTCCCTTTTTCTTGTCGAAGTACCATTTTATCCGTGAAGCCGAAATTTCCAATGCTGCCTTTGCCTGTTCTTGTGCCTCAAATCGGTGGGCGAATAGATGTTCCAATGAGGGATGACGTATTGATTCGTGTATGTCTGGTGCCATTTTTGGATGTCGGCTATATTCGACAAAGAATGGGGAAAGTGCGGTGGATTCATGAGTCTGGTTGTTGTATGAAAATTCTGCTGTTGGCAGGTAATAGACCCAATCGTTCGGTCTGTGGTTACAGTACATTCATAGGTACTGTTCCAACACCTGGTTAACCCTTTCTGTCTGACCGTCGGTCTGGGGGTGATATGCAGTGGACATTGTTGACTTTATACCGAGCTTCTGGCAGAACTCCTGGAATAGTTTGCTCGCAAATTGAGTACCTCTGTCTGAGATAATCTGGCGTGGCAATCCATGGAGTTTGAAGACTTCATTATAGAATACGTTAGCGACTTGCGATGAGGTGACTGTCTCGTCCATCGCATAGAAGTGCGCTCATTTCGTGAGTCTGTCCACGACGACAAGTATTGCCATTTTCTTTTCTCCCCTAAAGTCCATGGCTGGAGGAAGTTGTGTGATGAGGATCCACTGTGACAATCTCCCATGGTCCTCCTGGTACCTCGTTTGGTTGTAGTAGTCTGTATGGTTTTTCTCTTGAGAACTTGTTACGTTGACAACTGTCGCAACCTTGTACATATTGTTTAACCATTACAGATATTCCTGGCCACCAATAGTTCCGAGTGATAAGCTCCAACATCTTGAACCTGCCGGGGTGTCCAGCTGGTAAGGTGTCATGATGGAGTTTTATTAGGTCAAGGCGTAGCTGTTGATCCTTGGGGACATAAACCTTTCTGCGATGGAGCAGCAGTCCGTGCTCAAAGTTCCATTCTGCGAGGTTTTTCCCAAATTCGCGCTGTCCTGTAGTCAAAAGCGCACGATAATCCTTGATCATCATGTCATCTGTGAGTGCCTTCTTGATCCTTTCCAGTAGTTGAGCATCATCAACTTCAGATGCATGAGTGGGTCGAATTGCATTGATAGCGAAAAATTCGGGTTTTAACAGCATTTGATTCGAATTGTCGCTGTCTACCCCCCCTCTCATGGTCTGACCTCCTGGACAGAGGATCGGCACGTAGCATTGTCTTTCCAGGTCAGTGACTGAGTATAAAATTGAAACGTGTGAGGAATAATGACCAGCGCACTTGGCGCCAGGATAATTTCTGTGCCTGACGGAAGTATGTAAGGTTGAGATGATCTGACCAAATCTCAATGGGTTCTGGGTGGCCTTCTAAATAGTGTTGGTATTCTTCTAGTGCCCAGATAATGGTGAGCATCTCCTTGTCGTAAATCTCGTAGTTTCGCTCATGTTCGTTGAGCGACTTTGAGTAGTATGCGACTGGGTGCCATAGCTTATCTTCTCCCAGTTGTTCCAGTACTGCACCAGTTGCATAGTCTGAAGAATCTGTCTCCAGTTGGTAAGGCGCAGTATCATTGGGGAGTTGTAGGATCTGGGCTGAAGTGAACGCCGTTTTGAGTGCACTGAAGGCTTGGTCTTGCTCTTCCTTCCATTGCCAGGGTACGTCCTTACAGGTGAGAAGCGTTAAAGGTCGTGCGAGTTTCGCAAAGTCCTTTATAAATCGCCTGTAGAAATTTGCGAATCCTAAAAAGGCCTGTACTTGTTTGACCTTTGTCGGTGCAGGCCAGCCAAGTACACCTTCGACTTTAGCAGGGTCCATCTGTACTGAGTTCTTGCTGATGATCATGCCAAGATACTCGATTGAGGACTGTTCAAAGAAGCATTTCTCCGGTTTGGCATACAAGTCATTGTTCTGGAGGCACTGTAGAACTGCTTTCACTAGTCGTCGGTGTTCATCGAGATTGTCCGTAAATATGAGGATGTCGTCTAGGTAGACTACCACCTTTCCAGTGCGAATTAAGTCTTCGAGGACTGTATTCATCATTGTTTGGAAGGTGCTAGGAGCATTGCAGAAACTGAAGTACATTACGGTGGGTTCGAAGAGGCCACGATGTGTGATGAAGGTGGCTTTCTCTTCGTCTCCTTCCCTAATCCTTATGTTGTTGAACCCCCATCTCAGATCAAGCTTCGTAAATATACTAGCATGTGAAAGTCTGTCGATGAGGTCCGAGATGCATGGGATTGGGAACTTGTTCTTCTTTGTGACTGCGTTGAGGTTCCTGTAATCTTGTACGAGCCTCAGTGATCCGTCTTTCTTTTTGACGAAGAAAACGAGTGCTGCGGTTGGACTCCTTGATCTCTTGATGTAACCTTTGGCCAACTCTTGGTCTATCCACGTGTCGAGCAAATTTCTTTCCTGTAGATTCATAGGATATAACTTTGCCGGGCGTGGTAACGATGCTTCTGGAACAAGTTCGATTGGATGATCGTAGGGCTTTCTTGTGGGCATTTGTTCCGACTGCTTCTTGGAGAACACATCGCCATACTCGTGGAAGTGTTTGGGGACATAGGCTGACCAGTAGTCTTTGTCCTGTTCTCCTTTTTGCGGTGCTCTATCCTGGTTCCTCTTGGTGTCAAGACCCATAATGAGTGATGCTATGGCCTGTGCATCAGGGTCTTCTGATAATGACACCCATCTGATGAAGCTGTCCATGTCATTCCAGTTGTCACCTAACTCCTGGGAACCGATGAAGTCCATCAGGTCTTCGATGTGGGGGATGTTTGTGTCTTCCAGGTCCTCCTCCTGGATTGCTACCTGTGAGGGTGTGCATCTTTGTGAGCACCGGGTGAAATCGACTGTGAGTTTTCCCCAATCCACTTCGGGATTATGCTCCTTAAGGAAACTCATGCCTAGTATAACGTCTTTATGTCCTATATCGGTGACCAAAAGGCTTTGCCTGCTTATGTGGTTCCTGATGGTTATACTTAGAAGAACCCTTTTTTTAATGGCACCACCCTTGTTGTGAGATGCATCTGCGTTGTAGACCCTGATCTCCTTCTCAAGTGAGATCGTAGCTAGATTTAACTGATCAACCAGCCGTGTGTTGATGTAGCAAGAATATGCTCCTGAATTGAGGAGCGCCTCAGTCTGGACTTCCCTTACTCCCTGTTTGAGGTGAACAGGTAAATCGATCACGTGTTTTGACGAACCAGTAGATGCGATGTATAAAAAACTTGATACTGGTACATGCAAGAGCGAGTAGGTACTATTACATTGTCTATGAGAACTCTGGCCAGACCTCAGAGAACCCACCAAAGAAAATCCTCATTATCTTCTACCTCCGTGATCCTAGCTGCTTTGACAGCTGGTTCCGGTTCTGCCTCTTTTTCCTTTCCCTTCGCATCGTAGCTGGCGATGAAAGCACAGACTGCTTCGTATCTCGCCTTGCTGTCGTCGGAGATGTCTGAGACCACGTTTGAAGAAATTGCCCTTGTTGCTTGGCCCCGCTTTGGCATTTCGAATTTGCCTTTGTACTTGGGGTCTGGGCATCGCTGTTTAAAAACGAAGGGGTGTTTCCCACATCGTACACACAGCTTCTTCTCCAGCCATCCTTCTTGCTCCTTGGTGAGGGTGGATACTCAATCCACGACCATTGCGTTGGGGTCTTTCAGGGCTCGTGGTGCCGATGATGATGTTGTTACCATTTCACGTTGTCCTGCCTTATCGGCCCTGAACTTGGACTCCAGTTGAAGGCATAGGTCGAGGTATTTCGGCCATGTGATGGGGTCAGAAATTCCTAGACTGTCTCTTGTGACCATTGCCTGGTGTACGTCTTTGCTTCGGTGTTCAGCGATGTAACCGATGAGTGCAGTGTGCCCTAGGTTGGTCTTAGTGGCCCATTGGCAGAACTGTTCTGCAAAGGATACCATTGTGGGATACGTCTTGCCACAGATATCCTTCAAATGCTGCTGCACATCCTTGTCTGGGTCGAGGGTCCTGTAGTTCACTTTGAGGATGTTGACGAAGTCTTCCCATGTGCCAAGTGCCTGCCGTGCTGCTGCTCTGGTCGCATATTTGGACATGTATGTGAACGCGCCACCTTCCAAATGCAGCAGGGCCGTGGTGATCTTGTGCTCGTCGTCATTGATCTCATTCCACCACATCCATATACCGAGTTGTTGGAGCCAATCCTCCAGACTTCCTTTGCCCGAGTAGTGTGGAGGCTCAGCAATTTTGATGCGGGGTTTGTGCGATTGAACCGTGCCGGATGTTTGACCTTGCATCACAGTGACGTCGCTTGCTTTGAGCGAAGCTAGCTCATGTCGCAGCTTGACGTTAGCTGCCTTGATTTCCATCATTTCTTTGCCTGTATCGAGCATTGCTGCCTGGGTTCCTGTGAGCTCATCGTTCAAAACCGTCATATGCGCATCTTGCACGAGGATCCTATCCTTGAGCTTTCCGATCTCCATCTGGAGCATTCCCTCCTTGAGTCGGTGTTCGCTCTTGTTGTTTTGGATCAGTGACTTGAAGGCTTTCTTGTGCTCGTACATCTTGTTTCCGAGCACATTGTAGACCTTGGTGACTTCGGTACTGACCGTGAGCTTCATTGCGACAATAACCCATTCGCAGATGTGGTCCGGGACTTCTCCGGGAGCGGACTGTCTGAGCGCATCTTCTAGATGCTCGAACTGGTGTCCATCGAATTCCCAGATGGGGGGAACATAGGTGGGTAAGAGTGATGGGGTTGGGGACACTGGTCCTCCAACTTGCGATGCAGAATCCTGCGGTCCTAGTGCAGGTTCTGGTGAATTGCGCTGCAAGGCGTGTGGGGTGCTTCCGTCGTGTGCTGCCTCGACATTTGTATGCAGAATGTCATCCATTCTTTGCCTGAACGTGGATGCATATGCACGATCAGCTCCTTCTATTGTGATATAGATGTAGTTTAAACTAATTGAAAATGAAGCCTAGGTACTGCTTGTCCTTGACTTTTCCAATCTCCCTGACGATCTTGTCTAACCTCTGCTGCTTCTCTATCTCCTTGAAGTTGATCCTTCCTATTTCTAGACAGCACGTGTTGATGACCTGTTTGTCGATGAAGGTGTATTCATGAGTTCCCGTGTAGAGGTCTGCGCAGACTTTGTCTAACTCCGATGCGAGGAGTTGTACCTTCTTTCATTTGTCCTGATCAATTCTCTCCCAGAAC
>NW_024468514.1:441961-445477 GCF_001632365.1 Laetiporus sulphureus 93-53 | reverse complement strand
GTGAGCTCAGTGAGTGCTACAGGTAGTAGATGAGGAGAAACAATCTGAGGTTTCGTCCCCTACATGGCTGGTCTTATATACACGTACAGCGGGCTATCTTACCTAAGCTACCTATCTACGGCTATAAGCTAATGGCTGTACATGAAACAATAGGATGTCCGGAAGTAGAACAATAAGTGGGAAGATCGATGGTTGCCGCAGTAATGCGTGTGCACATCGTGCCTATCTTGGTTTCTCTTTTGTTCTCCGGTGTGAACATCATGCCTATCTAGGCTTCTGACTAAACTAATAGGAAGCAGAAGGTCAATGCATAACAATAGTCCTTGTTCCCTTTATTCCCAAATGGGTGCCTCTATTGTATCCTGGAATAGACAGGTCCGACGTATCATCCGCGGGTCTGGACCATAACATGTGATGTGGACTATCACCTGATCTCTACGTGTCGCATCTGTGGCTGAGTGGCATAAGATATTGGTGAAGCACGTGATCTGTGGTGTGAGAAAAGTCACGTGCGGACTTTGTGATGAAAATCTGTGACACTCAGTCCAACACAGGCGGACAGGGGTGCTGGGGAGGCTATGTGTCACAAGGGCCGGTCAGTATGTCTGCAGCAAGGGCAGCAGCAGGAGCACCCAGAAACATGACGGGTTACTCCATGTACCACAATTGCAACTACTGCAATGGACCAGACCACTTCATGAGTCGTTGCCCCCCACGTAGAGGAGGAGGTCAAGGCTGGAAAGGTATACCAAGACGAGAATGGTCACATCCGACTGCCAGACGGAGGATACATTCTGAGGGTGCTCCCCAGAAACAACATGTGGGACCGGGTCAACTCCTGGTACTCTCAGCACCTCGGACCATCTGCCCTAGGAGCAGCTCAGTCTGCTGTGACTCCACAAGTGAGAGATAAGCCACTGCACCAGGTCAATATACTCGAAGAAGTGCGAGAGGTCAACATGGCAGTTATCAATGAACCAGGGAACGCGGACAGGACAGAGCATGTGTTCCAGGTGATAGACAATAGCAGACGAAGGGTGCATTTCAATGCGGTTGAGGTTATCAGTGGCAAGGAACAAGGCTGGGCCTGGGGAAGGGCGTGGAGTGCAGAAGGGACCACCCAGAATCAAGGCTAGTTTGCTTCTGGGGGGAATTCTGGCTTCACAGCCTGCCTATGGATATCGTACCCTGATCGAAGACAAGAAAAATGTCTCTGGGATAGTCGGGAAGATACTCAACCTACCTGTAACAGTCACCATTGGAGAGCTCATGCAGCATGCCCTGGAACCACAGAAGCATCTCAAGGAGCTGATCACCCCAAAGCACGTAGCAACAACGGCCTGGGTCGAAGAAGTCACAGACGAAGATGAAGTCAGCGTGGGTGAGGGGAGTGTATTTCTGATGGCCCCCAAGATGACGTTACCCACAAAGGGATTGCTCCTGCTCTGGGTCATCGAACTGATGATCAAGGACATGCTCCAGTGCGAATGTATCCTTGACCAGGGCACGCAAATATGTGTCATGTGGGAGGATGTCTGGAAAGACCTCGGAGCCCCTCTCAACCCAGACGAAGCAATTCTGCTGGAGACTGCAAACACCTCAGTGACAAAAATGGTCAGGAAGCTGCCATGTGTTTGGCTCTGCTTCAGATCAGTCGTCATTGCAGTAAAAGTTCAGGTGGTGCACCATGCGCCATTCAAAATCCTCTTAGGGTGACCGTTCTTTGCTACAGCAGTCTGCGAGACTCGAGACTTCACCTCCGGGGAGCAGCAGATCACAATCACAGATCCACACTCAGGAGAGCAGGTCGTGGTGCCAACAAAAGCTCAGACTGAGCAGCGGAAAGTCGATCTGAACCTCGTGGGTTTTCACAGGTCGATGAATCGGGTGTAGCTCGAGGAGACGCGATATTAGGATTGTATTCCATGTATGTGCTCACACCACCATGGACTGTCCAACAGAGTCTGGAGGGGAGGATAGGTGGATCCATAGAAGAGACACACCCTGAGGAGAAGAAGGCGTGTGCAAAAAAGAGCCGGGTACAGTCCGAAACTGCGTCTGTTAGTTCCACGTCATCTTGCATTCCATGTAAAGTCACCGAATCTGAAATACATTTTTCTTCACTGTATGATGTGGGGCGTGAGCGCATGGATCTTCGGACTGGGTTTTGGACTGAGGAGATGAGAGTGTGGAGTCGTGGGAAGGCAGGATGGGTCACGGTTGAGAAACAAGAGACAGAAGTATTCACCTACAAGAAGGTGGCCAACTGGGTCAAGCCCGTGGTGACCACATTATCAGAAGAGTTCTGAATTGTGCGAAGGAAACTGGTCAACCCACTGAAGGGGCTTCCAGCCCTACCGGTTCACCTGCCCGAATTCGAGCCTCGAGGGACATACACACAGGAGAGGCACGATGCGCTTAATGTCATGGGTGATGGTTTCCTCTGGCCGGAGGAGGTGAAGCTCACAGATTTCTTAATGTGCACACACGACATGACATTTGCATGGGACGAAATGGAAAAGGGGCAGTTTCAGGATGAGTACTTCGACCCGGTAGTCATTCCGACAGTGGAACACGTCTCGTGGGTGCTCAAGAACATGCTGATACCACCGGGAATATTCAAAAAAGTGGTACAGATCATCAAGGACAAGATTGACTTGGGGGTTTGTGAGGGATCGAACTCATCATATTGTTCAAGGTGGTTCTGCATTGTCAAGAAGGATGGGAAGTCACTTCAGCTGGTTCACGACCTACAGCCACTGAACGGGATAGTGATTAAAGATTCAGCAGTCCCTCTGATGGTGGAGCATCTGGCAGAATCCTTCAGGGCCCATGAGTGCTACGGAAGCCTGGACCTCTTTGTTGCTTTCGACCAGTGGTCCTGTGACTTGACCTCCTTCCAGACTCCACTAGGGTCTCTCCGGCTTACCTCAATTCTGATGGGCTATACCAACTTGATGCAAATCATGCATGGCAATGTAACACACATTCTGCAAGATGAGATACCAGAGGTCACTGTTCCCTTTATCGACGATGTGCCAGTGAAGGGGCCTGTGACATGTTACGAGCTTCTGGAGGGCAGGTATGAGATAATTCCGAAGAACTCAGGGATCTGATGATTTGTATAGGAGCACTTCCAAAATATGAACCGAGTTATACATCGGATGAAACATTTCAGAGAAACCTTTTTGGGCAAGAAGGCTTACCTATGCATCTCAGAGGTGGTCATTGTTGGGCACTGATGTACATACTGGGGGCAGCTTCCAGGTGAGGCACGAGTGCAGAAGATTCAGGACTGGCCACAGTGCGAGATGATCTTGCAGGTAAGGGAATTTCTGGGAACGTGCGGGCTTGTACAGATCTTCATGAAAGACTTTGTGAAGATTGCGAAGCCTCTTACCACACTGCTTAAAAAGGAGGTGAATTTTGAGTGGAGGGACGAGCATGCCCAGGCTATGCAGACACCCAAGGACATGGTCATGAACTCGGGATCTCTTGCCCCAATCGCTATACCTC
>NW_024468514.1:360542-441861 GCF_001632365.1 Laetiporus sulphureus 93-53 | reverse complement strand
GAAGGTCATCCTTGCAGTCGATTCGTCGGTAATAGCGGTAGGGTTCATTTTGTTTCAGCTGGACACGCAAAAATGATGGCGTCTGAGCCGCTTCAGATCGATTACTTGGAATGAGCAGGAATCACAGTACTCTCAGGCAAAGATAGAACTTTTTGGACTATTTAGGGTGCTGCGGGCATACCAGATATATCTCATCAGGCTCAAGACATTTGACATGGAGGTAGATGCAAAATATGTTAAAGGAATGCTCAACAATCTGGACATTCAACCCAATGCGACCATCAACCACTGGATAGCTGGGATTCTCCTTTTGGACTTCAACCTGGTGCATGTTCCGGCGGCACGACACGGAGCGGCGGATGGACTCTTGCGGTGACCCGAGGTGGTTGAAGATGAGCTGGAACCAGATGACTTCGAAGAGTGGATCGATGAAGCATGCACATTTACGGTGGAATGGGCCAACCTCAGCCCGGAGATGAGACTTCAGGGCTGGTACAGTGCACACGGGGAAGATATGATGGGCACCGTGTCAGTGTTCTCATCTGAGGCAGTTGCAAATATAGAGATTCCCCATATGCCTTCAGCTCAGCAGGCAGATGAGCAGGTGTAGAAAATCCAGTGCTTCCTTGAAGAGCTGCGGAAATTGGATGGACTGAATGAGAAGGAGTTCGACAGATTTGTCCATGAGGTGGCACGTTTCTTCATACTGGAAGGCTGGCTATGGTGGAGAGATGCCCAGGGATGACACAAGCGGGTTCTGGATGAGGTTCACTGTTATGCATTGCTCTGGACAGCTCACGATGAGCTAGGTCACAAGGGCATCTTTATCATCTGGGTGAGGTTGCTGAAGCAGTTCTGGTGGCCGTACCTTGACCAGGATGTCAAATGGTACATCCAAACTTGTCATGAATGCCAGCTTCAGAAAGTGTACAAGTACCATGTACCCCCTTTGATGGTGCATGTGCTGGGACTGTTCCAGAAGCTACATGTGGATTCAATGCATATGCCAAAAGCGGGCGGGTACATGCACATTGTGCAGGCCTGGTGCATGCTCTTGTCCTGACCCGAGTGGAGGATGTTGCGGTGAGAGACTGGAAAGACTCTTGGAGTGTTCTTATTGGAGGAAGTGCTTTGTCAGTGGGGAGCAGTCACAGAGATAGTCACGGACAATGGGGCACTGTTCATTGCAGCACTGGAGCACCTCTGCGAACAGTATGGGATCATGCACATTCAGATCTCGGCGTACAATTCTCAAGCAAATGGTATCATGGAATGGCGGCACTTCAATGTCCGGGAAGTGGCCATGAAGGTTTGTGGCAAGGGAAATGTGATGGACTGGCTGAAGGTTATACATGCCGTCTTCTGGGTGGAAAGGGTCTTGATTCAGAAGAGTACCAGGCAGTCTCCGTATTTCATGGTCCACGGGGTGGAGCCAGTATTTCCGTTTAACCTCGCAGAAGCTATGTACCTCTCTCCAGCCACGGATGAGCTGATGTCAATGAAACAGCTCCTGGCAGTATGGGCATGACAGCTACTCAAGAGGCATGAGGACCTGCAAGAGGTCCGGAGACGGGTTCGGGCCACGTGGTTCAAGTTGATCAAGCAGTTCGAGAAACCATTCAAGAACACGATCTGCGAGTTTAAGTTCAACACGGGAGACCTGGTGCTGGTACGGAACTCGCAATTCGAAACTGATCATAACTGGAAGTCGAAGCCGCACTATGTCAGGCTGATGGTCATGATCCGACACAATACGGGAGGTTTATACATTCTGGCTGAGTTGGATGGTTCTATTTCGAAGCACCGCTATGCGGCTTGTAGGGTCATTCTGTACAAATCGTGGATGGATGCACAGGTATCGCTATAGGACATGCTACATCAGGAACTGGAGGAGGTACAGGAAGATCTGGATGCAATCGAATGGGAGTGGGAAATGGAGCCATCCTCTGGAGTTGACGAGGCCCTGTCCGATGAGGATTAAATGGCCTCCTGAAGGGTCTGGGCAAGGGGGCTGTAGTCAAAGTTTCAGGCCATGTTCAATGCGGATGTGATGAGGAGCAGGAATTGAGGGCTGCTCATGAGGGTAGAGAGCTCATCTTGGAGGTGCTCATGTTGGTCGAGGGATTCGGCGAAAACACGGGAAAGGCCGGTGAGGGCAAAGCCAAATTCAGTGTTTGGAAGAGACACCATCCATCATGTATAAGGGTGAGAAGGGCGATGCGGTCATGACGAATGGAGCTATGGAGTTCGGCCTTCAGGTCAATGGCCTCCTCCTCCACAGCATCATGGACTGATGACTCAATATCCTGAGTTAAGCTCTCTTTAATAGCTGTACAGGCATGATCGAAAACGTGTTTGTACCTGGCCTCCAAGCTGTTGAATGTTGCAACCAAGATGTCCTCCATGGTGAATATCTGGTGGATGAGCTCCGGGAGAGTATGGACGGGGGTATTGGAAGCAGCAAGGGTGACCAGGAATGGGAACAAGAGAGATAGGGCAGATGCAGCCTCACCGGCCAGTGTCGCTGGGGCAGGATTGGCTTCGGGGAGCGTAATCCTCACCGGGATGGGCCCAGGACTGAGGAAGCGGCTCTCAAACTGAGGATCAGTGTGCAGACAGCTGTACTCTTCACAATGGACTCTCCACATGTGAAAGCGGGCGAGGGGTTGTCAGAGCATCGACCAACCGAGCACAGAAGGCATTGAGCTCCCCATGGATGTCTCGATGGCAATATAGTCCTGCAGATCCAGCTATCGGTTGGGTTTAGCGATGGTACCACTGGGAGTGTGACATGTTGGTGCATACCCACTGAGCTTCTAACATGCAGAGATGCAACAAAAATTCATCCCGGCTATCTGAGAGTCAGACCACGATCGAAGCAGTGAACTGGTCAACCAACATGGCAAGGTGAGGGTGGGCACACAAGAACACTGAAGGGAGGTCTTCCATGATGGCTTTTCACTGAGCAATGGGTGAGCGAACTATCTGCGAGGAATTTTGGTTGAGCTTTTAGCTGGAGCGTGTGGAGCACGTGACTGCTGCGCTGTTGCAGCCAGTCCAGGTGGGTTTCCCACTCGGGGCAGGTCAGGGCGTGCAGGTGGCATGCAGTGTTTTAAGGGGGGGTGCATCTATTTAAATGGCTATGGTACATGAAAGAGCGAGGCATACATGAAGAAATGGGGGACAGAGACAGGCTGACCAGGACAAAAGAGACAGTACATACAGAACCCCGCGTACCTGGTCCACGAGCACAGGGGCACGCCTATTCTGTGGCCCCCCCTCGCCTACTCATTGGCAGTGCCCAGTACCTCCTCAACCTGCCTTTTCTCATCTGATGAGATCACAGCCCTACGCTTGCCAAGTGCCCTTGCGCTCAGACAGGGAAACAGTGCCTTGAGTCTGAGAGGCTTCCCTGCTGCTGGAGGACTCGGTGATTGGGGACAGTGGGTGTTCGCTCAGTGGCCCAGGAGCATTGGATGGTGGGGTGGAGAGAGGGGCATCATTGTAGACAGATGGCATGCAGGTGTGTTCACGATGCATCTCACCACGATCCTCCTTCGTGAGCTTGAGGGAGGATGCAGACAGTCCAGGTTTCAGCGTGGTGGTCAACACCCTGGATGGTTCTGCTTCCTCGATCAAAGATGAGTGCTCAGATGAGCTGGCACACACGGTGGTTAGTGTGGGCAGTGGTGATGGGGCACAGGTCTGTGGGTGTTTTTTCGGGGGTGAGCCACTCTTGGTGCTCCAGCCTCATTTGTGAGCAGGTGCTGGCTCCTTGATGTATTCATTCAGCTGGTGATTGGCAGGGTCCAAGAGTTCAGGTAGGGCATCGCGTGTGGCTGGGTCGGGGCTGTACAATGGCCAGCCCATCAGGATGGCAAGGCTCGGGGTGGCACTGGCAATTTCAATGAAGGTCGAGGTGGCTGTGTGGTGAGTGGGTTAGGAATGTCACGAGTGAGGCAGTGATACGGGGTTACTTATGGGGTGAGTCGGGCATGTCATTTTTGAAGGCCAAGGGACATTTCACATGCACTTTGGCACAGCGCTGGCATGCATGGCCGCATGTGTCCCATCAGCAGGGAATGTTGTCATGGTGACAGGCTGGACATGGGTCGTTCACGCACCACACTTCAGCATATGTGGTGGCGAGTGTGCACATGAGCGGGTAGATGTCAATGTGTTTGTGCAGTGGGCCGTCCAGGCCTGAAACAAGGATGAATGGAGGGGGAGGCAGGTGAGCAGTCAGGTGGAGCTTCTTGGCAGCAATCTGAGCTGCAGTGCCCCTGAGTTGTGTGGACGTGGCTTGGATGGCTGGACGAAGGCGAAGATGTGGGATGGTGGTGCTGGGCCCCTCTGCCTGTGCTGGTGATGCAAACATTGCACAGTGACCGATGCTGACCAATCCTGACACCTGTGTGGTGGCGGTGTGTGCTGACTGGTACTCTGCAATGATTTTTGACTTGGACCGTCGAGCAGCAGTCAGTTGCACGGCTGTGGAAGGGACACCGGGAATGTGATGCAGCGACAGGATGAGCAAAGATACGAATGCTGGTGGCACGGGCGAAGGGCTGCACAACTTCAGCTCAGTGTCATCCTCAGTGCTGTAGTCCTCAAGCTCGGTGTACTGGAAGGCCTCGTCAAACATGGAGATACTCTGCATCTCCCGTGGGGGCTCCTCGATGCGGAGCATCACTTCCTCCACTGGCACATGCTGATCTCACAAGTTAGCCCATGGGCGGGGATGATGAAGGATGAGAGGTGGGGTACTTACGATGGGGGTTTCGGGGTGTGGGGCCAGTGCATGTGAATGGTCCTTCAGCTGCTGCGGCTGATGTCCTGGCTGGGGGGTGGATGGCTGTGGTCACCTTAGCGGACACTCCTTGTGTACTGGTGTGGCTGGGCACCTTGAGGAACCAGGGGTGGGCATCCTCATGGCAGGGGCATGGCTTGAAGGTGCAGCTAGGGGTACAGGCTCCAAGGATGGGTACCAGGTGGTAAAATTCTGCCACACCAGGTGGAACAGGGGGGCCTCGATGGTTTTCTCCACCCAATACTGAATCACGTCACATGGGGTGCAAGTCATGAGTTTCAGGCCCTGGAGGAAGGTGTGCTCATTGACTGGGGACAGCGGTTGCATGCTGTTGATTCATCTCAGAGCCTCGGTAAGGTTGTCCGGGTCCTGTCTGAGGCCCTGGAGGTGACCGATGGTGAGCCAGTATATCACCTCTGTATGCTGCCATGTTCAGGGCAACACTGTTTGACACACCTTGGTGACTCGCTCCAGTGTGTGCACGTGCCACTGTCCGGTCACGGTTTAGTATCATCATCTGCTCGGCGACAACTGAGGACTCATGATCAGTGGAGCGAGTTGGTCAGATATTGTCCAGAACTCTGCCATCACAAGCGGTGTGAGTGGCATCCTCCACTCTGGGAACGTGCCATGCTCAAGGCAGATGGACGCGACAAGCTCCCGCACTGTCTGGATGATGTACTGATCCACGATGGGCACGATGATCATGTGGTCCAGCACTGGGATGGTGAAGGCCTGGGTGGTGGCAGCAGATGACATTGCATGTGGTGGGGAGGAATGGAACATGAGGTGATAGAGAGGGATAGAGGAGTGAAAGTTGTAGAGTGCGCCCATGTTGAACTACTCGAATTGGCCCACGGACATGCCACGGACTTCCAACCGCTGGTGGGAACTATTGCAGAGGCAATTTTGCGTTACGAGATGTGACGCGCATGTCGGCTCGTGGGCAGTCTGGCTGGTGGCTGCATGGGCCAGGCCATCCACATTCTGTGATAGCCTCGGGCGCACCCTGCCTCGGGCTCTGAGCCTGTGACCTGGGCATCCTCGATCATGTGGGTGTCTTGCATGCCATCTAAGAAGTGGTGACGTCGACCGGGGATGGTCGATATTTGAGTCTGGAGGGGATGTGAGGTGGCCAGCATTGGCTGCCCTCACTATAATTGTCCTCACTATAATTGTGCTCCCTAACATTTGACAGCAAGCTCAGAGCAGAACAGGCACATTGCATTCAGGGCAAGACAGGTACATCGAGTCTGTGCTATGGATTGTCTACATGGATGGGGCCCTCCGAACCTCAGGACACGACCTCAGAACTGACTGTTGCCTCCAGAAAAGTCCTCTGGGTGCAGCATACAGTCCGGATCATCACCAGCTTCTACAGGCATGGAGGTGTATGACACTGCTGAAGGCTGGCCATGTCAGAGTGAAAGGGAGGCAGAATCTTCAGACAAGGGAACATCAGGGCGCAACGATCTTCACCCGAACACGTCAAGCAAGCATTGCTGCAATCGAGGGTCCAAGAAAAGATCCTCAACCATTGTGGCCAACCTCGAATCGTGATCATGCGACAAAGGGAAGGCAGTGAGGGCACGGAGATCACAGACCCACTCAAAGGAGTCAGTCAGTGGCACCTGCATTCTGGTTCAGGTGAGCTCAGTGCAGGCGGTGTCAGCGAGCTTCTGAGGCTATGGGTCAATCCAAATGGAGGAGAAAAAGGAAGACATAGGACATGTACCAGGAGGGATCGGACTCGGCAGCACCATTCATTCCACTCAACCGCAGCGAGATGCAAACCGGATGGAACATGTAAGCATTCCACAGACAGAGCCTCAAGCAGCAGAAGGTATCGATGTATGTGCAGGGTGTAGACGGATCGCTGTTCACCAGGGATGCCATCTGGTGTGCGAGACATGGCAAGATGAGAATAGGGTGGAGAGTGGCAATGGCTGGGAGGGGCACGAGAAGGGGCAGGCAGGTGGAGATGTGGACGTGTCCAAGGACTGCAGCTGTGGACTGGGTGAGGTACTGATGGGAGACCACATCTGAGACGATGCCAGAAAACCCCAGCATATGAGCATGGGCCAAGAAACAGGTGAAACCATTGGGGCAGCATGGGCGGGGTGTCTGAAGAATGGACAGGGCACCTTCAGATCGGGGACAAGGGAGCTTCTGTGGTATGGGACAGCCACTGGCATGGGCCCTCGAGGAATGCAGTGAGCGGAGTGTGACACAGGTGAATAGAAGGCAAGGGATTCAGAATGAGACACGATGGTGTGGTCCGCAGTGGCAGGCCCTTCAAGAGATTCAGAACGAGATGAGCGAGGTGAGGGAATGAGTTATAGGACCAAGCGAGGTCCAATGTGTGATTGAGTCTTGGACGAATGCGCCCCGAGGGCGTAGTATAAAAGGGTGATGTAGTTAGGTAGTTGGAAGGAGCTCCAATGGTGTATCTACAAGCTAGAGTATTGTCACAGATTTTCACCACAAAGTCCACATATGACTTTTCTCATGCCACAGATCACGTGCTTCACCAAATATCTCATGCCACTCAGCCACAGACGTGACACGTAGAGATCAGGTGATAGTCTACATCACATGTTATGGTCCAGACCTGCGGATGATATGGTCGGACCTGTCTATTCCAGGATACAATAGAGGCACCCATTTGGGAACAAAGGGAACAAGGACTATTGTTATGCATCGGCCTTCCGCTTCCTATTAGTTTAGCCAGAAGCCCAGATAGGCCAGATGTTCACACCGGAGAACAA
The DNA here is from genome assembly GCF_001632365.1 of Laetiporus sulphureus 93-53. NCBI lineage: Eukaryota > Fungi > Basidiomycota > Agaricomycetes > Polyporales > Laetiporaceae > Laetiporus > Laetiporus sulphureus. The sequence goes on along the minus strand of NW_024468514.1, from coordinate 434,283 downwards.
AAGGGAAACCAAGATAGGCACAATGTTCGCACACGTTACTACAGCAACCATCTATCTTCCCACTTATTGTTCTACATCCGGACATCCCATTGTTTCATGTATGGCCATTTGCTTATACCCGTAGATAGGTAGCTTAGGTAAGATAGCCCGCTGTACGTGTATATAAGACCAGCCATGTAGAGGACGAAACTTCAGATTGTTTCTCCTCGTCTACCACCTGTAGCACTCACTGAGCTCACCAGCTCCTACATATATCTCTAACCCTTTCCTGCATCAGCCACATCGACTAGTAAGTCAACAGGCTCTTATATCACATAGGGTTCAGGGGGATTCCTTGAAATCAGGGGGATCAGGGCAGCACGTTCCACGTGACTGTTCCTTTTAGTCTTTTTGATCTCTTGTCCGGTGTTACCGTGACATTAGAAACAATCTGACATTTTCTGCACCCCTGCTTAGTGTCTAACACAAGTGGCCGTGTATTTTCAGTGCAAGCAGTTTCAGCCGTAGCGCGCGGCTTTTTTGACACAACTTCCAATCCGATCTCTACCCGGCGTGAGCCTCAGCAAGACTCTGAGCTGCCCAAGGCATCAAAGCGCAAGGCTACCCCCAGGATCGACCTTGATGCTCACTACAAGTGTCAGGAAACCAACAAGGAGCATGGAAGGCTCCTCACTCTCACGTCACTAGGCGCATCATCCACAGATAGGCAGCGAGCAGCAGCGAGGGTCGTAGATACCACACACATCATAAAGCGTGGAATTATCCACAAGCCATGAGATTGCACACCACCACTCAAATGCTACAAGCCCAGAAAGGGATGTCTTACCACTGGTAGTCACAAGCCGGCACCACCAGCAGAGCTCATAACATCCAACGCAGTTCCTCCCCCCGTCATTGCGCCCATCCCAGTCCAGCCACTGCTGAACTTTATCAAAACAAACACGGTTGCCCGTCCCATCCACCCACTCCCATCTAGAGTGAGGCTGACAATTCATATCAAGACCCTTAAGAAGCAAGTAGACGCTACTCACTTCAGGCTCCAACCCATCTTAGAAGCATTCTCGTATCGTCTCAAGGACCAGCATCAAGGACCCATCTACAGCCTCGCCACGGAACTCGACAAGGTCTGCGCTGACCTACACACTGGAACGTGCACCTACATGTTCATCGAGAAGCAGGTGATCAATACGGTCTGTTTGGAGATAGGAGGAATCAGTTTCAAGCAGATAGGAAAAGAGGAGAGACTACAGGAGATTGCCAAGGCTCTGGTTTTCATCGCAGGAAAGCGATACCTAAACTTTTTGTATTAGTTTATCTATATCACAATGGAAGGAGCCGATCGTGCATATGCATCCACGTTCAGGCAACGAATGGATGACATTCTTCACACAAACGTCGAGTCAGCACACGACGGCAGTACCCCACGCGCCTCGCAGCGCAATTCACCTGAACCTGCGCTAGGATCGCAGGAAACTGCATCACAAGTCAGAGGACCAGCATCCCCGACACCATCACTTGTACCAGCCTACATCTCACCCACCTGGGAGTTTGATGGACAACAATTTGAGCACCTAGAAGATGCTCTCAGACAGTCCGCTCCTGGGGAAGTCCCGGACCACATACGCGAATGGGTAATCGTTGCAATGAAGCTCACGGTCACTACTGAAATCGCCAAGGTCTACAATGTGCTCGGAAACAAGATGTACGAACATAAAATGGCCTTTGAATCATTGATCCAAAATAACAAGAGCGAATACCGGCTTAAGGAAGCAGTTCTTCAGATGGAGATCGGGAAGCTCAAGGATAGGATCCTCGTGCAAGATGCGCATATGGCAGTTTTAAATGACGAACTCACAGGAACCCAGGCAGCAATGCTCGACACAGGCAAAGAGATGATGGAAATCAAGGCAGCTAATGTTAAGCTGCGACATGAGCTAGCTTCACTCAAAGCAAGCGGCGTCACTACGATGCAAGGTCAAACATTCAGCACAGTCCAAACAAACAAGCCCCGCATCAAAATTGCTGAATCTCCACACTACTCGGGCAAAGGAAGTCTGGAGGATTGGCTCCAACAACTCGGTGACGATGAGCACAAGATTACCACAGCCCTGCTGCATTTGGAAGGAGGCGCATTCACATACATGTCTGAATACGCAACCAAGGCAGCGACACGGCAGGCACTCGGCACATGGGAAGACTTCATCAATATTCTCAAAGTAAACTACAGGACCCTCGACCCAGACAAGGATGCGTAACAACATTTGAAGGAGGTCTGCGCAAAGACCTATCCTACCATGGTCTCCTTCACATAACAGTTCTGGCAATGGGCCACTAAGACCAACTTAGGGCATACTGCACTCATCGGTTACATCGCTGAACACCGAAGCAAGGAGGTACAACAGGCAATGGTCACACAAGACAGCCTAGGCATTTTCGACCCAATCACATGGCCGGAATACCTCGACCTCTGCTTACAACTTGAGTCCAAGTTCAGAGCCGACAAGGCAGGACAGCACGGAATGGTAACGGCATCATCATCGGCACCACGAGCCCCAAAGGATCCTAACGCAATGTTTGTGGATCGAGTATCCACCCTCACCAAGGAGCAAGAAGGTTGGCTGGAGAAGAAGCTGTGTGTACGATGTGGGAAACACCCCTTCATTTTTAAACAGCAATGCCCAGACCCCAAGTACAAAGGCAAATTCGAAATGCCAAAGCGGGGCCAAGCAACAAGGGCAATTTCTTCAAACGTGGTCTCAGACATCTCCGACGACAGCAAGGCGAGATACGAAGCAGTCTGTGCTTTCATCACCAGCTACGACGTGAAGGGAAAGGAAAAAGAGGCAGAACTGGAACCAGCTGTCGAAGCAGCTAGGATCACGGAGGTAGAAGATAATGAGGATTTTCTTCGGCGGGTTCTCTGAGGTCTGGCCAGAGTTCCCATAAACAATGTAATAGTATCTACTCGCTCTCGCATGTACCAGTATCAAGTTTTTTATACATCGCATCTACTGGTTCGTCAAAGCACGCGATCGATTTATCTGTTCACCTCAAACGGGGAGTAAGGGAAGTCCAGACTGAGGCGCTCCTTGATTCAGGAGCATATTCTTGCTACATCAACCCATGGCTGGTTGATCAGTTGAATCTCGCTATGATCTCACTTGAGAAGGAGATCAGGGTTTATAATGCAGATGCATCTCACAACAAGGGTGGAACCATTAAGAAAAGGGTTCTTCTAAGTATAACTATCAGAAACCACACAAGCAGACAAAGTCTTCTGGTCACCAATATAGGTCACAAGGACATTATACTAGGCATGAGTTTCCTCAAGGAGCACAACCCTGAAGTAAACTGGGGAAAACTTACGGTCGATTTCACCCGATGCCCACAGAAATGTGCACCCTCACAGGTAGCAGTCCAGGAGGAGGACCTGGAAAACACAAACATCCCCCACATCGAACACCTGATGGAGTTCATCGGTTTCCAGGAGTTAGGTGACAACTGGAATGACATGGACAGCTTTATTGGATGGGTGTCATTATCAGAAGACCCTGATGCACAGGCTGTAGCATCACTCATTATGGGCCTTGACACCAAGAGGAATCAGGATAGAGCACCACAAAAAGGAGAACAGGACAAAGACTACTGGTCAGCCTATGTCCCCAAACACTTCCACGCGTATGGCGATGTGTTCTCCAAGAAGCAGTCAGAATGAATGCCCACAAGAAAGCCCTACAATCATCCAATCAAACTTGTTCCAGAGGCATTGTTACCATGCCCGGCAAAGTTATATCCTATGAACCTACAGGAAAGAAATTCACTCGATACGTGGATAGACCAAGAGTTGGCCAAAGGATACATCAAGAGATCAAGGAGTCCAACAGCAGCATCCGTCTTCTTCATCAAAAAGAAAGATGGATCACTGAGGCTAGTCCAAGATTACAGGAACCTCAATGCAGTAACAAAGAAGAACAAGTTCCCAATCCCATGCATTTCGGACCTCATCGATAGACTCTCACATGCTAGTATATTTACGAAGCTTGATCTGAGATGGGGGTTCAACAACAGAAGGATTAGGGAAGGAGACGAAGAAAAAGCCACCTTCATCACACATCGTGGCCTCTTCGAACCCACCGTAATGTACTTCAGTTTCTGCAATGCTCCCAGCACCTTCCAAACAATGATGAATACAGTCCTCGAAGACTTAATTCGCACTGGAAAGGTGGTAGTCTACTTAGATGACATCCTCATATTTACGAACGATCTTGAAGAACACCGACAACTAGTAAAAGCAGTTCTACAGCACCTCCGGGACAATGACTTATATGCCAAACTGGAGAAATGCTTCTTTGAACAGTCCTCAATTGAATATCTTGGCATGATCATCAGCAAGAATTCGGTACAGATGGACCCTGCTAAAGTCGAAGGTGTACTTGGCTGGCCCGCACCTACTAAGGTCAAACAAGTACAGGCCTTTTTAGGATTTGTGAATTTCTACAGGCGATTTATAAAGGACTTTGCGAAACTCACATGACCTTTAACACTTCTCACCTGTAAGAACGTGCCCTGGCAATGGAAGGAAGAGCAAGACCAAGCCTTCAGTGCACTCAAAATGGTGTTCACCTCAGCCCCGATCCTACAACTCCCCAACGACACTGCACCATATTGTCTGGAGACTGATTCTTCAGACTATGCAACTGGTGCAGTACTCGAACAATTAGGAGAAGACAAGCTATGGCATCCAGTCACATACTACTCAAGTCACTCAATGAACATGAAAGAAACTACGAGATTTACGACAAAGAGATGCTTGCAATCATTTGGGCACTAGAAGAATACCGGCACTATTTAGAAGGACACCCAGAACCCATTGAGATTTGGTCAGACCACCTCAACCTTACATACTTCTGCCAGGCACAGAAGTTATCCTGGCGCCAAGTGCGCTGGTCATTATTCCTCACACAATTCAATTTTGTACTCAGTCACTGACCTGGAAAGACAATGCTTCATGCTGATCCTCTGTCCAGGAGGCCAGATCATGAGAGGGGGGTAGACAGCGACAATTTGAATCAAATGCTGTTAAAACCTGAATTTTTCACTATCAATGCGATTTGACCCACTCACGCATCTGAAGTTGATGATGCCCAACTACTGGAAAGGATCAAGAAGGCACTCACAGATGACATGATGACCAAGGATTATCGTGCACTTTTGACTACAGGACAGTGCAAATTTGGAAAAAACCTCGCAGAATGGAACTTCGAGCATGGACTGCTGCTCCATCGCAGAAAGGTTTATGTCCTCAAAGATCAACAGCTATGCCTAGACCTAATAAAGCTCCATCATGACACCTTACCAGCCGGACACCCAGGCAGGTTCAAAATGTTGGAGCTCATCACTCGGAATTATTGGTGGCCAGGAATGTCCATAATGGTTAAGCAATACGTGCAAGGTTGTGACAGTTGTCAATGCAACAAGTACTCAAGAGAAAAACCATACAGACTACTACAACCAAATGATGTACCAGGAGGACCATGGAAAATTGTCACAGTCGATCATATCACACAACTTCCTCCAGCCATGGACTTCAGGGGAGAAAAGAAGATGGCAATACTTGTCGTCGTAGACAGACTCATGAAGCGAGCGCACTTTTATGCAATGGATGACACAGTCACATCATTGCAAGTCACTAATGTATTCTATAATGAAGTCTTCAAACTCCACGGATTGCCACGCCAGATTATCTCAGACAGAGGTACTCAGTTTGCAAGCAAACTATTCCAGGAGTTTTGCCAGAAGCTCAGTATAAAGTCAACAATGTCTACAGCATACCATCCCCAAACAGACAATCAGACAGAAAGGGTTAACCAGGTGTTGGAACAGTACCTCCGCATGTACTGCAACCATAGACAAAATGATAATGTCTACTATCTGCCAATGGCAGAATTCTCATACAACAACCAGACCCATGAGTCCACCGCACTGTCCCCCTTCTTTGTCGAATATGGCCGACACCCAAAAATGGCACCAGACGTACACGAATGAATACGTCATCCCTCATTGGAACATTTATTTGTCCACCGATCTGAGGCACAAGAACAGGCAAAGGCGGCATTGGAAGTTTCAGCCTCACGGATGAAATGGTACTTCAACGAGAAAAAGGGAGAAGTCCCATTCAAAGTTGGAGATCTAGTACTACTCAAAGGAAAGGACCTGTGAGTAAAAGTCAAATCCGCGAAGCTAGGCACACAAAATTTCGGACCTTCCAATTACTTCAGAAGCTAGGACCAGTCACATTCAAACTAGAACTGCCCAAGCAAATGAAGGTCCACCTGGTCTTCCATGCCAGCAAATTGATCATATATCATCAAGACACAGTCACAAACTGTGAACCCCCAAAACCCCCAGTCATAGAAATCGAAGGAGAACCAGAATTCGAAGTTGAAGAAATATTAGACTCGAAAGTCGTAAGGGGAAGGGTCCAATACCTCGTCAAATGGAAAGGCTATGACCATTCTGACGATACATGGCAACCCCAAACAAATCTTACCAACGCCGATGAGCTTCTTCAAGAATTCCACCAACAACACCCAGATGCAGCCAAAGCACCAATCAGGGTCGTCACTTTTGGTGGAAAATGCTTCAAATTATCCTCATATGAAGTTGCACCGATCTCCACACACAGAATCAATATGTCTGACCATCCGGATGAGTTCTTCCTATATCATAAAATGACAGACCTCACCAAATCACCAAAGAAATCCTCAAATGAAGCAGCAGGATGGGATATTTATGCAGCAGAAACACATGAAATCCCTCTGCATTCATGAGCTGTGGTAGGTACAGGAGTCACCATAGACCCTTCCAAATATACCTATACATGAATAGCTCCATGCAGCGGACTGGCTGCAAGAGGAATTGACGTGGGAGCAGGAGTTGTTGACCCTGATTACACTGGAGAACTCAAGGTCGTACTGATTAACACAACGGATTTCATATTTTCGGTAAAACCGGGAGACAGGATAGCTCAGATAATCTTTGAGTATTATGCCGAAGGGCTTCCCTCTCGAAGTTACCAACCATTGTGAGCAACTAGAAGGGGAAACAAAGGTTTTGGCTCCTTGGGACAATGAGCCTTGAGAGGGGGGTAGTGTCACAGATTTTCGCCACAAAGTCTGCACGTGACTTTTCTCATGCTACAGATCATGTGCTTCACCAATATCTCACACCATTCAGCCACAGACGTGACGTGTAGAGATCAGGTGATAGTCCACATCACATGCTATGGTACAGACCCACGGATGATACGGTCGGACCTGTCTATTCCAGGATACAATAGAGGCACCCATTTGGGAACAAAGGGAACAAGGACTATTGTTACGCATCGGCCTTCTGCTTCCTATTAGTTTAGCCAGAAGCCAAGATAGGCACGATGTTCACACCAGAGAACAAAAGGGAAACCAAGATAGGCACGATATTCACATGCAATTACTGTGGCAACCATCGATCTTCCCACTTATTCTTCTACTTCTGAACATTCCATTGTTTCATGTACAGCCATTAGCTTATACCGAAGATAGGTAGCTTAGGTAAGATAGCCCGCTGTACATGTATATAAGACCAGCATGTAGAGGACGAAACCTCAGATTGTTTCTCCTCGTCTACCACTGTAGCACCCACTGAGCTCACCAGCTCCTTGCATATATCTCTCACCCTCACCTGTGCCTGCCCCATCAACAAGTAAGTCTCAGGCTCTTGTGCCACATCAGGGTTCAGGGGGATCGTAGGGATCAGGGGGATCAGGGTGGCACGTTCCATGTGATTGTCCCTTTTTAGTCTCTTTACTCTCTTGTCCAGCGGTGCTGTGACACTACCCAAACAGTGACAATTTCTATTTTATCCCCTCAGATTCGGATGTATGTGCATGGATCTGCGAGTAAATGTTTGAAACTCATGTTTAATAAATGTTGATTTAATTCAATATTCCACTCGCGACCTGCTTGTTTGAGTCCATACAAAGTTTTTTCTAAGGTGACATACTCGATTTGTTCCATTGCTATATCCTTCGAGTTGGCACATATATATTTCCTCTTTAAGGGATCCATTCAGGTATGCTCCTTTGACGTCCATTTGTTGGATTTCCCAATCGAGGACTGCTGCCAAGCTTAGGACTGCACGAATCATTTCGAGACACACAACCAGCGCAAAGGTCTCTGAGAACTCCATTTCAGGAATCTGAGAGTACCCTTTCGCTACCAGATGTGCTTTATATTTAATTATTTTGCTGTCTTTGTTTATTTTCTTGACAAGGACCCATCTGTTTCTGATAGGTTTGCAATCGGGAGGGAGATCTACCAGATCCCATGTTCCCATGTCATGCAATTGTCCAAGTTCAGCTTGGACAGCCTTCTCCCAGCTTAGCCATTCAGAAGATTGCTTTGCATCGGCTAGTGTCTTAGGCTCATTCACTTCCATGTTTCCGGGAGCGTTCATGGCTATATAGACAAGCTCTGCAAATGATGCTTGATCCGCAATGCATTCATCGTTCATGCTCAGATCAAGATCACCAGCGCTCCGAGATTCTTCCGGTTCTGGTGTGTCGTCATCTTTTGAGGACGGATCATCAGTGCTCGGATCATTCAGCAATCGATAATCTTGCTGAACGATTCTTCTGCTCATCCTTCTGAGCTCAATAGGTGCATTATATTCTCGTTCTTTTCTCTTCCGAGAATTTTGATCACTTCCTCGAGCCAGATCAAGGTCTCAAGATGGATCATCACCTAATGCGAATATCTGTGCATCGCTATTACTCTTGGACTCCCCCACGCACTGCGTATTCGCAGGTGGATGTGACTCCCCAAATGGGGAATCAATTAACTCGGGTGATAGTGTAGGTAAGAAATGATAATTACACATTATCTTAATTTGACGCATTTTAGCATCATAATATCTAATTGCTTTGGGACCGTCCATGTAACCAACAAAGATATATTTGCTGGCTCGTGGTGCAAGCTTAGATAAGTTGAGTTCTTCATCAAGAACCCATATAACACAACCGAACTCTCAAAGGTGAGTGATATTCAGGTTTTTATCATTTTACTTGGCAACATGGCTGATGGTACCATGGAGCGCACGTGTAGGCACATGATTTTTAATATAAACTGCATGGCACACTGCTTCAGCCCATAGGAAATGAGGCAGAGCATGGGCAAACAACATTGCACATGCTCAAGAAAGCAACATGCGGTTGAGATGCTCTGCAACACCGTTCTGGGGAGGAGAATATGGTGCAGTAGCACCAGTCTCAATTCTCTGAGAATGACACCAATCATTAAGATCAGAATTGAGGTACCCACGTTCATTGTCCATCCGGATCATCCTTGGCTGATGACCGAATCGGCGATCGAGGTACATCATATATTCTTTGACCTTCTGAGAGGTCTCGTCCTTTGTTTTCATAAAAAGAATGACACTGCAACGTGTCGCATCATCAGTAAAAGTAATGTAGTATCGCCAACCTTGTAGAGCGGTCGTTGGAGCAGGTCCCCACACATCAGTATGTGTTAATTCACTGGGGATCTCACTTCTATGATCAGTGCTCTTCGGGTATGGCTTGTGGGAGAACTTCACCTGGATGCATGCTTCACATGTGAAATTGTCAGAGTTCAGAATGACAGTGAAGCCATCAACGAGTAATTCTCGATGCAGGTGCTTCAGCGCATCTTTTCCGATATGGCCATAAATATGGTGCCACTCCGCCCATGTATGTGGAGCGTGTTCCTGCATTGCATAGGTGATGCTTGATGATTTAGGCAATGGTCGCACATTGTCGGTGAAATATAAATAGCCTTGATGTGTGGCAGTAGATAACTGTCACAGCACCGCTGGACGAGAGAACAAAGAGACTAAAAAGGAACGGTCACGTGGAACGTGCCGTCCTGATCCCCCTGATCTCAAATGATTCCCCTGAATCCTCAAGTGGCACAAGAGCCTATGACTTACTTGTTGATAAAGCAAGCATAGTGGAGGGTGAGAGATATATGTAGGAGCTGGTTAGGCTCAGTAAGTGCTACGGTAGTAGACGAGGAGAAACAATCTGAAGTTTCGTCCTCTACATGGCTGGTCTTATATACACGTACAGCGGGCTATCTTATCTAAGCTACCTGTCTACGGGTGTAAGCTAATGGCCATACATGAAACAATGGAATGTCCAGGAGTAGAACAATAAGTGGGAAGATCGATGGTTGCCGCAGTAGCGCGTGCGAACATCGTGCTTATCTTGGCTTCTGACTAAACTAATAGGAAGCGGGAGTCTGATGTATAACAATAGTCCTTGTTCCCTTTGTTCCCAAATGGGTGCCTCTATTGTATCCTGGAATAGACAGGTCTGAACCATATCATCCATGGGTCTGGACCATAGCATGTGATGTGGACTATCACCTGATCTCTACACGTCACGTCTGTGGCTGAGTGGTGTGAGATATTGATGAAGCACGTGATCTGTGGCATGAGAAAAGTCACGTGCAGACTTTGTGGTGAAAATCTGTGATACTAACCCCCTCTTAAGGCTCATTGTCCCGAGGAGCCAAAACCTTTGTTTCCCCTTCTAGTTGCTCACAACGGTTGGTAACTTCGAGAGGGAAGCCCTTCAGCGTAATACTCGAAGATTATTTGAGCTATCCTGTCTCCCGGTTTTATCGAAAATATGAAATCTGTTGTGTTAATCAGTACGACCTTGAGTTCTCCAGTGTAATCAGGGTCAACAACTCCTGCTCCCACGTCAATTCCTCTTGCAGCCAGTCCGCTGCATGGAGCTATTCATGTATAGGTATATTTGGAAGGGTCTATGGTGACTCCTGTATCTACCACAGCTCGTGAATGCGGAGGGATTTCATGTGTTTCTGCTGCATAAATATCCCATCCTGCTGCTTCATTTGAGGATTTCTTTGGTGATTTGGTGAGGTCTGTCATTTTATGATATAGGAAGAACTCATCCGGATGGTCAGACATATTGATTCTGTGTGTGGAGATCGGTGCAACTTCATATGAGGATAATTTGAAGCATTTTTCACCAAAAGTGACGACCCTGATTGGTGCTTTGGCTGCATCTGGGTGTTGTTGGTGGAATTCTTGAAGAAGCTCATCGGCGTTGGTAAGATTTGTTTGGGGTTGCCATGTATCATCAGAATGGTCATAGCCTTTCCATTTGACGAGGTATTGGACCCTTCCCCTTACGACCTTCGAGTCTAGTATTTCCTCAACTTCGAATTCTGGTTCTCCTTCGATTTCTATAGCTGGAGGCTTAGTTTGCGACCGTGTCTTGATGATACATGATCAACTTGCTAGCATGGAAGACCAGGTGGACCCTCATTTGTTTAGGCAGTTCCAGTTTAAATGTGACTGGACCTAGCTTCTGAAGTACTTTGTAAGGTCCGAAGTTTTGTGTGCCTAGCTTCGCGGACTTGACTTTTACTCACAGGTCCTTTCCTTTGAGTAGTACTAGATCTCCAACTTTGAATGGGACTTCTCCCTTTTTCTCGTTGAAGTACCATTTCATCCGTGAGGCTGAAACTTCCAATGCCGCCTTTGCCTGTTCTTGTGCCTCAGATCGGTGGGCAAATAAATGTTCCAATGAGGGATGACGTATTCATTCGTGTACGTCTGGTGCCATTTTTGGGTGTCGGCCATATTCGACAAAGAAGGGGGAAAGTGCGCTGGATTCATGGGTCTGGTTGTTGTATGAAAATTCTGCTGTTGGCAGATAATAGACCCAATCATTTTGTCTGTGGTTGCAGTACATGCGAAGGTACTGTTCCAACACCTGGTTAACCCTTTCTGTCTGACCATCTGTTTGGGGATGGTATGCAGTTGACATTGTTGACTTTATACTGAGCTTCTGGCAGAACTTCTGGAATAGCTTGCTCGCAAATTGAGTACCTCTGTCTGAGATAATCTGGTGCGGCAGTCCGTGGAGTTTGAAGACTTCATTATAGAATATGTTAGCGACTTGCGACGAAGTGACTGTGTCATCTGTTCCGTAAAAGTGTGCTCGTTTCGTGAGTCTGTCAATGACGACGAGTATTGCCATCTTCTTTTCTCCCCTAAAGTCCATGGCTGGGGGAAGTTGTGTGATGAGATCGACTGTGACGATTTTTCATGATCCTCCCAGTACCTCATTTGGTTGTAATAGTCTGTATGGTTTTTCTCTTGAGTACTTGTTGCATTGACAACTGTCGCAACCTTGCACGTATTGCTTAACCATTATGGACATTCCTGGCCACCAATAATTCCGAGTGATGAACTCCAACATTTTGAACCTGCCTGGGTGTCCAGCTGGCAAGGTGTCATGATGGAGCTTTATTAGGTCTAGGCATAGCTGTTGATCTTTGAGGACGTAAACCTTTCCACGATGGAGCAGCAGTCCATGCTCGAAGTTCCATTCTGCGAGGTTTTTCCCAAATTTGCGCTGTCCTGTAGTCAAAAGTGCACAATAATCCTTGGTCATCATGTCATCTGTGAGTGCCTTCTTGATCCTTTCCAGTAGTTGAGCATCATCAACTTCAGATGCGTGAGTGGGTCGAATCGCATTGATAGTGAAAAATTCAGGTTTTAACAGCATTTGATTCGAATTGTCGCTGTCTACCCCCCTCTCATGATCTGGCCTCCTGGACAGAGGATCAGCATGAAGCATTGTCTTTCCAGGTCAGTGACTGAGTACAAAATTGAATTGTGTGAGGAATAATGACCAGCGCACTTGGCGCCAGGATAACTTCTGTGCCTGGCAGAAGTATGTAAGGTTGAGGTGGTCTGACCAAATCTCAATGGGTTCTGGGTGTCCTTCTAAATAGTGCCGGTATTCTTCTAGTGCCCAAATGATTGCAAGCATCTCTTTGTCGTAAATCTCGTAGTTTCTTTCGTGTTTGTTGAGTGACTTGAGTAGTATGTGACTGGATGCCATAGCTTGTCTTCTCCTAATTGTTCGAGTACTGCACCAGTTGCATAGTCTGAAGAATCAGTCTCCAGACAATATGGTGCAGTGTCGTTGGGGAGTTGTAGGATCGGGGCTGAGGTGAACACCATTTTGAGTGCACTGAAGGCTTGGTCTTGCTCTTCTTTCCATTGCCAGGGCACGTCCTTACAGGTGAGAAGTGTTAAAGGTCATGTGAGTTTAGCAAAGTCCTTTATAAATCGCCTGTAGAAATTCGCAAATCCTAAAAAGGCCTGTACTTGTTTGACCTTAGTAGGTGCGGGCCAGCCAAGTACATCTTCAACCTTAGCAGGGTCCATCTGTACTGAGTTCTTGCTGATAATCATGCCAAGATATTCGATTGAGGACTGTTCAAAGAAGCATTTCTCCAGTTTGGCATATAAGTCATTGTCCCGGAGGCGCTGTAGAACTGCTTTTACTAGTTGTTGGTGTTCTTTGAGATCGTCCGTAAAAATGAGGATGTCGTCTAGGTAGACTACCACCTTTCCAGTACGAATTAAGTCTTCATAAGGACTGTATTCATCATGGTTTAGAAGGTGCTGGGAGCATTGCAGAAACTGAAGTACATTACGGTGGGTTCGAGGAGGCCACGATGTGTGATGAAGGCAGCTTTCTCTTCGTCTCCTTCCCTAATCCTTATGTTATTGAACCCCCATCTCAGGTCAAGCTTCGAGAATATACTAGCATGGGAGAGTCTGTCAATGAGGTCTGAGATGCATGGGATCAGAAACTTGTTCTTCTTCATAACTGCATTGAGGTTCCTGTAGTCTTGTACTAGCCTCAGTGATCTGTCTTTCTTTTTGATGAAGAAGATGGGTGCTGCTGTTGGACTCCTTGATCTCTTGATGTATCCTTTGGCCAACTCTTGGTCTATCCACGTGTCGAGTGAATTTCTTTCCTGTAGGTTCATAGGATATAACTTTGCCGGGCGTGGTAACGATGCCTCTGAAACAAGTTCGATTAGATGATCGTAGGGCTTTCTTGTGGGCATTCATTCTGACTGCTTCTTGGAGAACACATCGCCATACTCGTGGAAGTGTTTAGGGACATAGGCGGACCAGTAGTCTTTGTCCTGTTCTCCTTTTTGCGGTGCTCTATCCTGATTCCTCTTGGTGTCAAGACCCATAATGAGCAATGCTACGGCTTGTGCATCAGGGTCTTCTGATAATGACACCCATCTAATGAAGCTGTCCATGTCATTCCAGTTGTCACCTAACTCCTGAGAACTGACGAACTCCATTAGGTCTTCGATGTGGGGGATGTTTGTGTCTTCCAGGTCCTCCTCCTGGACTGCTACCTGTGAGGGTGTGCATCTTTGTGGGCACTGGGTGAAGTCGACTGTGAGTTTTCCCCAATCTACCTCTGGGTTGTGCTCCTTGAGGAAACTCATGCCTAGTATAATGTCCTTATGGCCTATATCGGTAACCAGCAGGCTTTGTCTGCTTGTGTGATTTTCAATAGTTATACTTAGAAGAACCCTTTTCTAAATGGTTCCACCCTTGTTGTGGGATGTGTCTGCGTTATAAACCCTGATCTCCTTCTCAAGTGAGATCGTAGCGAGACTCAACTGATCAACCAGCCGTGGGTTGATGTAGCAAGAATATGCTCCTGAATCGAGGAGCGCCTCAGTTTGGGCATCCCTTACTCCCTGTTTGAGGTGAACAGGTAAATCGATCGCATGTTTTGATGAACCAGTAGATGCAATGTATAGAAAACTTGATACTGGTACATGCGAGAGCAAGTAGGTACTACTACAATGTCTATGGCAACTCTGGCCAGACCTCAGAGAACCCGCCGAAGAAAATCCTCATCATCTTTCACCTCCGTGATCCTAGCTGCTTTGACAGCTGGCTCCAGTTCTGCCTCTCTTTCCTTTCCCTTCACGTTGTAGCTGGTGATGAAAGCATGGGCTGCTTCCTCTCTCGCCTTGCTGTCGTCGAAGCTTGTTGATGATGCCGTTGTTGATATTGCCCTTGTTGCTTGTCCCCGTTTTGGCATTTCGAATTTGCCTTTATACTTGGGGTCTGGGCATTGCTGTTTAAAAATGAAGGGGTGTTTCCTGCATCATACGCACAGCTTCTTTTCCAGCCATCCTTCTTGCTCCTTGGTGAGGGTGAATACTCGATCCACATCCATTGCGTTGGGGTCTTTTCAAGGTTTAGGTGCTTGTGACGATGGTGCCATTGTTCTGCGCTGTCCTGCCTTGTCGGCTCTGAACTTGGACTCCAATTGAAGACATACATAAGTCGAGGTATTCTGGCCATGTGGTGGGGTCAGCGATTCCTAGACTGTCTCGTGTCACCATTGCTTGGTGCACGTCCTTGTCACGATGTTCAGTGATGTAACCGATGAGTGCAGTGTGCCCTAAGTTAGTCTTGGTGGCCCATTGGTGGAACTTTTCTGTGAAGGAAACCATAGTTGGGTAGGTCTTTGTGCAGATTTCCTTCAAATGTTGTTGCGCATCCTTGTCTGGGTTGAGGGTCCTGTAGTTAACCTTGAGAACGTCGACAAAGTCGTTCCATGTACTGAGTGATTGCTGTGCCGCTGCCTTGGTCATGTATTTGGACATGTAGGTGAATGCACCACCTTCCAAGTGTAGCAGGGCTGTGGTAATTTTATGCTCGTCATCGTTGATCTCATTCCACCGCATCCATATGCCGAGTTATTGGAGCCAATCCTCCAGACTTCCTTTGCCCGAGTAGTGTGGAGGTTCGGCAATTTTGACACAGGGCCTGTTCGATTGGACCATGCCGGAGGTGTGACCTTGCATCACCATGACACTGCTTGCTTTGAGTAAAGCTAGCTCATGCTGCAGCTTGGTGTTTGCGGACTTGACTTCCATCATCTCTTTTCTGATATCCAGCATTGCCGCTTGCATCCTGGCAAGCTCGTTGTTTAAAACCGTTATGTGCATGTCTTGCACGAGGATCCTATCACTAAGCTTTCCAATTTCTGTCTAGAGGACTGCCTCCTTTAATCGATGCTCGCTCTTGTTGTTCTGGATGATGGAGTCGAAGGCCCTTTTATGCTCGTATAGCTTGTTTTCGAGCACATTGTAAACCTTCACGACTTCCGTGTGGACAGTGAGCTTCATTGCGACTATGACCCATTCACGGATATGATCCAGGACTTCTCCGGGCGTGGACTGCCTCAGCGCATCTTCTAGATGCTCGAATTGGTGCCCATCAAACTCCCAAGTGAGAGAGACATATGCAGGTAAAAGTGATGGTGTCGGGGATGTGGGTCCTCTGATTCGCGATGCAGAGTCCTGGGAACCTAGCCCAGGCTCAGGTGAGTTGCGTTGCGATGCTTGCGGAGTGCTTCCATCATGTGCTGTTTCGATGTTGGGGTGGAGTATGTCTTCCATCCTCTGTCTGAATGTAGACGCATATGCACGATCAGCTTCTTCCATTGCGACATAAAGATATGTAAACTAATACAAAAAGTTCAGGTATCGCTTCTTTGCGATGAAAACCAGAGCCTTGATGATCTCCTGTAGCCTCTCTTCCTTTCCTATCTGCTTGAAGCTGATGCTTCCTATCTCCAGACAGACCGTATTGATGACCTGCTTTTCGATGAACATGTAGGTGCACGTTCCAGTGTGTAGGTCAGTGCAGACCTTGTCGAGTTCTGTAGTGAGGCTGTAGATAGGTCCCTAGTGCTCGTCCTTGAGACGATACAAGAACACTCCTAGTATTAGCTGGAGCCTGAAGCGGGTAGCATCTACCTGCTTTGTGAGTGTCTCGATATGGATTGTTAGCCTGACTCTAGATGGAAGTGGGCGAATGGGATGTGCAACGGTGTTGGTCTTTATAAAGTTCAGGAGGGGCTGAACTGGGATGGGAGCAATGACGGAGGGAGAATTGTGTTGGATGTGATGAGCTCTGGGGGTGGCGCTGGCTTGCGACCACCCATGGTAAGACATCCGCATCTAGGTTTGTAGCGTTCAAGTGGTGGGGTGCAATCACGGGGCTTGCAGATGATTCCCTACTTTATGATGTGGGTGGTGTCGACAACCCTTGCTGCAGCACGCTGCCTGTCTGTGGATGATGTGCCTAATGATGCAAGTGTGAGGAGCCTTCCGCACTCCTTGTTGGTTTCCTGATGCTTGTAGTGAGCGTCGAGATCACTCCTGGGGGTGGCCTTGCACTTTGGTGCCTTGGGCAGCTCAGAGCTGCTTGCACTGAAAATACATGACCACTTGTGTTAGACACTAAGCAGGGGCGCAGAAAATTGTCAGATTGTTTCTAATGTCACAGCACCGCTGGACGAGAGAACAAAGAGACTAAAAAGGAACGGTCATGAGGAACGTGCCGTCCTGATCCCCCTGATCCCAAATGATTCTCCTGAACCCTCAAGTGGCACAAGAGCCTATGACTTACTTGTTGATGAAGCAAGCGTAGCAGAGGGTGAGAGATATATGTAGGAGCTGGTTAGGCTCAGTAAGTGCTACGGTAGTAGACGAGGAGAAACAATCTGAAGTTTCGTCCTCTACATAGCTGGTCTTATATACACGTACAGCGGGCTATCTTACCTAAGCTACCTATCTACGGGTATAAGCTAATGGCCATACATGAAGCAATGGAATGTCCAGGAGTAGAACAATAAGTGGAAAGATCGATGGTTGCCGCAGTAGCGCATGTGAACATCGTGCCTATCTTGGTTTCCCTTTTGTTCTCTGGTGTGAACATCGTGCTTATCTTGGCTTCTGGCTAAACTAATAGAAAGCGGGAGTCCGATGTATAACAATAGTCCTTGTTCCCTTTGTTCCCAAATGGGTGCCTCTATGGTATCCTGGAATAGACAGGTCCGACCGTATCATCCGTGAGTCTGAACCATAGCATGTGATGTGGACTATCACCTGATCTCTACGTGTCACGTCTGTGGCTGAGTGGCGTGAGATATTGGTGAAGCACATGATCTGTGGCATGAGAAAAGTTACGTGTGGACTTTGTGATGAAAATCTGTGACACCAACGTCTTCTCATTTTTATCAGTGAGAATAGCTCTTTTATTTTCTGCAACAATGCGACTACCCAAGCGAAATTAAGTTGTGGTGTGCCTGCAGCACATATAGCACATTGTGAGTCAGAATCGCACTTTTTGATCTCCAAATGTGCTTTCGAGATCTACAGAGCCACGGCCAACTGCCGCTAAGCTCCCTGGATTTAATCCAGAGATGGCATGATTCTCAAGCGCTTAATACGATGTGAAGATCTCACGTCAGTTTGTGACATGTGAGGTCGTCGCTGTATCAGCAATCCACGAATAAAATGAAGAAATATCTTCATCAGAATCACCTACGGATACAGTGTTCTGATCTTCATTAGAATCATGCACTACAAATGCGTGTTTTTTGCCCTTCGAGGATCCTTCACCCTTGTTGGTGCGATCCACTCTTTTCTGCCTCTTTTCATCAGGTCTCTTCCACCACTGCAGCCACTGGCCTTTCTTTCTGCCTCCCTTAGCAAAGCATTTGGCTTTGGTGTGACATGGCTTGTCGCAGTTGGGACAGATGATCGCATTGTCTGAGGACTCAGCTTTAGCTCCGAGATTCTTCAGGCACTCCGAGGAACGCTTCCTCTTCCCGTGAGTGGCTATCATTGCTTGATCTGTTTCCGAGCTCAGATCGTGATCTTTGCGGCAGCGTCACTCATCGAGAACTATCCCAATGAGTTGTTGCATGGTTATGTTCCTCTTCCTCTCTCTCTCTCTCGCCTCTGTTCCTCTCTCTCCTCATCGTCACTATCGATGAGCTCACCTCAGAATCTGAAATAGGTGTCCGTGAACGTCTTCCAGCTATCAGGCAATGAGGTGACAATGACATTATGAGATTGCTTGTCGTCAATCTCATTTCCCATGACATGTAGCTCTTCTTAGATCTTGCATAACTCCTTCATATGTTTCCCGATGTTGTCTCCTTCGCCCGCATATGTACAGTAGAGACGTCGAATGAGAGAATCGATACCGCTTTGCCCGCGTTGCTCCTTAACCATGTGGAGTTTCTTTCACATGTCTCGAGCAGATGTCGCACCTGTCACATTCACAATCTGGTTGTTGCCGAGATTGATCGTGATAATGGTGCGTGCGGAATGGTCTTTCTTTTCCCATTCTTTGATCTCATCTTCACGCACTTGGATCTCTTCGGGGTCTCCGACAATTTGGATCTCGGGCTTCTTCTTCTTGCCCTTAATCCAGGGCAAGAGCCCTTTATCATCGAGGATGGCCTCCATCTTGGTCTTTCAGGGCATCCAAGTGTCTTCTTTTAGGGGCTCAATGTGCAGGTACAACAATCTCTCTTTCTCTTCAGCCATGTTGCCAAGTAATGATGTCAGAGCAATCAATCGATAAGGTTCGAGGTTAATCCGAAAGCCTGGGGCTCATAACCTATTAAGCCTCAGATTGGGAACACAGAACACGGGGTGAGCGTCCGGGATGAAGGATGATGCGGATCTTCCCGATATGGCATTCCTTTATATATACATGTACACATTAGGAAATATTATCTAATCCCTCAGCCACATTGGTCCGGACTCTCGTTTGTGAGGGCCTCGGTACCTCGGCTTGTCCTCGAGCCTCGGTCGTGAGGTTCGGCTTTCTCAACACTCACAAGTTTATCTATCGGCCTTCCTCTCCTCGGTATCCGGAGCCATCTTCCTCTAGTCATGAGCCTGCCCATTGTCTTCACACCTCCTCTGATTTTCTGCAGAATTCGTGAGGTATAAGTCGTCATCGCGGGAAGGACTCCATTCAAGTTTGTCCGACAACCGCGTTGGGCCGCGTAGCCGTCATCAAAACAGATCCCGCCGGCTGTGCTGGCCGAATCTCCCAGGACGCAGGCTACACGAGGCTCGTGCAATTGTTCTCGCTAACTCTCTCTAGCAAGCTGTGTGAACGGCAGCCGCGGTGACGTGGAGTTCGATTTGTACCAGCACTTCCATCCACCATGTACGTACTACGGATACACAAGCACGCTGCGCTGCACGTGAAAGCTTAGCGAGGCCGAGCTATCGCCGACGCGCAGAGTCTGAGAGCCGTTAACAGTGTCTATACGTAGTGCGGACGTAACCCAAATACCGTAGAAGGGACCAAATATTCATTAACCAGTCATCAAGGCCCAAAGCGATCATCGCTGGACGTTGCGCTGCAAAAATCTTCCAACTCGCGCAATCCATCCGTCACACCTTCCTCCAAAGAATGATTGAAATGCGATGGCCGTTGGAGAGGTGTCGCGAAAGATATGGAACTGGCCTCGCTCAGCTTCCTAACAGATCTTGACGAATGCACACATTGCGCTCCAAATCGCCTCAAATTGAGTAGAATGTGCGATCCCTATGACAGGTGTAAGAGATCCAGCAATCTTGAGTGACTTTTTAGACGTACCACTGTTGATATGATAGCAGACTCCCAGCTATATGCTATGCAGTTAGTACAAATAGACTGTCCCGGATATTGAAGCTCACGCGAAGCAGAGTCCGGCTAAAGAGTTGTGGACCAATCGATACAAAAGCGTGTTGACAAGCATAGCCACTGACGTGATGGATTGGTATTCCGGGGCATTTTCAATGCAATCATGCTCACCAAAGATGGCTGCATAAGCCCATGTGCCATCACGGATGATCAGCGTCAGGATTGAGTGTTGTCCTTTGACATAATCTGTGAGAAACTTGTACAATGTAAGGGCAAACAGCGCTGTTTCAAAAATAAGCGACAGTGCCCTGCGGGTGTGTTCACAATCACAATGAGTTGTTTGGTACGCTGGCCTCAGAAATACACACCAGTATGGGGTCATGATTGATGGTATGCTCCTAACCAAACATACCGAGTTGAACTCGATTTTCGGGACGCCGAGCGCCAGAATCGTGATCATAGCGGCAATTTCCGCCGTAAACAGTACGAGAACGCTGATTATGACCATAATGTTTTGTTTGAAGAGTGCATAGACTTGTTCCATCGCCGTTGTTGAGCATCCTTGTGTGCATTATGGAGACAAGTTTCAACTGACTTACTGCGCATCAGAAGAATTGCCTCAACAATGATTGTCACAGCCTGGTTGACACCAAGTTGGTATGCGATAAGGCCATGACACAGTGTCGGAGAATGATCGCGACCGGCTTCCAGTTGGAAGAAGAAGATTAGGGTTGACCTGCGAAGGAAGCTATCAAACATAATCAACGTAGCATTCAGGTAAATTGTACTGACAATTGTGCAATGTAGGGTATATGTCGCATCGAAACGTAAGCACATGTGATGAGATTTTTTTTACCCCTGTAGTCCATACAGAATATGAAAACCCAGGTTGTTTTTGCTTATAACTCCATTATAGCATACCGCCAGATATACTGGATCTGTTCGGACGTTCATTCTTAGCCAAGCAAGAAAGGTACCAGTTTGCGGACACACCTCATCACCAATATGGATAACGGTATCATACAGAAGAAAGCTGACGGCCGCGACAGCAAACTGGTGGTTGACTGTAAAGTGGAAGTGAACGAGAACTTCCACTATGGGTGATTAGCTGACTCACGAATATTCTCTGCGACCTCGGACGGCGTCAAAGAGCCTGGCAGCATGAGTTGTGTTTGATGTCCTGCCTATCGGCTCGCAATCGACGTAGTGGCAGCTACGCAGTGGCAACGAGAGGAGGCGGGTTCTTATAGCCATTGTCAACTGAGACAATTGGTAAGACCACTGTGGTGCTGAGAGGTATCGCCTTCGCATTTCAGTGTAACGCCGCTCATGGACATCTTCCGTCAATATTCAGACAATGTTCAATCGAAGCTCGGCTAAAGACGTGTGGATCGGCCTTTTTTGAGTCCGCGGGTACCGATTATCGATGGATCTTTGAGGCTTTGAAGAGGCGCAGTCCGGAGAAGCGTTATCTCCTGCCAGGATCGAGCCGCAGTATCTTGGGCGTTTCGCGGTGATGTCGCTCAATTTCAACAAGTGCTACCATCCTCTTACGTCGTAGTCGATGTAATGACTGCTGATGCGGATAAAGACAACTTGAAGGGGAGGCAGGATGCGGTGTCGACCTTTGCCGATATTCACAAGGAAGTACATTGCGGACCTCACGCTGCACGGAAACTTGCAGTGGAATCCCTGGACTTCCAATCCGAGTCGAGTAAAGTGAAATGGACCGTCTTCGCGCTTTCACGGATCCAGAGACAATGGATCGCTTGAGTAAGTCATGAAGAAGCGCATGCAGTCTCGGGATTGTCCACGCGGTGGCATAACAAAATGACAGTGAGTATTACAACTGACACCAGCGAGCGCCGTTTCAAAGTTGGCATAACGCTCGTCGTGAAAATGACTCGAACGTTCTCCTACGTGCCCGATAAAGGCACTGTCTGTTTCCGTTTATGTTATCTTGAACCCTTGAAGAGCTCAACAAAGTCTACCCGAAGGATTGTCTCGAGAACGACTCAGTGATGTAGTGCAGCGTGCTATGTGTGTACTGCCGAGTGGTTGGCCCGTTGCCGTATATTCCGTGATCGGCCTTTTGAAGGATGTAGATCTATACTGTCGATGACCAGGCAAGATCTTGAACCGCCTTCTGCTCGGCAAAGCCGATCCAAGCAGTGTCCTTGGCACTTGGACCTTAAAATCTACCTGTGAAAGCATCCGAATATAGCTGTGCTACATAGCCTCAGGATAATGTACTTACAGCTTTATCTATCGGCCTTCAAGTTCCTCTCCTTAAATCCAGGGTCAAGTCGCCGACCTGCATAAGCTGCCCATTTTCCTCTCATTTTTGCAGAGTCCGTGAGGTGTAGGTAAGGTTGGTTGCAGGCATCATCGCGGGAAGGACTCCATTTGAGTTCACTTACGGCCGCGTCTAGCCGCGTGGCCGTCATCGCAACAGATCACCCCGGCTGTGCTGGCCGAATCACACGAGGCCCGTGCACCAATTGTTCTCGCTAACTCTCCTTCATTATACCGACGCTCTCCTCCTCCCTCCTCATCATGTCCAACCCTCTCTATACCGATCCACCGACGAAAACATCGCTCGCGTGCGCCCGCCTCGAACTTGTCGAACACCGTCTCTCCGTACAGGAGCTCTCTCACAAGATCC
Organism: Laetiporus sulphureus 93-53; assembly: GCF_001632365.1. Lineage (NCBI taxonomy): Eukaryota > Fungi > Basidiomycota > Agaricomycetes > Polyporales > Laetiporaceae > Laetiporus > Laetiporus sulphureus. The sequence goes on along the minus strand of NW_024468514.1, from coordinate 411,221 downwards.
AAACCGCGGAGAATGAACTCGCGCGCATCGTTGAAGAGTCGCGCAACGCGATCCGAGAGCTGGAGTGCGAGCGTGCAGCATTGGAGAAGAAAATCACTCTCACCCTTGCGTACATCTCACCGATCAAACGATTGCCGCATGAACTGCTGCGCCATATCTTTATGCTCAACTTCGATGAGCACCCGTGCTGTGCGTGGGTTCTGTCTGCGGTATGCTCGCTGTGGCGCAGGATGGTGCTGTCTATGCCAGTGATGTGGTCCAAGGTGAGTGTTGAAGCAACATCAGGAAAGATCACTCTGTTGCGCTGCACTTTTCGTTCACTCGAGTATATGCGCTTGGTCTAAAGTCATCCATATAAGCCAAAGTTGCGATTGCTTCTCTTCGTGCATGCGCTGTTCGTGCGCATAGTGGATATATGCGTTGTTCAAGACCCGGCCATCTCTACCCTATTTCAGAGTACTGACTTCTACCTCAGATACGTCTTGTCACCACGCAGACGACATCAGCCGATACCATCCGGCTCTGGCTCGAACGCTCAGGCCGCACTGTTCCTCTAGACATCGAGATTGTCCTTCGCACGCAAGCCGTCCCGTCAAGTACTCTCGAGTCCCTTCCACGCAAGCGCGTATCGCATCTTGCCTCTCAAACACTTGCAGAATGGGGATGGACGCCTCCGCCTACTGGTGCTACTCACGGCGGCGCCGGCGGTGCGAACGCCGCTGCGGCGTACGTGCAGGTGCCGCAGACGCCGGGCATCCACATCTTCCCGATCCAAGGTGCAGGCGGCGGAGCAGGTATGCTTCTGACGAACGCGCCGGGCATGGTGAGTGCGACAGCGACACAGGCGCAGGACGATTTGTGGGGTATGCCTCCGCTGGTCTCGGCCGCTGCAGTGGAGAGAGCGAATTTGCAACAGCAGCAGCAACAGCGCTCATCGAAGAAGAACCAGCATTGGGGCCATATCGTGTTTTTCTATTTGGTCGAGCAGATGCATCGATGGGAGCGATTCGTGTTCAGGTTTGATAAGCAGTTCTCGTCGATCAATGCGTTGAAGTCTATTGAGGGTGAGTAAAGCGATTGCGCGAACGAAGACGACGTTGACTCATGTGTTTGAATAGGGGATGCACCGTTGTTGCGAGAATTCGAGGTGTCGTCTGCAGAGGCGGCGTTTTACGGCGACTGGAAATGGCTCCCGTCAGCGCCGGCGAACACGACGTTCGACATGCCGACCTTGACCACCCTCACTCTGCACAACGTGCCGTTCAAGTGGTCGTCGCCTATGCTTCGCAACCTACGCTCATTGTCCATTCGTGCGCTCCCGACGGTGCACCTTGCACTCGATCGTGTAATGTTCATGATCGCGGCGAGCCCACAGCTCGAATCGCTCACCTTGCACTTCAACTCGCCGACACCGCCTGTACTGCCCCTAACCGCGACGACGCTTCCCGAGCTCAGGTCCCTGACGCTCAGCGGGAATTACCTGCTTTCCAGCCTCATCGACGCACTGATCCTCCCCACCCTCGACACCCTCATCCTCGACATCGACGCGCGCGAGCCAATCGAGGACACCGTCTCTTCGCTCATCATGCGCTGCAACAGCCCGCCGATCACGCGCCTCTCCATCGCGTATGGCCTGAGCGCGTCCCCGCACTCGTTCTACTATGGCGGCGGCGCGGGCGTCGCGACGTGGCACTTTTTGAACGAGCTCGATCACTTGCGTACGCTGCAGGTCGGGAGCGCGCCGTTCGAGCCGCTGTTGACGACGCTCGGCGGGCAGGACGATGAGGGCCAGCCGGGTCACTGGGTGTGCCCGAACTTGACCGCGCTTGCGATGCGCGCGTGCCATACGCACTGCGACGGCGTCATGAAATTGGTGCAAATGGTCGAGGCGCGCAATCCCGATCTCAACGGCGGGTCTAACGCGAGCTCGATGGTCGGCCCTGCGCGGCTCAAGCATCTGGAGTTGTATGACTGCGTGACACTGGGCCCGGATGTGCTGAAGTATTTGAAAACGAGGATTGACGATGTGGTGTGTACGGAACCCGTGTTTGAGGGGTGAGCCTGGTTCTCGTGCACGCGTTTGGCAATAGTATGCTTAGTGCGGTTTAATAGCTCGCCAAGGAGTCCTTATCCCTATCTATGAATGCTGGCTAGTTTCTGTTTTCGGGTTCTGAATGGTCTGTTGTTTGTGGATCTTGGGACCCGCCGTACAAAGCTTATTTCATGGTATTGGACTTCGTATTCTGTGGTCTTGCTTTCGTCGCGCATGATGTTGCTCTGGTATACTTTTAACGACTCCCCAGAATATGTATAACAAGCAAGTGGTAATCTTCTATACACACCCCCTGAGACCAGTAATAGGGTGTCCAACAAAAGAGGATTGCATCTACAAAAATGGCATTTATAATACATGCAATACTACTGATATCGACACAGATGCGTGCGGTGGAGAGTAAAATAGAAAGAGCACGCTAGCTTCTTTCAGACATGCAAGGACGAAATGAACGGCCGGACGATGAGTGAGGAGGGGGGAAACGGACCGTGCAGAGGACCGGTCACATTCATTTCTTCCCGTTCTCGAGCGCGTCGCCATTCTTGCACGCCACGATCTTGATCTTTGGCGCTGTGACGATCTCGTTGCCCTCCATTTTGAAGGACGGGTTCTTCACGATGAATGTCCAGACGTCGTCGCACAGGCGGTACGTGTGCAAGTGGCCCTGCACGGCGAATGGGCACTCGCTCGGATCCAGAGCATCGTTCGAGTGAGTAAGCGCACGCACCTTGAGCGTTGTCTTTATCTTGACTGACTTTACCATCGTGTCTGCGAGGGATTTGTCGAACTGGAAACGTGCCATTCCCATCAGTCGCGGAGCAGCACGGAATGTGCAAGGGAACGCCACAGGACCTGCTGCAACACCTTCATAGCCAGTTGAGGGGTGATGGCCCCACTTGTGATGAGCTCGTCCAGCGAGTCTGTTAACGCCATGCCAATACTATCGGCCGCCCCAGTCAACTCATATTAATACTATCCTGGATAAGATGCAACTTACGAGGAGCCACGATAGAACTCGTAGTATGCTGAGGCCATCTTTCAACACTTCACGGGAACAGTGACTTCAAGGACGGTCTCCGGGTTGTGAAGCTGCACACACGCAAGGAACAAAGGAGTCAGGCAGCAAAAGTTAGGGAACACCGGTGAAGGAGTCCAGAGAGGCTTACTGAGATGCTCGATGCGTTACTGCGGTATCCTGACACAGCTGTGACGAGTGGTGACATGAATGTGACATGCCGTGACGGGCCACAACCGGATGTCTACTCCAGTCTCCCGGGGCGCAAGCACCCCTCCCCCATCTTTTCAAAGAAACCCCCTCCTTTTGATTCAGAGTCTCTTATAGTTTGAGGTGACACACAAGGAATCCATGTTCCTTCTGACATCAGATATTCCGGTAAGTCTCATTCTCACCGTGTCATCCAGCTCGGGAGTCCGTGCACGATCAACTGTAAGGTCTGTGGACAGATGACATTCTCACCTGATAGGACACGTTCTTATACTTACAAATCACAATGACTGGAACGAGCCTTTTGTCCTACTGCTGCTTATCACCCGGTGAATCTGTTACGGCAACATGTCTTCCTGGTACCTGGTCAACAAACCCCGCCATGACATAAGATGCTCAGCCCCATTGAAAGAGTCAAGTTGCTATAGCAGCTCGCACGCTATGAAATGCGCTCACGAATTTGCTTTTTCATGGACCACGGTCGAGCCAGCCGTGTGGAACGGCGATCAATACGGGACTGATAGCTAACTTGTGCCCAGCCCGCGACGCCTCCTCACCCCCATTGGATGGATTCGTGCTTGTGCCGTCTTATGTCCTGTACAGCATGTGGCTCTTTATCTTGTGAGTGAACGCCGAGTATTCAACGCCCATCATTCCGCAACGTAGCTTGGACTATCAATTGTCCACTCCCATGGCTGCGGCTCCCGGTACGATTGGAAATGCTTTCAAGCGGACCACACAATTTGGCTGATACAAACGACGTAAAAGGTTGCGATATCAATGACGAGCGGCTTCCACAGCTGACTTTCGTCCGGCAGCTTGATAACAGCAATAGCAGCACCAAAAGCCCGTAGTGCAGTCTGGACTACTTTGCCGCCATACGTTTCGAGGCAATAATTATACAGTACGGATATATCGCCCAATGGCGCTTTGCAACGACGTGCACCATGCAAATTCAAACTAGATACCAATGGTTTCTAGATGCCCCCATCGCGCTGTTCTCTCCACCCTCACCGTACCTCATGGCGTGTACATATCCGTTCTCGCCGGACTTATTTCCAGCCCAGGATGCGATTCTCCTCGATTGCTCGCGGTGCGCAGATCATTCACCATCCTTCTATTGCGGCCACACTGGGGATTTCTCAGACGAACTGCGTCTTGACCGCGGAGCTACCTAGCGCCTGGAGCTTGACCGCGGAGCTACCTATCACCCGCTCCAAGCGCGATTCCGCGCATGTTCCGAAAGGCCGTGGACTTCGTCGATGCGTCGCTCAGCGAGATACACGAATCACTGATAGCGAACGGAATCCTCAGTGTGGTTCTCCGAACGATCCGGCCGCGGTGTTGCCTGTCATTCGGCGAATTCGTTACGGCATGTCTCTTGGCATGTTTGGTCAAATGATAATGCTGTTCCTTCTGGACGCCGTAAGTTGTGCATTGTGATTGCATCAGTCCCAGCGTGGCCGTAAAAGCCGGAGTTGCGGCGCACGTGAAACGTTTTTTTTTCCGCTCATGCGGCAACCGTGTAATGGCGAACAAGAACGTCGCGCATATAGCCACCGGCGTACACGCTAGTGGATGCATCGCGCCGTGCCGTGCTGCTCATCCTCATCTTTCGGTCAAGCAATGTGTACTCTCATTCCAAATAAATTGGTGGAGCTACAAGAACTGACATAGCAAGGCCACGGCGCATGTGAAGGTGAAACATTACTGCTGCGGTACCGCCAGTGGATAACGGCAGCAGATCTATTCCTCCTAGCACAGCACGTCCCACGGGTGCCGAACAATTGCGGATCCTTTTTCGAACTCCCAGGGAATGTGCGAGTAGCCGGGCCACGGTGACCCTTGACTCGAATGATCCCCGCCACCGGTATGGCAATCATTCTGCGCGTTCTTACATGGCTCAAGCAATGACCCGTTTAGCCTCGGAGATCGGAAGCGAGCAGCGTGTTGCGGATATGCCACGGGAAGTTTGAATAGCTGTGCTTGCTCGGTTGGGCAAGTTCGCGATCCTCGTTGGGAAGCGGATTATGCTCGTCCGGCCGCGGCCCCGTTGAATAACTGGCGACGCCGGTCTGCATCGATGCATTTTTATGAGCCGGGGAATAATTGTGCACGACGGATAGGTCACAGTCCGCAACTGGTTTGCAATATACCACAGTGACTGTTTTTATTACGCGCATAACAATGGCTGTAACACATGTAGCTTCGTTCTCTCTGCCTGAGTCTGTCTGTAAAGCGAAGTGATCTATCAAATGAGATACAAATACATTGCAACGTACACATCCCGAGCCACCTGTTGAGCGCAGCTCTCTATCAACATCTCGTGAAGCATCTCACACATCCATGTCGACATCGGCATCCTGAACAGATTGCACGACCTCCTTTGCCTTGGTCTTGCCCTTCGGTGACGTGTTCTCGTCTGCATCTTCAGATACTCCATAGTCCTCCACGTCGCTCACGCTGAAGAGGTCCTCTGGGCGAAGGTCTTCGAGATGCAATTCGTAATACTCCGCATATTCCACGAGCTCCTCCTCGTCAAGATCCGCGGGTGTCGTGCTGAGTGGTTCTGAAGAGCGCATGTACGGGAAAGATAAATATCCACATGAGAAGGAGACCGGACAATGTGCGCGCCTTGTGCCTGTTCAGCTTCTCGTTCATCGAGTTCGTGCTCCCACTCGGCGCCGTTCTCCATATCGGGATCGAATGACGAGCCAACGTCGTATGCGTACGACAGCCGGTACTGGTGCTGTTGCTTACGCTTGCTGCTTGAGACGAGCCGGTGGAACAGCTAAGGAGCAGTAACAGATGTAAATATATTCTCATGCGACGCGACATGACTAGCAGCACGCACCTCATCGTTCATGAATTCCTCTTCCTCCTCCTCGTCGCCACCATCCATGAGCTCATCGTCACCATCACTGCTGTCCTGGCCTCTCCGCCTCCTAATCTTTCTCTCCCGATCCCGCTGTGCGCGTTCCAAGCACCTCGCCCGGAACCGCTCGCGAAGGAATGTTGTCCGTGGCGCCTCTTCCGTGGGCGTAGCGGTGTCCGTGAGAGAAACCGGGAACGACGACGGAAGCGTAACCCGTCGCTGTTGTTTCTGACTCCGTTTCGTGCGTTCCGGAGTCGGAGAGCTGGACCTATGCGCCTTGTACTGGGCGCGGCGGCGCGCGTAGGCTTCAGCACCGGGAGAAGAGGTGGGCGAGGAGGGGATGGAGGAGGCCAGCGGGGACGAGTTTAGCGGTTGGTGTGCAACGGGAAGCGAGGAGAACTGCCGAAGGGTGCTCGAGCGCGGCGGCGTCGAGGGCGAAGAGAGCAGCGTCGAGTTGTACATCTTGGATGATGGTGAAATCACAACGGTCGGGTGTGACATCGTACGTGTGACGCGACGCGTCGTAACGCTAGCGTACGCGTTGTTTGTGTATGTTTGCTGTTTGTGTACCAGCAGCCCGGGCTTACGGACTTGCACCTGAACTTCCTCCCTCCACGCAGCTGCAACGTTGGCGAAGGTTGGCAACTGTTGGCGACGTCTATTCGACATGTATGCGTCAGTTCTCCCACAAGCTCGCAATGCCAGCCGGCACCGCCACACATCGGTCGCGTGACGCTTTGCCATATCCGTCTACCGTGACGGAAATTAGAGGTCCGTGCCCGCAGTGAGCTTGCCGCCGACGTTGATGGCTCAAGCGAGCTCCGCTAATATCGTACAGCCATTTAGACGCGAATGGTCTAGTGCAACACCAGAGAACAAGACCGCGCTGGGCACCCTATCTGCGAGCATGAGGGCTCATGCGATCAAATGTCAATGTTTTCTCACCAAACCTGGCCGCCGGACGGGCACGGACCAAGGAGGCCGAGCAGGGTGCACTGTTTCTCCCGGTGCTGTCCTTTCGATGGCACGCTCCCGGATGCTCGCTGGCATGCTACGGGCTGTGCAAGGTGCCTGAATTAACCAACCGTCGCGGATGCTAATACTATAGTAATCGACAACCGGCCCATGCCACATCCATGCATGCCTTTCATTCAAATACCCCTCTCGATGGCAATACCGCATTTAGTCGGATTCCTGCGCAGATTACACACGCAGCCACTCACTGCGATCGCTCCGCTGAAGAGTTCCTGCAGGTCCGGCGAAGGATCGGGAAAGGAGGCAGGGAGGGTTGGGCGCTTGCGGGCGACGCGCCGGTGTACGTAAATCTGAATGGGCTCAGTGCTAGCTCAGTGCGGCTAGCTGATAGCTCCCTTTTCCGGCGCCAGTCATTCTCTCTCCCTCGCCCCGTCCTATATTTCTCGCCCAGCCTCCCGCACCCCGACCTCGCCATGCCCTTCATGACCCCCCCTCCTCTTCATATCCAGACGAGCCCGTGACCAAACAACATTGTCACTGTCTATATTCGCCTCTTCACTCTCCTTAAAGTGAGACTACCATGTTCGTCTCCCATCAGCACCGCGCCGATTGGTGAGCTGCACTTTTTCCCGCCCCTGCCCCTATCTTGTGACCTCCTTCTCGCTGCTAGCGCCAGGAAGCAGAACGAGCGCATGGCGACGCGAGCACGTCTTCCCCCGGTTTACTCGGATCCACTCACAGACGACGACCGCAAGATTCTCGCCCTCTCCCTCGCACAGATCGTCGACGAGTGCAACGCCCGCACCCTCTGCCCACGAGATATCCTGCACGCCTATGGCAAGCGCGCTCTTCTGGCCCAGGACGCGACCAACTGCCTGTCCGACATCATGTTTCACGAGGCTGAGCGCGTTCCGCCGCTGCACCGACCACTCACCGGCGTCGTCGTGAGCCTTAAGGATTGCATCGACGTCGCAGGCCACGACACCACCCTCGGCTACTCGCGCAACGTCGGCCGCCCCGTGGAGGAGTCCGCACCAATCGTGCGCCTCCTCCGCGATGCCGGAGCGCTTATTCACACCAAGACGACGGTGCCGACGGGTCTGCTATCCTTCGAGACGACATCCGACCTGTTCGGTGAGACGACAAATCCGTACAATCCAGCATTCTCGCCGGGCGCGTCGACAGGCGGCGGCGCTGTGCTGGTTGCGTACCAGGGCAGCGTCGTCGAGATTGGCACTGACATCGGCGGGAGCACGCGCTTTCCGGCCGCATATTGCGGTGTATACTCCGTCAAGTCCTCCGTGGGCCGCTTCCCGTCAGACGGCTGCGTGCCGTGCCTGCCCGGGCAGGAGTCCGCGCCAACGGTGACGTCGCCGATCGCTCGCACGCTCGACGACCTGCAGGAGTTTTGGCAGCGCGTGGTGGAGATGCGCCCGTGGATGTACGATCACACGTGTGTGCCTTTGCCATGGCGGACGGTGGACTTTGTGCTGAGCGGACGGAAGCCGAAGTGGGGTGTGATCTGGTCCGACGGTGCGTACTCTATTCTTGTTCGTGGCTGAAACTGGCTGACGGTCTGCGTCTCAGGCATTGTGCCTCCATCGCCCGCATGCACCCGTGCGCTCGCGGAAACGGTTGCCGCACTTCGCCGTGCGGGACATGAAGTCGTCGACTTGTAAGCGCCATGTTGCGTGCGTCTACTCATTCTGATGCTCGTATAGCAAGCCCCCATCCATTCTTGAAGGCCTGAAGATCGGCTACCAGCTTATGTTCGCGGACGGAGGTGAGTCGGACAAGGTCTCGTGCAGTAATGCCCGCTCACTAGCAACCAGGGGCGTCCCTCCGCTCCTTGCGCCGCTGGGGCGAGTCGACGAATGGCGCACAGGCGGCGGCGCTACTGTTGCTCTCGCTGCCGCTATGGATCAAGGTCCTGTTCGCGTTCATGCTGCGGACATGCTCGCGGCCGTGGGGACGGAACGACACGTGGGCGGCGCTGGTGGAGGTGTTCAACGCGTGTTCGGTCGAACGGGAGCACGCGCTGAACGTAGAGCGGGAGCGGTACAAGCGGGCGTGGGGTGAAGCGATGGCAGACCTGGACTTCCTGCTGACAGTCCCGCACGCAATCCCGGCGGTACCGAAGGGCGGAAGCGACGCGGCGACACTGGTGTCGGCGAGTTATGCGTTTTTGTTCAATGTGGTGCGTGGGCGTGTTGTGTCGATGGTCATTCTGCGCTCATATTTTCGCGCACAGCTGGACTACGCGGCAGGCGTGCAGCCAGTAATGACGGTAGACGCGACGCGGGACGCGCTGCCGGCGGAGTATGGATATGCGGAGATGAACGACATCGCGCGGGGCGTGTATGGGCTGTACGACGCGGCGGCGATGCACGGGCTGCCGGTCGCGGTGCAGGTTGTTGGTAGGCGGTTGGAGGAGGAGAAGGTCCTTGCGGGCATGCGCGAGGTTGAGCGTGCGCTGTGGGATGCGGGGAAGGGCTTTGTGCAGAAGAAGTTCTGAGGAGGATCTGTATTCCAGTAGAAGCTCGTTGGATCCGATCTATAGCCTAGCGTAGTACTATATAGACCTTAAGTTGTACTACTGTGTATCTCGTATTTAGTTTGGTACTAGTATTGCGCAAAGATTAAATTTAGGCAGTGTTTCTTGGTGTATTCATGATGTTTTGTGGCCTGAAGTCCCAGATGGCGACTGTCGACGTCCAGTTGCTCGAGCGGCCCGAGATTGCGGTGACTGCTGAATAGCTTATTGCCTCGAACTCATTTCCTACTCATTTCCGAGGTTGACGCGGTATGCGGTCCTCGCCAATTTATGAATTGTGTGAAATGCTGATGGGGATGCAAGCTTCATTTCCGCTCGGTTCGGCTTGCGATGGGGGCTAGAACGGGCCACGGAGAGTGAGAATTTCCCTCATCAGTGTGGACAGGCTGCAGATATGGATAAATCGCAGACGCGATTTGAGCGCAGTCACCGGTGAGCTTCACTGCAGAGTGCGCGCGCAGCACATGTGGACTGCCTGATATCGCCCCGACCCTCGCACTGGGTAATGGTTTGCGAGTGAGTGTTATCTATTCAACTCTGTCCGAACTCGTTATCTCTGACTAGGCTCCTGGACTTCTGATCGATGTAGTTAGCCTCAGTCGAGCACGATAAAAGCTCCATGGGTCGTTGACCTCCGCAGCTCACTCGACTGGAAACTGACCATGTTGCGGATCGGCGTGGATGTTGGAGGTGAGTGACGTGCACAGAGTTCAGGGTTGAATACCGGAGGCATGCATGGAGTCCGCTTGGCATCATCATGGTGATGCCCCACAAAGCGCGATATTATCATGTACTGGACGACAGAACTTTAGCTGACTGTTATGCTGTCAGCGAGGCTGTGTGGTTGCGGTGCTATTCAATGAAAGTTCTCAGACATACATACATGTCATCTACTCTTGACGTACTTTCCCATTCGTATCAGTGCATCGGATCGCTGACAGAATCAAACCACAGGCACGAACACCGATGGGGTGCTCATCGATGTCACTTGTCTGCATGAACCATCGCGGGGCGTTCTCGCATTTTACAAGGCTCCTACTACCCCGGATGTCTCAGATGGCATCGAAGCGGCCGTGCGCGAGGTGCTGCATCGCGCCAAGGTTCACCCAGAGCGCGTGTCGTGTCTCAGTATCGGCACCACGGCGTTCATAAACGCTGTGCTCGAGGCAGACGCGCGACGCCTCGCCAAGGTGGCCGTCATCCGTTTGTGTGGCCCGTATACGAAGCAGTGCCCGCCGTTCATCGACTTCCCTCCGCGCTTGCGTGCGCTGACGGAGGGACATGCGGGATATGTCGATGGTGGATTTGAAAGTCAGTGTGCTTCATGAGTGTCTCATATTGTTTCCTGACGTCTTGTAGTCGATGGTCGTGAGATCGCCCCGATAAAGAAAGAACAGATCCTAGAGCAGTGTGCTATTATCCGAAGCAAGGGATTGAAGAACGTTTGTAGTGATGCTCGAGGTTGCGTGGACTAGCTGATCGCATTGTGTAGGTCGTTCTATGTGGGATCTATTCCCCACTCGACAACGATGGAAAGCAAGAGGTTGCGGCCATGCAGATCGTGCAGCGAGAGCTGGGCCCTTCTGTGAACGTCGTATGCTCACGAGATGGTACGTTCGCCGTCCCTCTCGATCATGCGTACCTTCGCTAAGACCTCGTGCAGTCGGCCAAGTTGGCTTCCTAGAAAGAGAAAACGCATCCATCCTAAACGCATCCATCCTCATCTTTGCGCAGCGCACCATCCGCAGTTTCCAAACCGCCATGCATGCCCTCAACCTCTCATGCCCGCTCTTCCTCACGCAGAACGACGGCACCCTCACAACCGCCGCCTCCGCCGCACGCCTGCCCATCCGCACGTTCGCCTCGGGCCCGACAAACTCGATGCGCGGCGCGGCCTTCCTCGCGGGGCTCGACGAGCACAAAACCGCCCAGCAGCGCAAGTCCACCATCGTGGCCGACATCGGCGGGACGACGACGGACGTGGGCGTCCTCCTGCCCTCCGGCTTCCCGCGCCAGGCGGCCGCGTTCATCGAAGTCGGCGGCGTGCGCACCAACTTTGCGATGGCGGACGTACAGTCGATCGGCCTTGGCGGTGGCTCCCGCGTGAAGGTGCACGAGACGCCCAAGGGAAAGCACGTTTCGGTTGGTCCGGACTCGGTGGGACACTATTTGACCCGAGATTCGCGAGTGTTCGGTGGGGACGTGCTCACTGCTACGGATATTGTCGTCGCAAGTGGGCGTGCGGATGTTGGGAGCAAGGAACAGGTCGCTGGAACAGGCGGTGAGGTCATTCAGAAGGCAACGCGGATAATAAAGAAGCACCTGGAGGGGATCATTGACAAGTATGAGTCTATTAATGATGCTAAAGGTTGGCACTAACTTGATCGTTGGTAGGATGAAGACGTCTCCTGAAGACATAATTGTGCTTCTAGTCGGTGGTGGTAGCATCATTGCTCCTGATGAACTATCCGGTGTAGGCGAGATCCTGCGACCGCCGTACTTCAGTGTGGCGAACGCTGTCGGCGCAGCAATGGCTAAAGGCAAGTGGCGCATTGCAGAATGACGGCATGGCTGCTGAACGTATTGACGATGTTCACATGCAGTCGCTGGAGAGATAGACACCATTGAGCTTTTGCAAAACCGGAACATCCACGACGTTATAGAGGGCATCAAGGCTCAAGCAATCGAGAAAGCTATCGCTGCCGGTGCTGACCCAGGTATGCCCTGTTTCGCTCATCGATATCCCTGTAAACCCTGCTGAACACTCGTTTGTTAGCCACCACGAAAATTGTGGAAGTGGTCAATCTTCCCGTTCAGGTACATGATCAGCGCAGTCACAGGTCTAGATGGGCGAAAGTATGTCTCATACAGTTCGTAGTACGTGACAAACCAAGCCACTCGTATCATCGTCAAAGCAGCAGGCGATCTGGCCCCCGAAGCCGTGGCATCGGTCAATGCGCCTAATGGCGTACTGGACTTATCCAACGTTCATGAGCCAACTGAAGGCGAGAAAGCAGTCCTGCCGGACGACACGGACGAGCAAGAGATCGACATAGAGTCGTACAAGCCGACCATCCGAACAGATCGCTCCTGGAGCCTGACCGAACTCGATCTAGGTAGTCTTCCAAACTATTATCACCAGCTGGATCTAACGCGTTGTCAGAGTGGATTGCTGAAGGCTGCGGTGTTATGGGAACAGGCGGAGGAGGCTCGACTTACCCGCCGTTCCTCATGGCTCGCCAATTGCTTAGAGATGGGAAGGAGATCATTGTAAGCGAACATACCCATTCTACAACGTCGGCTCATAACAATATTTCCTGAGGTCGTTGATCCTGATGATGTGGCTGAGGATGCTGTGTTCTTGCGCTGCATGTTCATGGTAAGTGTGGCTTCCTTTATCCTGTGCACTGACTGACCTATGCACAGGGCGCACCCAGCGTTTCGGTATGCCATTCCCTTGAGCATGCGCGAGTGACCTATGGCCGGGCTGACCAGAAGGGAAGCTGGAACGCTTGCAGGGCGAGAGTGAGATCCCAGCTTCGATCTATGCGTTGACGACCTATATGGGCCTGAAGGATTTCAAAGGCGTCGTTTCAGACGAAATCGGTGGCGGAAACGGTCTGCAGCCTATGATCGTGGCCGCGGAGATGGGCAAGACGGTCCTTGACGCTGACCTCATGGGACGGGCCTATCCCAATGTATGTCCCCTCGTGCTTTTAAATAAACGAGTCTATTCACTGCCATCTCGTAGATGTATCAATCGTGAGTGGACGGCACGACATCGCTTACCATCACGTTCATCCGAGCCTTGTTTTTATTAGTCTACCGGGCGCGTTCAACATCCCCGGCGGATTGTGGCCCTGTGCGGTCGCTGATGGCATCGGCAATACAGTAGTGAGTGTCATGCGTGGCAAGCGCATGATAGGGTGCGCCGATCTGACATTCGCACAGGTCATGCCAACAGCTAGTAGCCCGAAGTCTGTCGAGACGATTCTCCGCACGGTTGCGACCGAGATGGGATCAAAGGCAGGGGTTAGCATGGCACCACTCACCCGGTCTAACTGTCAAAAATACGGTACGTGCGTGTGATTCGTGGCACAGAAAGCCGTCACAAAACAAGATTACTTTCAGGAGTCTCGCGCAGCGTATCTCAGGCTTGGCACATCGGAAGAGCAGTCGCGCTCTGCCGGAAGAAGAATGACCTGAAGGGCATCCCTGCGGCAATACTGGAACTGCAGAATGGAGCTTGTTTGTTCATCGGAAAGATCGTGGATGTGCAGCGGGTATGGTTTCTTGAAGCTTGTGGCGATTAGATAAGCACACTGAGTGGCCATTTCGATAGGAAGTTCGGAAAGGGTTCACGTGGGGATCAGTCACGATCGTACCCTTGCTCGAGGACGAAGAAGAGGACTCTGGTGATGCGACGAGCGCACCCGTAGCATACGCATACCGCCCCGAAGATCGGCTGATCATCCCGTTCCAGAACGAGAATCTCTACGCTTACGTCGAGTCCCCGAATGGCGATAAGAAGGTACGCGCTGGCCAACCTCACCGCTTATCTATGAGCGTTTGACCGTGAACGGTTTTTAAGATCCTTGTAACGGTACCTGATTTGATCACCGTCGTTGACTCTCAGAACGGCGCGGCTCTCGGAACTCCTGACTATCGGTGAGACGGATGGCCACCGTCTTCATTCCAGTCCAATGCTGATGGGCTGCTTGAAGATATGGGCTACGAGTCACCGTCATTGCAATGGCGGCTGAGCCAAAGTGGACCACCACTCCGGAGGGTCTGGCTTGTGGTGGGCCATCGGCGTTTGGGTCAGTCATCTGCTACAATGTGAAACGCGAAAACGCTGACGCGGCACGACGCAGTCTGTACGATTTGCCGTTCACGCCTATTGCGCAATACAAGGAGCCTTCTGGTGTGGTCGCGCAATTTCTGTACGTATGCGATTAGTCATGCAAGCATTTCACTGATCGGTCGAGACAGCTCTCAGTGATATTTATCAAATGTAACAGGTTTATATGACGGGAGATGCGGTATAACACTGTCTTGAACAAGTCGCACTGGTATCTCAGATTCAGCACCAGCAGAACCTATCCATAGAGTCAACGTAAACCGTAACATCACCAATCAAATCACTCACTTTTCGTTGAAAAGCCAATCCACTTCATCGTCCTTTTCTTCTCCGTACCACTTGAACATTGATAGATGCTCTGCGCGCTGTCTGGTTCTCCATCCCTGTTCATCCGCCAGGGACAGCAAATTATCTGGCAGCCCCCATATTTCGATCCTCTTGATGCTCTGCTTTCGTGCAAACTCCATAAGCCCGTGCAAAAGTGCCGGAAACGTGTGAACTGTGGCCCGTGCTCTCGTCACCACCAACGTCGGCGAGGATGCCAGGATGTCCAGTGTCCACGTCGCAAATGAGGATGGTTCGCTGCCTGAAAGAGCATCCTGCAACGTAGTCCCCTCCTTCGGGAGATTGATAACTCCCCAGGTGTCCAGTTGCATGATTGGCTTCATAGCTGCGGTGAACGTGATTGTCCGCTGAACGGTGGACGCCGCCACACCCTTGTCAGGCAAGAACGTAAAGAGTGTCCGCGGCGAAGACTTTGAGGCTCTGGAAATGTCTCCCTTGATCCACGCAGCATCCTGCGCCCATACGAGCTCCAAATCCTCTTCTGTCAAGCATTTCCATTGTAGAGCATATTCGCCGTCCTGACGCTCTATACTGATGCCCTCACCCTGCCACACCGTCTCATAGGAGCCCCTGTTGATCCAGCCATTGTCTGGCTCGGCAATGGTTCCACAAGCATGATAGAATGCATGTCCTACGTCACTATAGAGCACGGAAAGTCTTCCATCGCCAGTCTGGAGGTCGCTCGCGACTTCGGGAGGTGATCCCCACGCAGCAGGGAAAGGTGGAAGAGCAGACCGTGAAGCCATCGCCCAGTGCAGCAGGCGCATCATGTGCTGAGCGTATCCTTTTCTCCTCTTCTCCAATGGCGTAAAGACGGAGGCTATCCCATAAGCGACTACGTCGGAAAGCGTCTCGCCTTTAGCAACGACTGCGGTGCGGCGGAATCTGCACTCATGGAGGTTCATAATATATCCTTCTGCTGATTGGCACGTCACGTACGTTTCACAGGAGCACATGAAGTCAAGCGTGGTTGGATCAGCCCTGTGAGCAAGCACCCTGTACATTTATGAACGTGTTAGATTTAGCGCATAATTGTGATCAACACTTCCGCCGGCAGCATACAGACCATGTTATCAATCTACCGTCCGTTGCGTGCTCCTGTCTTTCCATGATTTCGTCCCTCTTGAAATATTGTTCGAGGCTCAGCCCTTTCGCCCATTGTTTCGCCGACCGTCTGCGCGATTCAATGGTTTGTTCTCGCGTCGCTGGAAATAGCGACAGGTCTGCTAGTGACAGAGTCGACATTGTGACACCAATGCTGACAATCCGGAAGTTGCAATGTAAGGATGGTGGGAGATGGGGGACACGTTTTGTTTCATGATAATAAGTGGCATTTATCTGGTCGCAGTAATGGACGTCGGCAACGTGAGTCACTGGTGCCCGCGGCGCGATGTCATGCGTGACTGAGCGCGAAAGAAAATGCCACTTTATCTTCTCTCCTGCACAGAGCAGCTGCTGTTTGCCAAAACGACCATCCATCACTGCAATGTCTTGCTTTTTGTGAAATCTGTACGTTTGCACCGGCTTTCCTGTAGGCAATTCAGGAATTCGTTCTACAAGGCCTTCCTCAAGCTTCCTCATCAGATTATCTGTATTATGACCTCACTCGAGGCTGTCAGATGCAAGTAGATCAACTCGTGCACCGAACTCTCGCATTGGCAGAACTGCTCAACTAACATGGCTGACTTCTTCCGTCGCCTGGTCTCTGGAGACAAAGCTCGGTACAAGGATGAGACTCTAGACATTGATTTAGGTGGTTTGGCATGTTTCGCCGCCGCTAGCGGACGCTGACGTTCATCTCGCTCGGAAGATCTTGTGTATATTACGGATAAGATTATAGTCATGGGCTACCCATCGTCTGGGCTGGAGGCGCTCTATCGCAATCGACGGGAGGATGCAAAGAAATTCCTAGAACATCGCCACGGACAGAACTTCTGGGTGTTCAACTTTTGTCCTGTCAAGGAGAACTCATACCCTGCATCTGTCTTTGACGGCAGAGTCAGCAGGTACCCGTTTCCAGATCATCAGTAAGTTGAGAGGCTATATGCGTCTCGTTCTGGCACCCACGTCCTTCTCAGCTGCCGATTCACTGAAACATCGTTCGACTTTTCAGTGCTCCACCACTTGCGTTTTTACCTCTCGTCGCACGTGAGATGCGAACCTGGCTTCAAGGTAATCCAGAACATGTCGCTGTGCTTCACTGCAAAGGTATGTACTTAGTTTTATGGTGGTCATGCCCTCAGCGAACCTGGCCCTATTAGCTGGCAAAGGTAGATCAGGCACGATGGCTTGCGCATACCTTCTCGCCTGCGATAGTCTCCCTAGTCCTTCAAAGCCCGAACAAAGTGCTACAGTTATCGAGCGAGTTACCACTCGCGCCGAACAGATCATGAATGAGATGCCATCGGATAACATGTCGGGAGAGGAGCCGTCTCGCGAAAGCAAGACGCCGGGGGATCCTGTGAAGCTGGAAGCTATCGATGCCGCAGCTGTTCCGGTTGACCAAGAGCCTCCCACAAGCGACGTTCAAGTTGGGATGCTGCCACACCCACCAACGCACAGGTTATCTGACGTCCTCGAGCTGCATACGTCCCGCCGCATGAAGAGATCTTCTTCGCCATCGAATGAAACCAAGCAGGGCGTCAGCATACCGAGCCAACGCCGCTGGCTATACTATTGGTCGATGGTACTTGCTCACCAAGGTCCCTCGGACTTTTGGTCGACAAATCCGGACGTTATAAGAAGGCCTGAACCAAAGATTCGCCTCACACGGATTACGCTGCGCATGCGTGAGATGTCCGGTACCAAGACGAATTTGGTTCGCGTCGCAAACGCGATCATCGAACGCACGAGCTACGCGAAGGCTCAAAGCAGCAGCTCGGTCTCAGAGAGCAAGGGACAAGTCTGGGCGTCGCTCGCTCGCTATGACGACGAGTTCATCGCGACGCTGGAGAGATGGGAAAGGCATACTCGTGATGAGAATGGGAACATGGGCAAGCGGAGGGCAGGTTCAGAGCGCATGGAGGACGAGGCGCTCGCGGACATCTTCAAAGACGACAACTGGGATAAAGGCAAGATGGTGCGCAGCTTTGCAAGGCTCGGTGTGATTAGCAAACATGATATCCACAAGGAGATGGGGACGGTGAGGCGTGCTTCGATGAACACTCCCTTTACGATTCTTTTAACGGCATATTACGCATAGGACGCCAAAGTCGTCACACGGGAGCTTCGGCCGCTGACAGACGGCACATGGGGCGCTCTGCGTGATTCCATCCAGATGAACGTGGAGAACAAACTTGACGCTACTCAGGACGACACGAGTTCAGAGGAGGCGTCTATACACGACTTGAGGGACGTGTCAAAGACGCTGCACAGCGAGGATGGAGTCGTTCTCAATGCCAATCGGGAGGTGCGGATCAAGTTGTATATGGGTCAGGTAAGCAAGACGATCTGCGCTAGACATGACCAATATTTTTATTTCGCTTCCGCAGGTATTCATGGGTTGGTTCTGGTTCATTCCCACGTTTCACATGCCCAGTCTTCGCTCTCTTGCAAGCCAGAGCATCACCCTATCGCTGAAGCGGAATGAAATAGACTTCCCCATCGGGATAGGCTCACATATTCTCGACGTGAAGGTATCGTTGGAGTGGGTACCCGAGGCTGCTGACATCACGGAGTCGCCTACGCGCGATGGCAGCCCCATGTCGCGGCAGAGACAAGAGTGACATGCGGTATCGCCGCTTCTGCTTCTGTGCCCGCCGCTAGTGCTGGTGGCGACGATATTGACGGGCATATTGGAGACAAGGCAGGGTGCGCAGAACCAGACCGGCAGCGTGTGAAGACCGTAAAGTACGGTAGTTATATCGGGGCTTTCGCGTTGCTCAGCGAAGGCTGGTTCAGGGGGAACAATACTTCTAGCTTGTTCATATCCAGGATCTTCTTTGTCTATTCCAAATCCGGCGTTCCGATGCTTGCAAAGTTGCCATGTATTGGTCATGGTGCCTGCTATCATCTTGTCTTTGTGCCACAGCTCCGAGACACGGCCACTAACACAGAAGGTTTACACGATGGTTCTATGGGACTCTGCGTCCGTGGAAACCGTGACTTTGTTGCTTTCTCTGTGATCGCCCGGATACTTTCTCAAGCACAGTGCGACTGGGTAAGTCGGACTAGGCCCAAGATGTGTCAAAGAAGTCAACAAGTCATCGCGATGGGGGGAAGTGTTGGGCAGTGCTGCCGGTGTGAGAGCGTAGAGCTGAAAACCGCGGCGTAAATCCGAAACTCGGCACCGTTTGTCAGTTCGAATGGTCTATAATCCGGAGCAAGCGTCTTTTCTGTCAACCTGCAGGTATTCCATGGATAAAGAGCAACCTCAAGACAATATCTCCGCACTGACACTTCCACGACAAGGTCTCAACAGATTGGCGGCCACACTGGCGGTTAATCAATTGTCCTTGTGTCGCATCCATTTATCGTAGTAACCATCAGGTCAAAGATGGCGTTCTCCCGTTCATCGTGCGATGTTGATCGTAAGATCAGGTCTAACTCAGACTACAATGGTTTTCAGCGAGCCAGCTGACTTGGACTGAAGTCTGCAGGAATTCCACACCGGTGCTGAATAACATGGTTTGAGGGATTCGATGAAACGGCAGGCACAAGGGCGCTCTCGGCTAAGTGGTGCACGGCTCAGACCACATCGACTTCGCAACATTCTCGGCCACTGATGGGTCCATCGCCCCGTCGAGCGGAAGATACAATCATCCCGGGCACGGCTCTGATATACCATAGGGAGGTCGTTGGGCTGATCCAATGATAGGTAGGCTATGCTAGAAGCATTCCCTCGACATCATCTCATGCTCTGTCAGGCCGGACGGAGATCAAACCTCCCGGATGATCAATTTACACCCGGCGGAGGCTCCCAAGCTGCCCTATCGCTCCTTGTCCTTCTTCCGCGACTCAGCAGCAGAAACGCTCCCGTAGGTCGTCACGGTGAGATCAGTATGCTGCCTTTCGCGCTCAAGGTGGCATGGTTTGTGCTGTCTCTGACAGGTGAGTCGCGCTTTACCTGTACGATCTCGTGTAGATCTCAGTCTATTGGCGGACCTTCAGGCGTCCTGGGAAGCTGGGTCGGATTTCCTCGATTCACGACCGCTCTCAATGGCTTGTGGATACCCGTCATGTTCTGCTTGGCAGACACGATCATGCAGTCGATCTTCTGTCTCGGTATGTTAACTATTTGCCATTTTGACGGTGTCTCAGTGAAGCGTTGGCCTTGCTTGCAGGTATGATTTGGAAAATGGATCCGACGATTATGCCACAAGGATTTTGTATCGGTATGTGTGGTTGAGTATCACCTGCGACATCAATGTTGAACTGTCTTAAAGCGCAAGCAGCCGTGTCAGCTGTGTCATGGTTCACGATGACGACTATATGCGCCACCATGACTCTGATGACCTCGCTTGCGATTCTTCGTTCACATGGAATGCTCGATGCAGTGGAATTGTGATTATCTTCGTTGCTCAGACACTTATTAAAGATCTGATTGCCTTGCAGACGACGAGCTCTGAAATGGCGACACTTGCTCCTCCTATCGATTGTTGGCTTTCCACTCATCGCGTTCGTGGCATATATTGTCGTCTCACTGAAAACGGATGCCGTCCGGCAGTCTGACGCTATGATCTGTGAGGCCACGAACCCCATATGGTGCGTGCTGAGTGTACCGGCTGTGTTCAACGGATTCCTAACTATCTTAGCCGATAGGGTCAGCCTACTCAGCTTCGCTGGAGTGCCTTTGTTGCTCGCCTTCCCTTCATTTGTTTTGTCTTGTATATCTGTAGTCATCCTACTGTTTGGCCAGCAACAGCACCACATTCCTTCCCATGCACCGTGCAGCAACAACTGCGACGCCTTCACACCAATGCCCGTACGTCGAAACTCAAGACCCAAGGGGAAACCTTTAGAACCCGAAAGGGATGACGTCCCTGACAGCGCGGTCGAGCTGGATACATTGTCATCTTTGGATAATCAACGGACTTCTAACAATGCACACATGGCATCGTCAAGGCAGAAACCGAGGCCGATCGTCAACATTCTGCCTGCTCATTCATTGTCCACTGATAAGCCGTATCGAACGCTTGGACGCGCCACTATCCCAAATCACACCAAGCGTCATCCTTTACCGTTCTCTTGGGGATCATCGACAACGCGATCTTCTCCGGAATACGACGAACACAGGCGCGAACGGCTCAGTAACTATAGTCAGTCGCTGTCTCCGATGTCGTTTGTCTCCCGGTCGGTTGTGTCAAGTGCGCGGACAAGTCCCATCAGCATATCACTGTTTACCAGTGTCAGTCCGCGGGACACATCTGCATCTGCCCTAGACGAGGCAAACGCGGTACGCGAAGAGGCTCGCATGTCAGGCGTTCGGGTCGTGACTGGATACGAAGACGTCGAGGGAGACTGGTCAAGCGGCTCGATGAAATGGGCACACCACTGCTCTGACGTGTCCTCCTACACGAAATCGGAGCTGGAATTCACGCATACGGAAAGTGAGGTTGATGCAGAAGAGTTCGCTATGTATGCACGTAGGTCCACATTGTGTTCTTCGCTTGTGCTAATTGCTAACTAGAACGTCGCCCATGTGTCATTTTGACCATACATCAAACGCACGATATTTGCCATGACAGATTCCTTATGGGACTTGTCGTATCCAGATCCACGCCCAGCGTGCCGGAGCCGTGTTGTCTGGCGTATCATGTTCTTCCAGCTTTTCCTGTCGCTGACACAAATACTCGCAGCCATGTCTTCATTGGTGGACATGTTCTCCGGTCGTACCGTGCCGACATCGTTTGGTACGCAGCATGTCGCGTTGATCCTGATTGCATGGGCGTCGCCCATCGCATTCGGAGTTTGGCCACTGAGGCAACATAATCACTGATCACGAGTCGCATTTCTACTCATACCCGCGACTGACCCCTCATTTCAAACATTTCGATCAAAAGGATATACTCGTGCTTCCTTGCGTCAAGTCGACTCCCATCGATTTGCCTCCGCCTCTATGCCTACATGATATATTCTTGCTATCCTGCTGTCCACTTATAATACTTCGAGCTTGTATACATGTATCGTAGTGAACTTCTTGGATACCCCTGTAGAGTTACGCCTTCTGAATACCCCTACGGTCGTCCTTGCGGACTGTTCACTCACACTCCTTCATGCTCTGCTCTACAGTAGCTGTTCATGTTAGTGTATCTGTAATAACTGACTCCTCTTATACCAGAGATTCAATGACGCTATTACATAGTTGTGCATCCCGTGCAAGCTGTGAACAAGCGGACAGAAGCAGGCAAGAGGTCACATATAGGCAAAGACTAGAAGCCACGACGATTGACAAAATCCTAAGATGATCAACGTTAGACGTTGTGCTGATGGCCTCGTTGAGACATTGACTTACCTGCAGGTCCTGCGACGTCGCGACAGCGAGAACAAACTTCCGATCCCAGTCTGTCACTAGCCCAAGAACAATATGAGTTGCTTCCATAAAAATACATGCGCCAGCATACCCAACGCAAAGATATTCTGTCGTAAGAAACCTTCGAGATCAGCGAGAGGCGTCGAGGGCGTTATGAGAGTATACGGATACGACGACGACCGATTGAACTTTGTCATGTATCGGATCACCTTGTCGTTCTGCAGCAGAATACTTCATTAGAGTGTATGCTCTGCGCAGGCATATGAGGTTCCGCTCACAGGGCTTGCCTCTCCTGATTCCCATTTCTCCTTCAGCGCCGCCACATCCAGGTATCCCAGAGGCTTGCGCTTCTGATCAAGGACACTACTCACAAATCATGCAGACCAATCTTCCAAAGGGACATGAGGACTCACGGAATGTGGGAGAAGTCACGCTCGTACGCCAGCTCTATTGCCCGAGAAATGGCTTCACCTGAAGGAAGAGCGAATGCGGGAGGCAATTGCATGTCCTGACGACATCCTATGTGATCAGTTCACCGCTCCGCGCTTCAAAACAGTAGTCTAGCACCTCCACGACCGCCCCGCGATACTTGTCTGCTGGAGGATGAGAGCTCTGGACATCAGAAGTACTGGCAATAGAGATGGTGGTCATTTCAGCAGTGTGGTAGAGTCGTTCAAGATTCGCGGAAAGCTCGTAATCAAACGGCAGAAAGGGCTAAGATCACTAGATCGCGCTCAGGTGGTCCAATATATAAGCAGGTGGGAAATGAGGTGGGAAATGAGGCATAAGAAGTGGTAAGAGTGAATCAGGCCATCTTGCGCTCGTATAGTGGCGGTCTTAGTTCACAGAATAATTCGTTATGGCAAGGCGCCGGCCGTTCAAGCTCCAGGTCCGCTCACGTTGGAAGAGGCAAGCACAAATCTAAAAAGGCTGCCGACCAGTGAACACTTGATGATAACATTCGTATTTCTATGTCCATGCGAAAGCGAAAAGAATTAGAGTCGTACAACAGCTACAGCTACAACTCCATCTTATCCTCTTTCTCATAGCCAGGATTTTTTTCCAGAATGACGAAGCCCTCGAGCACGTGCGCGTACGGAATGTACTCCTCGGTGGCAAGCTCGGCTCGTTCTGTTGTGCCCAACCGGACTGGTGTGGAATGCGTCTGGAAGCCCGAGATCGTTCTTGGTTTGCCAGCTTGGCCGACCACATCGACAGCCTGAGCATACCCAGATCAGCATTATGCTTGACCCATCCGACGGCCGAAAGAGTGCATACCTGACCGACGCGGACAGTCACAGGGAAGTTCTTCAGCTCTTCATTGAGCGTGATCAAGAACCTCGGATACATTGCTGGGGCAAGGAAATACAGCATCCAATGATACTTGTCAAGAATGACTGCAGGAAAGTAGTTAGTAATTGGGGCACACATGCGAAGAACCTCACGTACAGCCTTTCGCATCCGTGAATGCAATCAACGTCGCCAGCAGACCAGCAACAGCCGTCCTACTCATGATATTCCGGTCACAGAAGTACGGGTTGATCGTGAGAGTGCCCTTGCCCATGTGCACCAGCCCTTGGGCTATGCGCACCATGAACAAACAGTCGGGCTCCTTGTAGTAGTAGCCCGCCAGTTGCCGAAGCATCTGCGCTAACCGCGCATTATTCGTCCCCGCACCGATGAGACCCATTGCGAAGATGGCATTGAGTGCGACTGCTAGGTCATTGTCGTGACTGTACTTAGACAATGTATCCATGACTGGTAGTTGAGGATTTGATGCGCTTAGCAGGCCAAGCGCGAGAGGGACAGCTTTTCTGATGATCGGCTCGCCATATTGCATCTATGAAAACGGTCGGAGAATGTACGTGGTGTACTGAGGTATGACGCACCAAGTGACTCAAGGTTCTCATGGACATCTCTGAGCCAACCTCCTCGCCCATGGCTACAAGAGCAATACCAAGGACTGCGAACGCCTGGAATGTATCATCTTTGGGCGGCTCTTCTGGAGCGGCATCCTTGTCCTTGTCCTTGTCGTCTTTAGACGGCTTTACGACGTGCTCGTCGCAATGATGTAACATCTCCTGGATCTTGAGCACGTCGCCCGAACCAGCATACGCACAAGTGTCAACAAGGATGACAGCCTGCTTCGAGATGTGGTGCTCAATAGCCTTGAGCGTCTCAACAGTTGCGTCCGAGCCGTCTTGCAGACCTGTAGTGCGCGTCGGGAGGAGGATTGTCAGCTACAGTTTGATCGATGGCTTGAGACGGTGCACCTAGATACAGCAGCGCTAGGCCGAGGATCATGTATCTCGCCCACTTCTCCTCCAGCTGTTTGTCCTCGCGCTCCATCAGCGTCTGTAGGATCGTGCTGGCAATCTCGCCATTCCCGCTGCCGACGAAAATGAAACCCAAAGCAAGCGCCGAAAGCGATGCGATCTCCATCGAGACACTATCATCAGCGATGTATGGCAAGAGCAGCTGCAGGATATCCTCGCGATGCGAACCAGCATACGCGAGACCAAGGCCGGTAGTCGCGCTGGTTCTCAGCGGCAGAGACTTGCTCTTGACATACTCGCTAAGAAGAGCAAGAGCAGCGTCAGCTTCCGTGCGCACGCCCGTGTTCAAGATACCAGTGGCCAAGAGAGCACCAGCCTAACAATGGTCTGTTTGAAAGGGGACATTGCGTAGTAGAACCATAAACATACCTTGATGTGCTCTTCCGAGGAGTATGTGTACTTGTCGACGTGACTGAGACCGACATCTGGGTCCCAGAGCAAGCTGAGACCAAGACTTGCGGCAGCGCTCATCATGCCTAACAAAATGAACACTCAATAGTCTCAATCGAAGAAGAGATCATGGTACATACCATGATCCTTATTCTTGTAAATCCAGCTGTTGCCTTCCTCCGCTTCAACCATGAGTTTGTCGTTACCGAAGCCTGCGTTTACGAATGCGTTCACGAACGTGCCTGCTAGATTAGCTCGCGCAGAATCAACGTTCGCTGTTGATGTCCCTGTAGACCCATCAAATGTCAGCCGAACTGCGGAGCAAAGTCCCCCTCGCACGCACTTGTGTTCTCAAGATGCGACTTGTAGACATCTTCGAGGCTCCTCGGCTCGAGGACACCCAGCTCCTTTCCAAAGTCGCGGAAGTGCTCGCTCAAATGCGTGTTGCTGAGACACTCCACAATATCTTCTTGCATCTCAGACTCCACATCGTCAACATCATCCTCAGAACTTTGTGGTTCCAACCATTGAGTAGGTATTTGAGCACGTGCGAGCAGAAAAGCAAGTTGGCGTTTCATGAGCGGATTCGCTGGCGCGTTGAAGTCGTGTCGGATGAGATCCGGATCGGCAAGTCGTATCGAGAGTGAGAGTGCCTGAGGGAACTTATGATGCTGGACGTAGATTCTGTGTGTCGTACGCAGGAATGCACGATCATCTGGAGTCGGGAGGAGGTTTACGCAACTACGCAATTGCATCAAAATCATATGCATGGAGTATTTTTTAAAAATACGCACCGAATCATGTACTGGCACACCCGCTCGTACGTGTTCTCGTCCACAAGCTCCACAATCCGATCAACAATCTCTAGCTCCTCCAGCAAGTCGACGGCATCAGGCTCAGCGTTGTGATGCAACAGAAATGTTGCGCACTCCATTGCCAGAGCGTGCAGATCGTCGATACTACCAACCACTTCCGCAGGTTTCTTCTCCGGCTCTTCGTTTGCCTTCTCTTTCTCTGGCTCCTCCGTCGTGACCTCCACTGCCTCTTCACCAAGTGTGCGTGCAGTGTACTCTTCTCCAAGCTCCGCGGCAAGGTGTCTGACGTACTCGTGTCCCCAAGACCCTGGCTCTGACAGTGGTGATGATGCGGGGCGGAGTGAAGCAGAAAGCAGGCGATAGCGCAGCGTGCCACGGGGTTCTGTATCAGAATAGGTCATGGCAAGGACTGACAGAATGTCCGCGAACAAGCTCTGTTTGACTCTGTCAGCTACGATACGGTGCATTTGGAGTGAACTTACCTTGTCCTCTGACGGCGACCATGCCTCGTACAGTGACTGAAGCTCGCGGTAATGTGGACGTAGGAACTTCAACGGCTTAGGAACGGATGTCATGGACGATGTCGACGTTCTGATCAATGTCCGTAGAGTCTCGAGGGCTGGCCGATATAGCTCTGTATTGGGCTCCTGCGTTCGGTGTGTTTCGTTCAGTAGCTCGGAACGAGATCAATATGCCGTACCTTCAGCCGCTCAACGAGCATCTCAAGCTCATTCTTGAGTTGCAAGTCTTCCTCTGACTGTTGTCAGACTGTAAGTCATCATCCTACCACGCTCGCAGCATACGCACCAGGTCCTCGCCCTCCTTCTCATCTCCTTTCTTCTTAGCTTCTTGCGCCTTGCCTGATTCTGATTGCTTCTCCTCTTTCTTCTTCTTGGGATCCTCAGATGTGACGGAGATGGTGGCGGTAGGTTCAGGCATGATGAAGAATGGTTTGGAGGGAGATGAGAGTGAGTGCGCAATCCAAGGCGCGTGCAAGTGTACGCGTATTACGCGTCGCGTCTATTTAATTTACGTAATCGTTTCTTCAACTGAGATAAGTCCTTTTGCGCGTACTTGACATTACGCTGAATCTAGCTGATGAGCTTTTCAATGTTCCCGGAAGACTTTAACACTGCAGATATGGCACCATCTTTCATAGTGGACTATGCCTAACAGATTTTGATCTGGTCCTTTGCCTTTGAGGCGTAGACAAAATATGAATATAATTTGAGGCCATGGTTCCAAATTCAGAATATGCTATGTCAGTCTGGCAAGTTCGTCCGCCAGCGTTGCGCCATGCGCCCTACCATCTCTGACTTAGGCAGTGAAAAAAAAGTGCAATGCTGTCGCTTTTCTGGCTAGACTTCCTGGGGACCATGTATGGCTTGGTCGCGCATCAATTATCCGGTCGCTTTCTAAGTCGTCTTACGAGGAGGAATTCTCATGGATGCCCTTCGGTCTTGTCGCCCATTGCGATAGAAGGGCAACTTCTTGAGGAAGGTTGTTACAGTCTATTGGTTCGCCAATGACGCTTGGCTCATTGCCCAGGTTGATCCCGTTGGAAGGTCAGTCTTGGGATTCATAGGTTAGCACGATGTGATTCTTGTCACCGCTTGGCTTTCTTCAACAAGTAAAATCGTTGCACCACTGGATATACTATTCGTGCGTTTACGTCGCCTACATGGATGGAATCCGTGGATGCGCGGAGCCCCTATGTGTGGTCTCATATTCTCACAGCCGCTGGAATTGTCCTATGATCAGCTCGAAATACTCTCGACTCTCAAAGTTTACGAAGAATTGTCAATCTAATACGTTTGCACCAGGTCAGTAAACAGATCAGGCTGTTTATACTCTGATTGGACGTTGATCACATGCCGTTCGCATTGTCAGGCGAGGACAAGCCTCGAGGTGAGTCAAACGGTCACTCGTCGAGCTCACATGCACGGCGATCTAGTCCAGACTGCTAAGACGGAGTCCGATTCTATCCTTCGGGGATCATCTGATACTTATGTTGTCTTTCGAAACGTCTGATTTCGACTTCCCGTGCGGCCTCTTTCAAGCAAAGTTCACTGTGACGGTTATCTCATGTCGGAGGTTGTTCTCGCCGAGATCACGACCATGCGATGGCGATGCTATGATGCGCGCTCATCACTAATAAGATCAGCTCGAGCGTAATAAGGACGTGCACTAGCAGTCCAAAAACTTTACAGTCATTCAGGACCGTCCCCGATAGCGATAGAACCGACTTCCGGAATGCACTCTCTATTAGTGACTTCATCTCTTCGTGGCTTCCGCCATCTATGATGCTATCGAAACATGCAGCATGTTGGACGCCCAGATCGGAGACGGCGTTGAGCTTCCGTTCTGATCGCGCCCGGTCTCATCGGAATATGGCGCAAACCAAATTTCTACACGTGCGTTGCTGTGTAGTTAGCGTCTCTCTCAAGGATTCCAGGGTACTTCGTTCGATCTGTCGGAATAACAGATACTGTCACGATTGACAGATATAGTAGATGAACTGCTGACATTTCGCCGGTCGATCGCATTTACATCCTCCTGCAGGCAACATGATCCCACTTGTCCAAGATGAGGCGCTCGCCGGCTTGACGCAATTGATTGTTCCTTAGCGTTTCAGCACACAGCTTCCGCTTCGGCGACGGATGCATGAGTTTCGCTTGGAGACGCGGGGCCCATGCGTGCAGTGGCAGCAAGTCACCCCGGTCACGATAGTCGCTCCGTGAAATGCATGTTACTAACCGAAGCTTGTGCATGAGATAGTAGTACTCGGTAGCGAAGAGAAGGCGACGCCAAGTCATCATTTGAATGGGATTCAATATGTGGACTTTTATGTCTTACCATTGGTCATCACCGTTGTTGATCACTGCGGCATGAGAAGATCTATCCCCAGTGGTCGGACACAGACCGGACGTCAGCTCTACATAAGCCACATTGTCTTCAAAACGAGGCTGTTCCCTCTTATTTAGCTGTTCCCGCAACGACTCTGCCACCGCGTGCGTGCAATGCCATCGGATGATAGGGATACGTTATGTGAGTATCAGTACCACCAGATTCAAGTCGCTGCGCAAAACGAGATATCCATACCTCTCTTCGCAGCGAATAGCTACTTTGCAGTCGCGGCGATGAGCTTCCTTGTATACGATACACTCATTCACATAGGAGACGAAGTACGGATCTCTGAATGTCCCTTTTCCCTATGCTCAGTAGTTCTCCACCTTGTCAGGTCGAGTACATATGGTGGTGAGATAGTAGTATGAAAGTGTTCATTGATGAGTTCTGCTTATTCGCCTCTTGTCTGGCAGTGGCCGACGCTCCTGGATCAAGTATGCGTATGCCTTCATAAGACATGTTCCCTACCTTGCTGAGGTGTATGTACTCCAACCGCTCTGATTAATCAGATCCTTATACTAATAGCTTCCTGCATGGTCATAGGGGCCTTCTAGAGATGATTGCACCATCTCACTCGCAATCTGCTCATCCCTGGCGTACCGACCAGTGCCGAATCTGGTTGATCTTCCAGCTCACTCTGAACGAGACTTTAACCGTGGTTGTCGAGGCAGTGTTCATCGCGCGCAGTACGTCCTACGTTGACACGACTATCGACGCTGAAGTGCTGAAAACGGTACCCGAGTATACGCAATGTTCAAAAATAACATGTTGATCGTCGCGACGGTATTGTCGCTCTATCTCGCAGAAATTATTGCAATGATCACGGTCATAGCCCTCAGTATTCCAAGGATGGATATAAGTACCTCAGCCTGTTTCATCACACGGACTCCTCCTATCTGGACATCGTACTGGTATGATGCCAAAGATGCGACCTATCGTATTTTGATCATTCATGATTCACAGGATTATATCGCTTTCCTTCGAAACAATTCTATTTGCCTTGACCATGTCCAAATTTATCGCTTTGAGAAACTACGGGGGCAGGGAGTCGTTTATGTTTCTTCTGGTACGCGATGGCACCTGGGCATATGCCCTCATTTTCTGTGAGCATGTTTGTCACTACCTTATACACGTCAGTATCGGCTCATCTGGCGATCTCCAGTGATCATGCTCCTCAACACCTTGATGTATCATCTTGTGGATAATCCGCTTGCGGGTGTTTGTTTCCTGTAAGTCACTCTATCTCTGAGAGGAACATATGGATGCAACTCATGTCGCTTCGCTCAGTTGGCAGCTCTCCGTAATGTCATTTGCGGCAAGTTCATTCTGGTACTCGCATACATCTTGTCCAGTAGAGCTCATATAAATCTTGCTCAGGGATCTCATGTCCTGTTGAATTTGCGCCGCTTTGCGGTGCGAAGTCCGCAATCTGACTCTCTGTGGACAGTGGAAGAATTCGAGACCATACAATACGCTTGCCCTCCGTTATCGCAATGGTGCATGGATACAACGGAAGAAGAAGATAGCACGGCGCATGAATAGACTGAGTTGATTGCGGAGCGCTAGAGACAACCCCACCGAGCGGCGTGATGATGGGCGAATTTGACACTTCTCCGGTCTGTTTTTGACAAACTCTGGTCACTTCAGTACATAGGTAGGCTGTTTATAGTACTTTGACTGAACGTTGAGTACATGCCGTTTGCATTGTCTGGCGAGGACAAGCCTCAAGGTTCAAATGTCGAATGTTCAGTGGTCGAGCTCACATGCACAGCAATCTAGTCCAGACTGCCGAGACGGAGTGAAGAGTCTGTACTACCTTCGCAGATCATCTGATACTCATGTGGTTGTTCGGAACGTCTGACTAGGTCTGACTTCGACTTCCCGTGCGGCCTCATCAAAGCAAAGTTCACTGACCATTATCTCATATCGGAGGCCCGGGTGTCTTCACCAAGATCACGATCATGAAATGGCGATGCGCGCGCTCATCGATCATCACCAATAATATTAGCTCCAGCGGTCCGAAACATTTACAGTCATTCAGGATCTTGTCCGGGACGTCCCGCTAGCGATAGAACCAACTTCGAGAATTCACTCTCTATTAGTGACTTCATCTCTTCATTGCTTCTGCCGTCTGTGGTGCTATCGAAATCATGCAGCATGTTGGACGTTCAAATCGGAGACGGCGTTGAGCCTCCGTTCTGATCGCGCCCGGTCTCATCGGAATACGGCGCAAACCGAACTCGCTCAGTTCTCCATGTGCGTTGCTATCTAGTCAGCGTCTCTCCTGTGTTTATTAAGGATTCCAGGTGACTTAATTAAATCTTTTGGAATCACGAATGCTGTCACGATTAACAGGTTTAGCAAATGACTTATTGACATCTCGCCGGTCGATCGCAGTTATATCCTCCTGCAGGCAATATGATTACACTTGTCCAAGATGAGGCGCCCACCGGCTTGATGCAATTGATTGCTCCGTATTAAGCTGGTGCACACAGCTTCTACTTCGGCGACGGACGCAATAGTAGTTTCGCTCGATGACGCGGGGCCCATGCGTGCACACTGCAGTGCCAACAGGTCACTCCCGGGGTCACGATAGCCGCTCCGTGAAATGCATGTTTTAGTAACACTCGGTAGCGAAGAGAAGCTGCCAAGGCATCGGTCGAATGAGATTCAGTACGTGGAGTTCTATATCTTGCCATGAATCATTACCCTTGCTGACCGTGACATGACAAGACCTCGTGCTTATCATCTTGGTCCGTTATCATATAGAGCAAAGGCCACCTGTACATGAGCCACGTTGTCTTCGAACTCGCCGTTCCCGCAACAACTCTGCCCCGCATGACTGCAACGCCATCGGATTATAGGGATACGTTATGTGAGTTTCAGTACCACCAGATTGCTGCGCAAAACGAGATATCCATACCCCTCATCGCAGTGAATAGCTACTTTGGAGTTGCGGCGATGAGTTTCCTTGTATACGATACACTCATTCACATGGGAGACGAAGTACGGATCTCTGAATGTCTCTTTCCCCTAAGCTCAGTGGTTTTCCACCTTGCCAGGTCGAGTACATATGGCGGTGAGATGGTAGTATCTGAAAGTCAGTTCTGCTCATTTGCCTCTCTGGCAGTGGCCGACGCTCCTGGATCAAGTATGCGTATGCCTTCATAAGACATGTTCCCTACCTTGCTGAAGTGTATGTACTCCAACCGCTCTGGTTAATCAGATCCTTATACTAATAGCTTCCTGCATGGTCATAGGGGCCTTCTAGAGATGATTGCACCATCTCACTCGCAATCTGCTCATCCCTGGCGTACCGAACAGTGCCGAATCTGGTTGATCTTCCAGCTCACTCTAAACGAGACTCTTACCGTGATTGTCGAGGCAGTGCTCATCGCGCGCAGTACGTCCTACGTTGACACGACTATCGATACTGAAGTGCTGAAAATGATACCCGAGTATACGCAATGTTCAAGGATAACATGTTGATCGTCGCGACGGTATTGACGCTCTACCTCGCAGAGATTATCTCAATGATCACGGTCATAGCCCTCAGTATTCCAAAGATGGAGATCAGTACATCAGCCTGTCTCATCATACGGACTCCTCCTGTCTGGACTTCATACTGGTATGATGCCAAAGATGCGACCCACCATATTCTGATGGCTCATGATTCGCAGGATCATATCGCTTTCCTTCGAAACAATTCTATTTGCCTTGACCCTGTTCAAATCCATTGGTTGGAGAAAGTATGGGTCTCGGAGCAAGGAGTCGATTATGTTTCTTCTGGTACGCGATGGCACCTGGGCATATGCTGTCATTTTCTGTGAGCTTGTTTGGCACTAGTACCTTACACATGTGAGTATTGGCTCATGCGATGGTATCCAGTGATAATGCTTCTCAATACCTTGCTGTATCATCTCGTGGATAATCCGTTAGCGGGTGTCTGTTTCTCGTAAGTCAGTCTATCTCTGAGCAAAAATCAACTCAAATTGTTTCGCGCAGTTGGGAGCTGACCATAATGTCATTTGCGGCAAGTTCATTCCAATGCTCGCATACATCCTGTCCAGCAGAGCTCGTATAACTCTTTCTCAGGGCTCTCATGTCCTGTTGAACTTGCGCCGCTTTGCGGTGCGAAGTCCGCAATCTGATTCTCTGTGGACAATGGAAGAGTTCGAGACCGTACGATACGCTTCCCCTCCGCCATCTCAACTGCGCGTGGATACGACGGAAGAAGGAGAAGATAGCGGCACAGCGTATGAGTTGACTGAATCGATTTCGGAGCGTTAGAGATAACCCATCGAGCGGCGGGATGATGATGGGCGAATATCACACTTTTCCTGACTGTTCTTGGCAAGCTCTTTGTTCACTTGTCCGCCATGACTGTCCGTAGTCGCTCCACTGCAATGTCATGTAACCTCATGCTGGATTTCATCATATTTACTGGGCTTCTCACGCCATCGCTCTCGCATAAACCAGAGACAGCCAGAGACATCCGATTCTGCTTCACTCTCAGGCTTCCACGCTGGGCAGGGGTTAGCACGCTATCGCCTGCAATGTTTCGTGCAGTCCCGGATGTTATCACGCTGTACGATAATTGATCGATGGTCTGAAACTTTCGACGCTCAATCGCTTTATTATCCTGCATGCGCTCCACACTCCACGTGATGAAGCTGCATCAGAATGGATTGACATTGACCTGCATGCGAGGACATCTTTGCCTCTTCACAGATGGCAGAGACGCGTTGTGGACTACGGTGTGCGACCGTTGCGTTCCGAGTCTGCGGCACCAGGAAAGAAATCGACGTTGAACGTTTCCCGGGGGATTGTGTAGTGCACGTACCTGTTATGTATTGCAGCGGTTCTGTCTGTTGTTTGGAAACGGCGCTGCCGCGCCAACTACACCCAGTGAAAGAGACATGCATATGAATCGTTATGCTGTAGAGGGTGGAGTCGAATGTCGCTCTAGGCCTCCATGCGCCGCGGTAATTGATGATTGAATTCCATATCATAAAGGTAAATTACTAATTCCCCGCAACACGCGGGGAGCGGCAGTGTGATCAAAAGGTGGGGATCACATCTTGCGCCGCTGATACGCATCATCTGCGTTGTGGTTGCAGTAAGTACATGTTACCGTGTCGAGAGACGTGGCACTGCCAAGCGGATGCCAAAGGGCGGCGGCGGGGAATGGGCGTCTGGTCGCAATCCCCGCAATCCAGATGTGGCGGATGCGGCGTGATTGGCGCATGCTGGCAGCCATGCGGGGTCTGCCGATGTGAGTTGCAGAAAAAAATGCAAACGGCGAGGGCGAGGTGCGCGGTGGAGATGGGCGAGTGCGGCGACAGTGCGGCTGTGGCGCATTGCGTGCTGCTGGCCACTGATGTTCGACAGTTTGGGGCACAATGGGGAGGACGGAGAGGGCGTGCGCCGTGTAGTTAGCTGGAGGGAAATCACGTGATCGTGATATTGGGTGGTATTGTGAACCTGTTTGTGTCTGCGGGCGTCCATGAAGCTTGACTGCAGCCCGCAGCGCCTGGACAGGAACATGGGCGTTTTCTCGATGGTCAATCGGTGGGTAACGATGTGCAGTTGTGCAACTGACATCTAATTCCTTCGTGACTGGTCCAGGCAACCGTCTATACCGACTGACTAAACTCCGAGTCACAGTAACAGTTGAGCACTAGCGTTATATTTGTTGACGGCGTACGAGTCGGACCCTCGAGAAAAGACACAGCCCACCTGCGGTGTCCGACAACGACTGAGGTGAGTGCTACTCTCGGCTGACTCCATCCAAAACCTGCGGAAAATGCGCTCGTCCGCGTGCAGAGCCAGCGTCATCCCAGGTCCCAGGACCACTCCCAGTGGCACAGGATGGTGCTTGTTAGATTTTCCCGATTGGCGTGCATCTGCATCTCGCGGATAGGATCCACGGATCGACGCTATGGCCAGGCCCGATGCTGACCGTTCTGTAAAATTTCTGAAACAACGGTGTCTGCGCGTGGGCAGCAGGTGCGACTAGTGCGGTTAAAGCCGTCCTAAGCATCGATGAGGGGCATGGCGCCAGTAGACCATGGTCGCCACTTTGGCTGGTCGCTCCTTTTTCGTACAATTGGGACAGCAGTATATAAGGAGGCATCGTCACCCGAACCGTCTTTATACCACTTCCACATCTCCCTCATCTCTTGATTAGTGATCAACGTTGCATAACGTCCATTCACTCTTCAGCATGTCTGCGGGAAACTCATCTCAGCAAGACGCTCACTATGAAGCTTGCCACCGGGTGCTGGGCATAAATCAGCTTGTGGACCACATCATTGGCTCTATCGGTGATGATCGTCGCGATCACAGAGGAACAATGTACAATTTGGCCCTCACCAACAAGACTTTGGCTGACAACACCTTTCGCCACTTGTGGTCGAAGAAGGAAGGCATCATCGATTTCATCAAGCTGCTTCCCGACGATATGTGGAGGGAAGCAGACTCTCTGAAAGGCCGTGGCAAAACGATCGTGCGTATTCCAGTAATGTTGAATGACGTGATTCCTGATCGCCAATGATTGGGATGCTCCTCTCTAGGTGCTTCTCCAGGTTGATTTCGAGCGTGCAACACGGCTCCGAGGCTATGCACACAATTTGATAGAGTTCATCTGGCACATGTTCAACGAGCTCCCTTCGAGTCCATCGATTTATCATTTCTTTGACAACATGCCTGAGGGCTTCGTCTTGTTCCCAAAGTTGCGCACTGTACACTGGGAAGGTTGCACCCCTGGTTCACTCGCCCTCCTCCCTGGCATCCTGGGCCCATCCGTGATAGAGCTACATGTCTCCGACTACATCCCCGCATACGCATGTCACTTCGAGTGCATACCTAAGCGATCCCCCAATCTGCTGCTGCTGGAGATCAGCAGATCAACGATCCCCCTCAACTTATGCGAAGAAGATCCCTTTCCCCATGCCATCCTAGACGGCCTGAACCTCAGCAACTTCGAGATAGGTTGTCAGCTCTCCGCACAGGCCTTCCTCACGCTATCCGCTATGTCTCGTCTGGAGAATATCAGCCTCACGATCGACGATAATGATGAGTTTGCATACCTCGACTTTCCCTCCGACGTGCCATGCCTCCCATCCCTACAGTCGATCAACGTCGACACGCCCCTCCTGGATGACTTCTGTGAGGCACTGGTTAAGTCCACCAGCTCATCGACGCTGGAAGATATCCGCGTTCGAACGATGTGGCCCGTCGAGACAGACATGGTCTCAGCCCTCGCGCAAGCTGCGTCGGCCCACCGGCTGCGCAGCTTCGCTCTCATCGCAGGCGATGAGGTATTTGACCAGGACGTGCCTGAATCCGAGTACGAGGTCACCCTCAACACGCTGTCGCCGCTCCTGCAGATCTCATCAATGATAGTTCTCCACCTCGAGATCGGGTCTCTGGCGCTCACGCCCGGACTATTTCACAGATTTGGCCGTGCCTTTCCAGTACTGGAAGAGCTAGTGCTGTACGTGTCTCCGACACAGTGGCCGACGCTGGATGCCTTGACGATCATCGCGGATGCGTTTCCTATTCTCAGGAGAGTTGTAATACCGCTCAGCGTGCGCGATATACCCCCTATCCCCAATGACTGGAAATCTTCTTCGATAGTGTACATGATGGAGATAAAATCGGGGCCCGTGCCCGACCAAACGGCCCTCGCTGAATATTTGCAGACTGTGTTCCCTCGCCTACAAACCCCTCGGCATACCATTATGGACGACGTCATCCGTTGATAGCGGTCATGATCAGCACAATGAGAAGTCTCCGTGGTGACAGAGTAGAGTTAAATTTGGATTTTATATGTCATACCTCCATATTTTCTTTGTTGAACGAGTGTTTTCGTTCCACACACTGCTCCATTGGAGTAAACGCGAGGCTTCTCCAGGCACATGAGGGCTGCTGCGATTCTGTCATGCATGCAGTGCGGGAAATCGGTCAGTACCGTTGCAGAGCTTTCAGAGTAATTTACACACCTGAAGCGCGCCTGAACCCACGATGACGCTTCCCATCGGCGCTGCGTACGATTCGCAAAGACCCTGTTGCATTCAACACGCCGTCCGCACGTTGCATTTGCATATGGGACCACTCGCCAAGATCGCATTGACGTTCACCAGACTCTTTCAGGCATAGCGAAGCAGCAACCGCGTTGCAATTGCACAAAGCAAGGGTAATGTGACTCTGTTTAGTATAACGAGCTCTGCATGTGCAGTGCAGCATGATTAGGGTATCTGTAACCGGCGCTGCCCGCGCCAATCTCATCCAGGTGAAGAGACTGTATAGAGAATATGAGAATCGTTATGCTGTCGGGAAGTGGAGCCGAACACCGCTCTAGGCCTCCATGCGCCGCGGTAATTGATGATTGAATTCCATATCATAAAGGCAAATTACTAATGCCCCGCAACACGCGGGGTGCGGCAGTGTGATCAAAAGGTGGGGATCACATCTAGCAGGGCAGGCGCGGTTGATGCGTACACGCAAGCCATCTGCGTTGTGGTTGCAGTAAGTACATGTACGTGTCGAGCTGGGGCGGCGGCGGGGAACGGGCGTCTGGTCGTAATCCCCGCAATCCAGATGCGGCGGATGCGGCGTGATTGGCGCATGCGGGGTCTGCCGATGTGAGTTGGAGAAAAATCCAACGGCGAGGGGGAGGTGGGCGGTGGAGATGGGCGGGTGCGGCGACAGTGCGGCTGTAGCGCGTGCGCCTGGGTGCAAAGAATATTGATATATAGTGGCAGAGGGGAGGCCATAGAGCCCCGCACAATCATGCCCGCACTGTTGTTATCACATGTGGAAGCGAGCGAGTCCGCCCCGCAGTGTGGCAAGCGCGCAGCCCGTCCAAGAAGACCGACGTGCGTGACCTTCATCCGGCCGATACCCCTCCTCACATCTCTCTTTCCCTCAGCCTTATCCAGCTCCTCTCCGACGCTCTCCTCGCCAGCGCCGCCCGCATGCACCACGACGAGGCCCCTCTCCCACACCGCACCGCCATGCCTGCCGAACTTTGCGCCCGCCCGCCCCTCGTCTGGGACTGGGACATCGAGCATGCTGATCGCAAGGAAGAGGCCAGGGCCGACGCCGCACACCACGGATCTCCGCCCTTCCAGGTCGACAGGAAGCTGCTGAAGGATATCGTCCAGGAGAGGATGCGTGAGGAGGTCGTGAGGGTCAAGTTCCTCGGTGCTGGTCAGTGTCGAAATTCCTCCTGAGCGCCAGGCGAGATCGCTGACACCGATGCTGATCTCTGCGTCTCCAGGGACATTCCACAAGGTATGTGTTCCGTCTTGCTCACTCGTGGCCATATCCGGGACTGCGTGCAGCGATGCCCTATACCACCGCCGACGGTGGGCAAGGGCTGCCATCGCACGCCGATCTTAACGAGAGAGCCATGAACGTGCGCCGAGTCCGCAAAGACGAACGTCCCCGCATTCACAGCCTTCCGATCCTTTATATTATTTCGCGTGGACACCGCGCGTGAGGCCTCAGGCACACCGTTCCCCCGTGCTCAGCTCTCACAGCGCCCGTAAATAGCGCCGCCCCGCGGCCGCCGCCCCGTGCGCATCGTATCCGTTTGTGGTCAGATAAGATACGGCGTGCGATTGGCACAGATTCCGTTCTCTTCTCGCACGCGCACAATTTCGAACCCCCCTTCCTGAGACATACCTAAACGCAATGGCTAACTCCCTGCAGGGCTACTCAATCACTCTCGCTTCCGGCCACGAAGTCGTTGCCCGCGTCGCACGCCGCTTCATGCCACGCCTCAAGACCGAGTCCGAGATCGCGACGATGCAATACTTCCGCGAACGCACCAACATCCCCGTCCCGGACGTGTACCACTACGATGCGAACCCGTGGAACCGCCTCGGCGGAGAGTATATCATCATGTCCAAGGTGCGTGCGCCCATGCATCTCCCACACATGCGCTGACGAGGGCGCAGGCAAAGGGCATCCCGCTCGCGAGCGTGTTCCATAGTATGTGCCACAGCGACCTCCTCGCGCTGATGGAAAACACGGCGCGGATTATGATCCCGCTCTTTGCGCACCGCTTCCCGCGCATCGGCTCGCTCTATCTCGGTCCGGACGCCAACCGCGTCGCGGATGCGTCCACTGTGCCGACGCCCACCGTCACCGCCTACCAGCCACATTTCGCCACCGTCCTCTCTTCAGCGACGCCCGCACCACAGCCGCACTCGGAGTTCCACGTCGGGCCGATCGTCTCGTGGCCGTTCTTTGGCTCGCACCGCGGGGAGCTCGCGCACCCTTCCGAGATCGACCGCGGGCCGTGGCGGTCGACGGATGCGTATCTGCGCGCGTGCGCGGCGCGCGAGGTTGCGGGGGTGATCAGGGAGAACGAAGGGCGCGCGGCGCCGCACCGGTTGTCGCTTGACCCTGGCGAGGTGGCGGCCAGTCGGCACCACCACGTCGAGGCGCTGTCTGGGGACGAGAGCGACACGAGCGAGGAGTGGGATTGGGAGGAGAGCGAGGGGGAGGGAGAGGGCCCGGGCGACTCGATGTATCGCGATTATAGGCGGATGCAGAGGACGACGTTTCTGGTGAGTCAGTTGAGGGAGCGGGAGGAGATGGTGAAGAAGGAGATGGGGAGGGTTGTGGAGTTGATGGAGAGGTTGGGGGTTAGGAGGGAGGAGGAGCGGGAGGAAGGAGAGGCGGAGGAGTTTGGGATTGATTGTCATGATTTGAGCCTGGAGAATGTTTTTGTGGATGAGCAGGATCACTCCAAGATCGTGAGTGCTCGGTTCCGTCCCTTGCTGACGATCGCTGACGGCGTGTGCAGGCGTGCATCATCGACTGGGAAGCAACGACGACCCGGCCACTCTGGGCATGCGCACACGTCCCCACCTTCCTGCAATCCTCCCCCTTCACCGCCAAGATCTTCCGCGCAACCGTCGAGAAGCTCGCCCAGCGGCCCTGGCCCGCCCTCATCAACGGGCGGCCGACGGACCTCGCAAGGGTCGCGGGGGAGTGGCTGCACCACGAGGCGGGCGGCGCGCGGCTGCGCATGGCGCATCGGTGCCTCGAGTGGGACGGGTGGGAGGAGGGGCTGGTGGAGAGTATTTTGGGAGCGGAGGAGGAGGAGGATAAGTGGTTCAAGAGCTGTGAGGGCGAGGGCGAGGGGGAGAGGACGCCGGTGGGGAGTTGGCCGGGCTCGCCTGTGTCGGGGTCGCCGACGCTGGCGGAGAGCGCGAGTGATGGGGAGGATGCGAGGCATGTGGGGAATGCCAAGGGGGTCGGCGGCGGCCCTGGCGGTGGTGGCGGTGGATTGAAGAAGGGGGTGGTGGCGGTGGTGGTGCCCGGGCACCCGCCGGTGCCGTTGGTGAAGAAGGTGGTGGAGGTGGAGAAGGAGAGGGAGAAGGAGTTGGTGCGTGCGGGGGATATTTGTGGGGGGCGGGGAGGGGAGTTGGGGAGAAGGTTGGAGGCGTGGTTGCATGTTAGTGGGGATGGGGATGGGAGGGTGGGGTTGGAGAGGAGGTGGGAGGGGGAGGAGTGATTTCGTGATTTCGTGGACTTTGTGAACTTTGTGGGTGCGCGGATGCGGTTGGTTGTGGTTTTGGCATTTATTTCCGGTGGTTGGTTGGATACGTCGTTCACATGGCTCTCTTTTTTTCCAACTCTCCCGCTCGCGTTCGCGCTCAAGCTCAATGTATAGCTCTAGACGCACATGCATCCCTCTGCCCATGCTGACGAATGGCCTGGTCTCTATATAATGTGTACATACTGATGGAGGTCTCCTGTAATTCGTACCGTGACTGCCTCTGTAGTGCTCTGCTCCTGTATCTAGCCGAGGATTATTATTCGACTGATCGTGTCCGAACTGTAATGCAATACATGGCCGGAGCCGTCCGAATGGTGATTTGCGCTACGGTCTCGGACTGCGCGCGACGGCTGCTGACCATACCGTTTCACTTTTTGTTCTCGACATTAAGCAGTTCCTCATACATCATTTGTACACGATATTTTCCATAATATACATACTCGTACAGTCAATCACATGAACATACACTACGAAAGAGCTACAACCTGCAACATCAAATAGCTACGCCGCGTCACAAACCAAAGTGTACAAAAGGGAGCCACGAATAGAACTTGAATGACATGTTAGGATCCTGTTGCAACTTTTCTACTGCATAATGCAATGCCCTGGCAGCCTGTCTATAATCTGGTAGGCTATCATCAGAGAATCTTCTGCAACTTTAGGGGCAACATCATCCAGAATTGACCACATTGTTGCAATTACCCCACCATAGCCAATGAACAGCATTCCTGCAGCCAAATGAACAGCTTCATCTGCCAGTTTCTTGTCACCGGTGGCTGTCTGACAGGCTGGTAAAAAGGCCAATCCTCCATGAGGACGTGTCACTTTGAGAATGTTTGACAGCATCAAGCGTTTCTCATTGGCAAGTTGCAGTCCACTATTAGTGGAATTCTTCAGGTCTTGAATCCCATGGCATGCAAAATGAGCCCAGCTGCACTTTTTCAGCTTCTCCAGTACATCATCCACTGTTCCATCATCAGATTCCACAAGTGAAACTGATTTGCAGTTCAGCCTGCTAAGAATTTCTTGATTTCATTGATTTCCTGTTGAACACCTGGAAGTTTGACACATCCATCTGACTCTGGCTGAGCCACAGCCAGTAGATTAATGTTCTCTTGAACAATGCTTTCAGATGGCAAGATGAGTGCACTGAGAGTGGGAGTGTATGATGATATAACAAATTCTGACACCTTGACATCTGATTCAGCTGTTCCATAGATGCCTGCAGCATGGATGGGAAGAAATGTCAAAGGGCCTGTTGGACACCAAAAAATGCGGCTCAGATTTTCACATGTTGCACTTTGTTTCTGATTCAATCATTAGTGTGAAGAAAAAGAACAAAAATAAAAATAAAACATACTGGATAAGCAAGTGCATCTAGTACTGGCTTGACAACTTTTGACCACAGCTCAGAGAGTATGCTCTCATATGATTTGTAGGAGCAATGCATATAAGATACCATTCTTGCACCCCTCTCATCTCTATCAATGGTACCAAAGATAGTGTGGCCAGAATAGTGAAAACTTTCATTTGGCATTGCACTTGTAGGCATATCATCTCTATCAGCAATGCTAGAAATGACACGACCATTCTTCTTAAGCAATTCCTTCAGTGATCTTTCAAGGTCAGATGCATTGTTATATGTGA
The DNA here is from genome assembly GCF_001632365.1 of Laetiporus sulphureus 93-53. Classification (NCBI taxonomy): domain Eukaryota; kingdom Fungi; phylum Basidiomycota; class Agaricomycetes; order Polyporales; family Laetiporaceae; genus Laetiporus; species Laetiporus sulphureus. The sequence continues at coordinate 369,186 of NW_024468514.1, read as the reverse complement.
GGTCACTGAGAGGAAGATGAATCACATTCTTTGAGCCAGTCATGATAATCAAGGCATAGCAACTCCATACACTGCAGTTAAGAATGATCACTGGCCCAGAGTGTGCACATTCATAAAGCTGAACCAGCTTCTTTGGCATCAAAAATTGTTCAAATCCTGGCTTAGATTGAATTTCAACCAGCAAAGCTTCCCAATCATGTGCAAATGCATAGTGCCGTTGAGTTTGTTTCTCTAAAGATTTTTGTTCTGCTTTCATCATATCGTGTTCATAGCTTGCTTGTTCCAACTGCTTTGAGACATGAAAAAATTTCTCTGCAAGGATTAAATGCTTGACCTGCAAGTCATCAAAGGAAGTATGAAGCTGCAATTGCTGCCTCCAGATAACTGATCGTCCTTGCTCAAGCCATTCAACAGCAGTGTTGTAGTCTTTATATCCAATTGCTATAGAAGCAGCATATCTAGCAAAGTGTGCTGCCTGAGTAAGTACACTATAGCAACTTGAGAAAGGCAATTCCAGCCATGCCAGTTTTAAAAGCAAAGTCAATGTAACATTACAGGCTTTAAAAAGGGATGGATGTTGCAAATAATAGGCAGAGAGAACCCATTTTTGACCAGCATAGAACCTGTCAGAAAAGGAGCCAGTGGTTGACTGAGCGGCTATTGAAAATTGAACCATGGCCTTTTCACAAGCAGAAAAATCATTTAAATGCTGAAAGCAAATTAAAAAAGAGCTTCCAAGGTTGCTGTTAAGATGTACAGGCTTGCCTGCATGATTATTTGACATAAGCTGCACTGCATTCTGCTGCACTGCAATGGCCTGGTCCATGTCTGCAAGATTGTGAAGATGCTTAAAGCATTTCATAAATGAGTTTCCAAGATTGATAAGGTAGACAGGCTTGTCTGCACAATCATCTGGTGTGAGCTGTACTGCATTTTGTCCCTCAGCAGTGGCTTGCTTAATATCTGAAAGATTGCCAAGACATTCAAAGCGTTTTGAAAATGAGTTGGCAAGATTGTTGAGATAGGCTGGCTTGTCTGCATGACCATCTGGTGTGAGCTGCAATGCATTCTGCTGCATAACAATGGCCTGATTGACATCTGTAAGATTGCCAAGATGTTCAAAGCGACTCCTAAAGGAGGTTCCAAGGTTATTAAAATAGCCAGGCTTGTCTGCATGCTTATCTGGTGTGAGCTGTACTGCATTCTGCAGCATAGCAATGGCTTGATTAACATTAGCAGAATCACCAAGATATTTAAAACATATTAAAAAAGAGTTTTCACGGTTGTTAAAAAGGAGAGGCTTTACTGCATGACCATCTGATGTCAGTTGCACTGCATTCTGCTGCATAGCAATGGCCTGGTCAATATCTGGAAGATTGCTAAGATGTTCAAAACGAATCTTGAAGAAGGTTCCAAGATTGTGGAGATAGCTAGGCTTGGCTGCATGATCATCTGGTATGAGCTGCACTGCATTTTGCTGAAGAGTAATAGCCTGATTAACATCTTCAAGATCACCAAGATGTTTAAAGCGATTCTAAAAGCAGTTTGCAAGATTGCCGAGGTGACCAGGCTTGGCTGCATGACCATCTGGTGTAAGCTCTATTGCATTCTGCAGTGTTGCAATAGCCTGATTGACATCTCCAAGATTGCCAAGATATTCATAGCATCTCAAGAAGGAGTTTCCAAGATTATTAAAACAGATAGGCTTGTCTGCATGTTCATCTGGTGTAAGCTGCACTGCATTCTGCAGCATAGCAATGGCCTGATTAACATCTGCCAGATCACCAAAATGTTTGTAATGGCTCAAGAATAAGCTTCCAAGATTGTTGAGATAGACAGATTTGTTTACAGCATCATTTGATGTAAGCTGGACAGCAATGGCCTGGTTAATATCTTCAAGGTCACTAGTATGATCAAAGTGCCTTTGCAAAGCATCTGCAAGAATGCAACAATAGATGTGCTTGTGTTTATGAGCATTAGAAACTAGCTGCAATGCAATCTTTGCTATTAGTATTGCCTTTCTTAAGTCATCTTCAAAGTGTGATTTATCATAACATTTCAGAAGCTCTTCAGCAAAAGATGCTAGAATTCGAGTGAAACTGTCTGGAATGTTGTCTTGCATTTGTAACAGACCTGCATCACTATCAATGGTCAATATAAATGCATTGAGGTTCATGTGGTGTTGCAGTGTATGTTTTAATCAATAATCTGACTTGCATGTGAAGGAGCTGCACACCTACCATAGTGCTTCTTCCTTCTCTCTGTTGTCATCCAGCATAAGTCTGATGATGCTGTGCAATAGTTTCCTTCATTACATAGTATGAGCAGAGCTGCAATAGCATTTTTGTGCTAAACATAACATATCCAGCACTTGTATCCTTCAACATGGCACATGTTTTCAATAACACTACAGAAAATTCAGATTTGAATTTTTCTCTGCTCAAGGTTGTTAATGCTGGGCATGATAATAGAATAAATTCAGTAATTCCTACATAAATTGATCTTCTTCCATTCATAGAAGACCACTCAGGCCCACAGCAGTGAACATATTTGGGTTTGAGAGTTTTGACAGATGGATGACAAAAATGTAAGACTACACACAAAGAAAGGCTCACTGTGCTGGCATATTCAGAATCTGAGGGTCTGAAAGTGATGGGATTGGCTGTGAATCCTCTATAGTTTGCATATTTGAGATTCTGTGATATCACAGGTTCATTGGATTACTAAAATAGATTGAGTGCATGAAAGATGTTATTTACTCAGGTACAGTCAAGTCAGAATGCTCTGAGGTGGGTACAGTCAGAAGACTGGATGGCTTAGAGCATGGTTCATCAATGTTTCCAGGAGTTGTATCCATAGTTCAAGTTCTCAGTAATCACAGAATGTAGCAAAAGTTTAGCTTTCACGAAGTGTCTGAATGCAGGGGATGTGAGAGGATGGGGATGAGAGAAAAGAAAAAGGGGTGCGAGGTGCGCAGGGCCAGGTATATGTGGATGGGCTATGCACAGCTCGCAAGCACATGTTTGATGGGCAGGAGCCTGAGTGACCGCTGAGCGCTGATGCGGACACTCGTCAAGATGCTCGCACTCTTTGTCTTTCAGCATGTATAACATTGCAGTCTCTGTCGGGCAGCACTCATCTCGTGCTCTGTTCATGTGAGGATGGGACTTATTTTTACACCTGTCAAAGCTGAACATCACCCATGCAGAATTGGATTGGACTATGCTCTCATTAACGCCAATTCTGTCCTTTGAGCGAGGCAGCGGTCGCCGCCCAAAGAAGCATGAAGGTGAGCGCACAGTACTCATATTGCCCATCGACTACTGACTGAGATATAGTTTGCTTCTATCGTGAATGTGTTTACCATGCATTTGAGGAAACTGTCATTCTGCTTCTATTCAGCACTCCCGCACGATATGGGTTGTCGCTCGTGTCCTCGTCAAACAAGGTGCTAGTTTGGACACTTAGCTGTATACTCCAATTCATGTATTCGTACTGTAACAAGTTCTCGGTTGTGGTCAGCATTCAGTTCACGGTCAGTTCTTCATGCACCAAGCAGCATGTGCTGCCATTATCCTGCCCTGCCTTCAGTATGCTCGTCCCTACACTCTCTGCTTCACCCTCTTGTATTTGCTTCGCAGGACATTCATGCATGCAGCGTCCATGCATATCATAGGAGAACTCTTTGTAGTGTTCAATGCAAAGTGGACTTTGAGCAGAGAGCATTGCAATCTTCGCATAACTTGATTTTCACAAGAGAAAGGTGCAGGCATCGTTTTGGCATTAGCCTAAGTCTTTGAGAATAGGAGAGGGTCAACCAGACAATAAATACTTATCTCCATCATGATCGTAAGGCATTGAAGAATGAAGCCATTTGGGATTGGACGACCACTATATAGAAATAATTTGACAGGAGCATGCACTTGGTCTGTGAAGTGCAACTCCTCAATCGAGCACGTTTCCTCGCCATATACAATGAACACCATCGCTTCATGCATCAGGAACAACAGCGCCTGCGAAGCTGCTTCAGCGTCCGCCTGCTATAGAAGCATAGATGGGATCAGGCATGAAGCGATATCAGTAAACTGGTTTTATCACCGTGGTTCGAAGCTGAATGTGATCGCAATTCATTGCGATCATCAGACTGGTTGAAATTCATACACAGCGTGAGCAATGAGTACTGGGAAGGATGTTTGCTTACTGAGCAAATGGCCGAAGGAGATGCGTCACACATCTGTGCCACTACCGCATCACATCTTGCCTCCTCATCTGCCCGCTTGCTCATGTCCACTCACCCACCAATCCATTTCTAGCATCGAGTGATGTTTTAGTCATGCTATTTCACTATAGCCACTTCACGCTCACGAAATCTGATCTTCTAGCGTGGAAAATCTGGACGTGCCAAACGGCTTGTTCCTCTATCACGCGCAAACACCACATAGCCACTTCAAGCCGTTTCTGAGCTCAGGTCTTCCATGCAATGGCCCTATTCCAAGCTACCAGGCCTAACCCTCTCTCACCCCAACCACACCTGTACCTGGCAGGGTGATTCATCATCCCCTGCCCTCACAGCCAACAGGGTGTTATATCAATCCCCATGGCCATAGCATTATAGTATGCATCATTTCGCTCTGATTGTAGCAGCTGATGATGCATCCTCTGCTTTGTACTGCAGTTTCTCGTGCCGACCTCCTCCCTTCCACCATGATGCATCACATGGTTCTTGCATATGATTGATCAACCCACATGCCAGCCTCCCTCCATGATTCAGCATGCCCTATTCATCATGAAGCCCACACTTCTGCCATCATCCCCGCTCTTCCCATATCAGGGCTCTTTTCCCACCTCAGCCAGTCAGCGCCTCTGACTACTTCACAATTCAGTTTTCCCCCTCCCCCCATCATTCTGTCCTTGCCATAACTGGAATATTTGTGTGCTTTCCTGTCCTACACTATGTGATATCACCTGTCTGGTAATGTAGGTATGCCAATTTCTGCGCACTTTAGCACTTATTCGTTACCTCATTACTCTCGCTCTGGGCCAGCTGACCACCCTGACCACTCAAGTATGTACCAGGCTCACCATCAGTACAGTGATATCTGTATGCTTTGACAATTACTATGGACATCGATAATCCATCATTACATTGTCATTTCTGGTGAGTACAGTATTTGATTATTGGATTATTGCAGCATAGCGAGAATGATCGTGGTTATTTCCACCGCATCTGCATGGTGCAGCGAGAGTGATGCATCGAGAACTTGAGCCTTGATGCATCATCCCCCTCACAGTTATTTTTGCCGCATGTGCACCATGCAGTGAGAGTGATGCATCATCCCCCTCGCAGTTCTTCCTGCCTCCTTTGCACCATGCAGCAGTGATGATGTTCACAACCGGTGACATGTTGTAACAATCCTGTCACAACATGTCGATTGTCAGACGAAGTACATATACATGAATATAATATACAACTGCGGAAATGTCATGTCGCGACATATCAGAGGTGCCATTTTTCTGCATCATTGGTAGTACGTACTACACCTGACTTCAGCCATTCATCAACTCACCTCCATGAATTCTCGCAGAACTTGCCCATCAACGTATGTAGCTCAGCTTGACAAAATGCATACACAGCCATGCCCTCACGGTATTCATCTGAGCTGGCAGGCTTTCTCCCTATGAGGCCCAGCCACTATTCAGCTTGGTAGTTGTGATACTGCACAACACGCCACATCTCTTCTTTGAGTAACTGACACTCTTCAGACCATCGATGGGCCCATGCCCGTGCTTTGCACCATTCGACATGCAGTGCTATAGCAGTGATCAGCACAGCACAGCATAGTGGTTCAAAAGCTCTTACTTACCTTCTTGAACTCCTTGATCTTCACTGCTGCTGTCGATAGGGCTGACACCAGGATTCTGCCAAATCTATGACAAAGTGCGGTGGCCCTCAGTCTGTGTGAACAGACCTTCAGACATACCTCTGATATCTCTGTCATCAAGCTGATGCAGCTTGCGCTGCCATGTCTGATCCCCAATGACTATGCTGACAACTTCCACCACATGGTGGGCCTTTCGATAATGCTTGGCATCTGTGTTGACTTTTCTTTGTACATTATTGATGATTCCACGTGCATGCATGTTAGGGCATTGACCACGCATAAATCTATCCTTGATGTGGTAGAGGTGACTTCATAGACAAAGATGTCACCGTAAGTTCTCTAGTGCATCATGTGCCTGTGCCTTCTGCAGATGGTGTTTGCAGTTCACAAGAAAAGGGTCACATCGTACTCTATTGAGGATCTCCAATGGCAGATATAATCTTGCATGAGGCACAATGTTTGAAGTACTGTCCGAGTTTTGCGAATGCAAGATCGTGACCGCAGGGATGTACAGCTGCTGAACCTCCGACCATGCATCATAGTGACATTGGAGCATATTCTGACTCGAGCACCTTTGCATGCTGGAGGTCAGTGGAGTGTGAGTCTAGTTCATCTGTATCTTCATGCAATTGACACCTGTGAATATGATGTCAACAAACACACCAACAAATATGGGCAAGCTCACTGAAGCTCCTTCAACTCCAAGCCACTCATTATCACCATGCTTGGTGACATTGTATCATGAACTGTGCTGGCCTCACCATCTCGAAGCTGCACTGCATCCTCCTCTGCTAATTGAAGGCATACACTTGCTTGCATAATAGCTTGGCAATAAATGAGCCATCAGTATTGAGAATGTCCATTTAAGGATTTTGTGTACTCACTGCTTTGCGTAATCTGAAAAGGATTTGGCTTGGATGAATCTCTCTCCCATGTGGTGATGGCCTCCATCCACTCTGTTATGTGCACTGTAGGAAGAGCTGCTGAAAGCTCATAGAGTGCAGCAACATGGGTGCTGCACTCTTCAATCGCATTCTTTATCTTGGTGAGCATCGATTCCACTGTTCAAATGGATTAAATGATATCTATTAGAGTATCTCACCACGATGCACCTATGCAAGTAACCTTGCTCCAGTTGTAGGCACTAAAGATGTCATCTAACAAGTCTCGACGGGAACCAGGACCCATCTCCTTGGTACTGGAAGCAAAGGGGTTAACGGCCATCCAACCTCGTTCCGCAGCTTCACCATCTGTGCGTCCAACTTGCAGTGTGATATTGAATGAGTACTAAAGGTGACACAACTCTTGATATGTGGGTAGATGAAATTTTGGAATGAGAAAGGTGATGGTGCATCCATCGAGATGGTGTTCATATGATGCCATGTGTTCACAAAAGTGGATGGACCACTGACATGCAATGTCGTATGATATCACGATAGAGATTGGGGTATTTTGCTGTATGCTGCTCTAAAAAAAATAATCCATATTCACATACCTAAGAAATACTGGTCAAACACATGACAGGCTCTATGATCGTTTGAAAAGCATACCACTCTCCCTTCTGCAGGTCTCCGACAGAACACAGCCACTTCATGTTATGATGAGAACATTCAACTGTTCCCATCCCACTTGCTGCCGTACCTTGAGAACCCTTCAAATTTGTGAGTTTCACGGCATCGTGATTGTTGCAGGTACTGCTTTCCTCCTTGATGACCTTGCCGTACATCTCGATATGTGCCTTGTATTGCTTTCCTGAACAAAGAAGGCAATTCCTGTATTGAGTCCTGAATCGGCAGCATCAGACAAAATGTTCTTTTTCTTGAGCTGGAAGTTCACATCCATGCCGAGAAATAGTCGATAGAGCCACCTTTCTCAATAACTCATCGTTAAAGCATGTTTGAAAAGTTAATGGATGCACATACCTGCACTTGGGTGAAGCTTCCTTCCAATCCTCAGAGAGGTTCTTGCTAGGGTGAGGACATGCTGGACATTCTACAGCATAACTGCTGGGTGTAGTCCCTGACACTCCACTAGGAGCATGGCCACGACCAAAGCATTTGAGCATCTTGAGGTGGCATCACTGATGCATCACATGCATCAGCTCAGGGTATCGATCCTGTGCTGCAACATGAGTTCAGCATGTTATACAAAATCTGGGAAGGTTGCACCTTAGGTATGTCCAGGCCCGTATTATTCGTGCATCGCTCAAGCATAGAATAAAAGCGAAAACCAGACACGTTTGCCTGGGTTGACAGGAGGTGGAAGTGTTCGAGCAGCCAAAATGTTGCAGCAGTCTTTGGGTTGTTGCTTGTGGCAGGGAACAGCCGAGCGCACAGGAGCTGAATGTCGTGGGATTGAGCCATCTTGCAGTTGCAAAAATCTAGCCCGACACTATGAATGCCAGATATATCCATGACTATGAAGTCATCCCCCCAGGCTCACTCAGGATTGTGACAGCGTGTGCCAAATGGATGTCCGACCTGAATATGGAGACCAGCCTCCTTGAGAGTCTTGCGTCAGAAATGTGTTTGTACTCAAACCTGCCAGCCAGCGCATCAGATTGCATGGTGGAATAGTTGTGATGTACTTACCTTCAAATGGTGATAGGGGCTCTGCATGTGCATCACGATGATGCATTCCTGACAATATAGTGTGGAATCATCGCAGTTGATGTGTCACAGTATTAAGTGGCACCTTTCTTTTTGCACCATTAAAGTCCTCATTTGAGTGGTTATTCGGACGCCAACCTTCATATTGGTCTC
>NW_024468514.1:351620-358637 GCF_001632365.1 Laetiporus sulphureus 93-53 | reverse complement strand
GGCACTAGCATGATACTAGCATAGTACTAACATTTAGATCTCAGTACTAATCTCCAGACCTTAGTACTAGCTTGGCACTAGCATGATACTAGCATTCAGACCTTATTACTAACTTGGCACTAGCATCCAGACCTTAGTACTAGCTTAGTGCTAGCATAGTACTAGCATTCAAATTTTAGTATTAGCATACTACTAATATTAGAATTTTGGTGTTACTCTTCTGACTATAGTACTAGTATAGTGCTTACTATATAAATCTGAGTATTAACCTTCATATCTTAGTACTAGCTTAGTATATGAAAACAAGGATGTGACATAGTCACAATATTTTCATCATCTTTGATCAGAAAAGAGTGAAAACAGATTTTAAAATTTTTCATCATGGTCTTGTATCAAAGATTGTAAAATGATTGAAGGAATGATTATTAACATTTCATTCAATTTTCTCTCAATTTTTTATCATCTTTCATGACAAAAGATATTATAAATATTATAAATACTTTTGTCATAAATTGACAATGAAGATGCCTAAAAGATTTGAACTTTTTCTTCAATATTTTTATCATTTTTCATCTTAAATTATTGATTGCTTCACCCAGTGAGAATGAGGTAGGTGTATCGTCGTCATTGGTCAGAGATGTACTTGTTGTGGATGCCGTTGTCGCAATAAATGAAGTGTAGGCTGAAAGTCCATGATCGCGGGTGTATAAATCTATATGTCGACTGAGAGCATGAGGAGGCAGTCGAGATTGTGAGACTTGATTTTCGTTATCTGATTCATCATAGAATTGAAAGTTGCAGTCGTGTTGACAGCATCGCCGTTTTGGTGCAGACATCTCCACGAGCAGGCCTTTGATGTGGTTAAAAGCTGTTCGGGTGGTGATCGTCAAAAGCCAAATGTAATGATCACAAGATAAAGTGGTACGAACCTTTTATATGCAGATTAAAACTTTTGCATGCCTTAAGGGCATGGTGTGCCTCTGAAGCATGAAAAGGGTATTTAAATTGATAATAATACAGAGAAAAAAAAGTAGATGCACCTGATGAGACCTTCATCATTTCACATGAGCAAACATGTCAGGGGTATGTGGGCTACCTTCTCTCAGCTGCTGGAGGTGATGATTCAAAGTCACTATAAGGAATTGTTGATGCGTCAAGAATGCATCAGCATGAACTCATCAGCGTGAATGCACCAGAAAAGAAGCATGTGCTTGACGTGTCACGTACCTAGCCTATCAGATTGTTGATTCATCAAGGGAAAAACAAGCGCTTGACACATCGCGTGTCTAGCCTATCAGATTTGTTTGACACATCAGAAAAGAAGCACGTGCTTGATGCGTCATGTACCCAGCCTAGCAGATTGTTGATTCATCTGGAAAACTGCAAGTGCTTGATGTGTCGTGTGTCCAGCCTATCAGATTTTTTGACATGCCAGGGAGAATGGGTGTGTGCATCCTTGTGAGGAATAATCTGTCATTGCGAAGTCTAAAAGCACATTCACCTGGAAGCAATCAATATATACAGTGGCATCATTTGGTAGGATACACTTAACACATGTCTTTGATCGAGACAATGATATAACATCTGGAGGAAGCCCTTCAATCTGTACAGTGTGGGGAGGTGATTTAAGATGTACAAATAGAGTATTCAAAATGTAATGACCATGCTCATCCAGGTGAGAGTCCCAATCGTACATGAAGCCTTCAGCACCGTTGGTTGCACACAACTCTGTCACTTTATTGTTCTTCAGCATCGCAGGCATTCCGGGACACAACGTCAAGATGCCAGTGTGATGGCCAGTTAGAGCTGGAGGCAGTGTCCAGAGAACATCCTGCACCTTGCTAGTAACATTATTGAAAGTCCGACGAGGATTCCAGGTGGAATCAGAACTCCACTGGGTACATCATATAGAGTCTGAACGTGGAGAGGATGACCACGAATCCACTGAGTAAAATGGTGTCAGGGACAGGTTATTGTCAGATGCAAAATGCCAGGCACACATTTCATTTATCACATCACGGTGTGCGTTTAACCCAGTGATGATAGAGACGTTGCGGAAGCACAGATCTGCAAAACATTTGCTTAATGGGTCACTGGCATCAGTAATGATCTGAGTATGTAATAGAGCGATGTCATCTTCATCGCAACTTTTGTATCTCATGTTTATCAATGCAGTGCAAAATCAAACATCATCTTCGGACATCCCTTGTTGGTGCATATTTCTACGCAAAAGAATCACTGTGGTAAACTGATGTCATAATGACTTACCGATAGCAGCTTGCTGCGAGATCAGTGTATTAGCATTCAACCAAGGCCCAACACTGTTTGAATACAAAGAAGCCGCATTCCTACCCACAGGAGGTAGTTGAGCAAAATCGCCCACAAGAATGACGCTTAGACCACTGAAAGACTGATCGGTAATGCTCAATGCCTTGCACATTTGGGCACTAATTTGATACAAGTTTACACACAATATCATAGACATCTCATCAATGAACACAGCGTCTACACCCTGAAGATGATTACGAACTTTAGATAGAGAGGTAGGACTGCTATTGCCTACATGGTCAGAGTTGTTTGAGAATCCTAACACAGAGTGATAGGTTGAGCCTGAGATTAAGCATGCAGCTGATCCTGTTGGTGCCATGAGCAAAAATTGCCCTGCCTCTCCACGTCGTGTAGGAAAGATGCTGACAGCTCGAATGGAAAGTGACTTTTCAGTGCCTCCAATACCTCCTAGATACATCCAAAGAGGTTCACATTCATGGTGGTGGAGATGTCAAGCACAAAAACCAAACATCTGTTGTTGTTCTTCATTGAGGTTGAAGGTATGCATGATATCTTTCATTAACGATATTGTATTATCCTCTAGTGAACGAGGGACACCATCAGCGTGAGCTATATCGGACTCATAAGCATTGAACGTCAACATAGTTACCGAGTTTGGAAGACATCGGGTCGAGTAACAATCAACATTGATATCTCCATGTGCCACTTTGAGCCGTTGTTGGATGACAGTTTGTTTTGCAGACAACACAGCTGCCTTCCATGCAGTGGCAGATTGTTTGGGAATATCGATAACAGGTTGAATATCAGTGCTTGGAGATGAAGCTGTCCTATCAGTGCACAGTCAGCCCAATAGTGTTTGCATTTCCAACGTGAGGGCTGCATTGCGAGAGCTAACATTTCCTAGTCACGTAAGATGATCATGAAGCATTGAAAGTTAATGTTCTTGGTTGGCATCTGACATGACATTAGACTCATCTCTCTCAATGTCCAGTGAATCCAACATTGAAGGATTGAGAAATTCCAGACCCAATGACAAATGTTCACTAGCGAGCCGTTGTGCAGAAAAATCATCACGTGCATCTCAACATTTATACAAAATGTTCATGTTGGCCATAACCTGAACATTGTGAGATGTGAACATGGTCCATTGAAATACAGCATTCCAGCTTTCACTCATTGCTTTAATATCAATTCCTGAACGCCAACCACATAGGTAAAAAAAAAATGTAAGCATCATTTGACAGTAGGTCTCCTGATCCCCTTTGTCGTGACGGGGAAGTGCTTTGTCAAGGAAAGTGAGTATCACGAAGTGGATGTGCAGCCAATAAATGGCTTGGACCATGATCATCATCGATTCCTGTAGCCGCTGCATAAGAGGATACAGACTGACATCACCTGATGACGTCAGTTTGGATGAGATAGTCATAAAGACAATAATGCTCATACCTAATTGGACAATAAATGTAATCATTGATCTTGTTCAGGGAGACGATTTCATGTTTTGACTGACCAATGACCATGCGGTCTCTGTCGTCATTGTATCTGTCAATGTTACAGTGTAAGTCAAAAATGGCAGATGTCGATGCAATGCCTCCCTATGTATTCACGACATAGTTGATGTACGGAGCCCAGAAGAACTTCTTAAAGTGTATGTTGGTATAATGGTCTGAAAAATCAAGCAAATAGGAACATACCATTGAACCGCCAATCTCCATTTTTGCTGATAGAGCATTGACTACTTTCGTGACAACCATCCGTGCCCGATTCTCATTTGATCCTGCATGTGACATGGCCTCAGTGTTAGCATCCAACACAGTGCATACAGTCTCGAATATAGAATGTGTTTTAAGAGGAGATTTAGTAATATAGTCAGTAATGTACGTGATGATGGTGCATACTTGAGTTCTCAATAACAGACAGGTAACATCTGTATTGCATCTGAGAGCGTATGACATCACAGGGTTGAAGGTGTTGATCCATGGCTCACTTTTTTTGAAGTGAATGGCTCCTGTACCAATATCGACCTCAGTGGAAGGATGTATATTGTGAGGAAAGCGTGCCTGGCAGAGACTATCAAATGAGCGACGGCAGCCTTTGGAATGACTAGTCTGTAGCTGACATTGCTTGGTCTGCATCACGAAGAACTTGATGGTATGTATCATTACCTCTGCTTCAGTAGAAATGATGGGGGGTGCAACGGTAAAACACATGTCACTAAACAGCCCTCACAGTCATCCGATTCAAAATCAGTGCTGCGACCATCGATACTTTCCTTAATTTCATTTGAACTTCCCATCGAGTAGTCACCTTGATGACAGCTATCCAACCAATCTAACATAGCCTGACAAAATGTGAGATCATTCAGTAAGCGTGACCGTATTTCGAGAGGGCTTAGGGAGTTAAGGATCTAAAGTAACATATGCATGTGCAAAGTTTGATGACCCTGGGATTCAACAGTACCATAGTAGGCAGATGTACACCCAAACAGGCCATCATTGTCTGAGCTGATTCGCAAGATGTGCGTAATGAATGAATTCACCATGAAGTCGAAAAAATGAGCGCAAGTGACCGGATTGTCAGCAATGAGGTGCAGCTGCTCAGCATATCGAGGATACAGGCTGCATGGATCAAAGATATCAATTGTCTGACCACAGTAGTATAGGCAGAGAGGATGGTTGATATCGACGGGTGAAAATGTAATGAAGAAGAGTGGTACGTTGCGTGCAATAATGAGACTGAATTTCATTTCTAAGCTGTTTGCGTTTCGCAGACGACCCATCTACATGCCCAGCGACATAATCAAGAATCGATATTAGTTCAAAACACTTTACTGTTGTGGTATATGCTTTCTGGCTTAGAACCATGGCCATATCATAATACAGCTTCCCCTCCATGGAAGTACTGCAGAGCTATAATAATTTGAGACTTATATGACATTGTCACGACATCAGCAGTGGACAACCCCACCTGGACCTCACATGTATCCGGCCTAGTAAGGTTGTCGTGCGGACTGGGTTTGGCAGCCTAGCTAGGCCCAAATGCGCACTCCTCCCCCACTGCCAGTAGCACCATAGATACCGTCGCTGATTTCCTGTTAGAATTCCCCCGCTGATGTAATGCGATGGTCACTGGGTGGCTGAATAATCGGGGATTGATAAGGCTGCACCTGTTCCCGATAAGGCATGTGGCCACACTCCCCAGCATGTCCACTTCCAGGCCGCATCGGGACCCGGTGCTCGCTGTGTCGGCATGTGCGCCCACCACCGCCGACAATGGCAGCACTCTTTCTTCTCTCTGTGGGACATTTCTCCATCATTTGTTCTCATTTTTTCTTCTATGCGCTCCTATCACATACTGTAAGTGAAGCACACTGCAATTATGGGGCTTATATAAGCTTGTTATTGTAGAAACACTCAGATGAAGCCTCCATTAAGTTTCTACTACTTTAATGCTCTATTACACTGATATGTAAGCTGTCCAATGCTTCATACACTCACAAGTGAGAGCCTGCATGGCCTGCTCATCACTGCTGCAGCTTATAGTGATGAGAGCCTGCCAAACGTGGTCACATGAGTGACGTGCCTGACACATATGTGCCTCTACGTGCGTGCTAAAAGTGAAGACTCTGGCCTCATAGCTTTTACTCTGCACGCTCTCTATGTGCTTCCTTACCCAATGACTGCCATCAAGCCCACTCAGAAGGTTCACGTCACTGTGGTCTGACCACAACATGCTGATCCATCAAGCCTGAACAGCCGCATAAAGGGCAGTGTGCTCGGGGTCAAGGCCATTGCGGAGGAAAATTGCAAAGCTGAGGAGAAGCAGGCAATGAGGGTGGTGGGTAAGTATATACAGTTTTTTTCATTGCACTAGAACATATTTTACTACGTTTCAATCAGGACTTGGTCCTGAATCTCACAAGGCACTGGTGAAGATTAGAGGAGAAGTTGCACCAGAGGTAGACTCTGGTGCTGCCTTAGACGATGCCATGATGGAGATCCAGGAGATGGGAAGGGAGGACAACCATCAGCGAGAGGATATAGCTCAGGAGGATGATTCATTCGTGCATGCAGTGCAGGATATCATCGACTCTCAGTGTGTCTTTGTATGATCACACTACTCCTCATTGCTAACTTCATACCCTTTTATCATAGATGGAAGGCTCACTGATATCAAGACGCATGGACTTGGCAGCATCGCATGGACTGTATGGATGAAAACTGGTGCCCCCTCCTTCCCAAGCTTGTGGACGCTTATCTCTGCTGGCAGGGAGACTCGTCATCATCATGTCACAGCCATTTCCTTGAAGAATCACTGTATGACTTTGACATCGATGTACTTGACATTTGCACCCTCACATTTTCGATTCACATTCACCATTGCGAGGACATCAACTCACCTGCAGAAGCTCTCATCCTTAACGGCTACCTCGGCACTACACCTGCTTTCTCCTCCCTCGCTATTTCATTCAAGATGCTGGAACTCTTCCACTGCATATGACTTTTCAAGGCTTCCTTCAGCATGGAGGCCTGCACGAAGCTTCTGTGCCACTACTATAAGGTATGCTATTGCCTCGCTCTAGAGATAGCTTGCTAATGGTTTATATTAGATACCGCTATGCTGTCACAGTATTAAGTGGCACCTTTCTTTTTGCACCATTAAAGTCCTCATTTGAGTGGTTATTCAGACGCCAACCTTCATATTGGTCTCGCAATGTGGATACTTGGA
>NW_024468514.1:349331-350645 GCF_001632365.1 Laetiporus sulphureus 93-53 | reverse complement strand
TTTTCAGCCCAGAGAAACTCAGGTGTGGGGCGCACCTTTTTTGACATCATACTCCATCATCACCTCTACCGCTGTCAGCCTACCTCAAGACTTGGTAGCAGGCACCTTCGCGTAAGCCGCTCCCTCACCAGGACAGCGCTGCAGCAACATTTGATCTTGGATACTTGTGCAGCCCCACCAACATTGCTTTCAAAATATGGGCAATATTTGCGAAAATACCACGAGTTATCGCTTATATAAGACACACAACGTCCGAAATGACATGAAACTATGACATTTATATATCATTTGTATATAGGATTGGTCACCTATAAATATATAAAATATTCTGGATATCTAAAGACATGCTACTCTGAATTGACACAGTGATTGTCCACATATAAGATCTCCAAGAGCAGGGCAGTCTTTGACTGTAAACTGCTGGCGGAAATAGATCTTTACTTAGCAGTCCACAATAGATAATCCAATTTTTAGGGAGTTATTTTGGCACACACAATGGGATATTGGGAACCCTTTTACCCAGACATGGTCTCAAATTTACTACATATTGCGCAAATAAGTAGTAAATTATTCATTATGGGATGCCTAAACCACCTTTTCCCCAAAAGTTATAAGGCTTTTTCTCCCACCCACCCTCCCTTACTTTTTGTGCTACCCAGTCTTGTTTTAACTCGCTCATGCCGCATCGATTCCAGGAAGAACCTGGCAAGGGGGAGGTAATGTAGGATACAGCGAGTATGTACGAGCTTATCTGAAGACGTGCGCATAAGAAGTGCAGCACTCAAAGATATATAGCGAGTACCGAGCGCATGTCCTATTCGAAGAGTCGAGAAGGATCCACGAAGCAATTAGGATCACATGTCTGAAGACGAGCATGAGCAAGTCAAGGATGATCCAAGCAGCGCCAAAGGATCACATTTTCAAACCTTTCATTTTTTCAACTTTTGCCTACATAGCATGCCAACCTAAAGGGCAATCGAGAGACCATTGCTAACAAGTATGAACAGCGTTGGGGAATGCATCTACTTGCATACAACAATGCAAACATGGCAGCTATTCTATATAAAATCCTAAAAAGACATAGGCAACCTTTTGGGTACAAGACACAATTTTTGGAACAGCCCTCTGACCAAGGGCATCCTATCATTTGGCAGCTTTGAGCACCACCATGGACCTGGGCAAGTCAACCAAAACTGCACCACTATGGCAGCTATGAGCACCAACACAATGACGTCATTCATGATCACGATCGATCAGAAAGTCTATCTCGACTCAAATCACAGATCAACCACGATCACGATCGATCAAATCAAT
>NW_024468514.1:325148-347696 GCF_001632365.1 Laetiporus sulphureus 93-53 | reverse complement strand
GTGCAGGTCACAAAAGCAGACTTGCCCTTAATTGGGTTAAGTGCTTTGGTGCTTTGTGACATATGCCTCCATTACCAAAATGCAGTCACCAATGCATATGAAATATATCTGGCGATTCTTTGCAGTGTCCACAAGCTCATCGAGCAGTCTCTTGGGAGGGGCTCATCCAATTGGCGTGTACTCAATGCATGTCCGGCATGTGCATATGAGGTATGTATTAGTCAACTGCATCATTCTTTAATTCTAACAAGGTTTATTGAAAAGCTCGAAGGTGAGCCTAAGCTATGATGGCGCCATATGTTCAGCATGGATGGCAACAACTCCCTCAAGCAAATCACACAAGTCGGTGAACGTCACTGAGGAGATACACAAGTCTTCGAAGAAAGTGATTATCATCTGCCAGACGAGTTCGTCAACCACTTTGCAGGTGAGGTCAAGGGTGGCGCACGCAAGCAGCAAAGCAATCATGTCAGCAACTCATTGCAAGATGATGTCGACGGTGACACAAGTGATGAGGAGAATCAACATGACGATGAAGAGGGCGACCCCACGGATGGTGCAGATGAAGTTGCATCATGCACAAGAACTGGAAAGCAGCTGCGTCAGAAGATAAGAAGCAGATGTGAGGTATATTCAAGGAGATGGGAATATTTGCAAGCACATGCCGTCATGGCTTTATCTTATGGATATGTGACATGACAAGGAGTGGTGAACTGTAAGTTATATCTTTGGATTGCTATAAGCTGAGCTAACTATGCAACTCAAAGTGTGAAGTATCTACTCACGATAATAGCTAAGATGGTTGACGTACTCGAAGATCGAAGCCTGGGACACTATGACATCGGGTGTGGCTTCGAAGAAACAATCAAGCGAAGCTCCCTCAGTCCTGAATGGCAGCAGCTGCTGTGCTGCATGATCATCAACACATTCCATGGGTATACACACAACTATGCATGTCAGACCAAGAACCACCCCAACATCATTGAAGGGACAGACCTCGAAGACAGCGAGACTTTCGAACATGTGTTTAGCGCATCGAACAGTCTTGCTCCAGTGACTCGGTACGTCTCTGCTTACCGTCGACACGTCTACATCGATGAGTACTTCCATCAATGGGATGACGAGAAGTACGTGAGCCTTAGCACGATGATCTACAATAATTATATTCAAGCCCTCAATATCATCGAGATGGAGTCCATTGCTGTTGTCGAATCTATGCAATCACTAGATGTCAAGAAAGAAGACCTTGTGCAGTGGCATGCAGAAGAGCACTGCTACTTTCAGACTCTCAGACAGGAGCCGCTCTGGGATGTATATGCGGTAGCATATGTTGAGAAGTTACAGGAGTGGCAAAGCATATGTGCTCAAGTTGAGACCGATGCAGGTCTCTTCCTCACTTCCATTCCATCTGACTATACATTCATCTCACTGACTGCTGGAAATGTCGACTACTATGCTGAAGTTTCACATACACAGAAGCTGGAGACAAGGCGTCGATATCTCGAGGAACGTGAGTGTACCTTGTTGCATGACCTGCTGGCAATGGAGGTGCAAATGAACATATCACAGCGCTGGCAGCTGACCGATGACAAGTATGTCAAAACAGCCAAGTATGTTGCAATGTGCACATATCACCATGCATTGAACAACCTACAGCAGCTTGTTGTGCAGCGACTGTTTGAGCTGCACAAGCTGAATCTATCTCAGACAGGTGCGTGATTTTTTCATTTGATTTATAGATATCCGCTGAACATTCTACATGTTTCAGCCTATCGTGCTCGCACACACATTGTGAAGTCTTTGCAAGCTCGCTGCAAGGCCATACGGCATGCCGTCAAGGCATACAATACTGCTGCACTCACAATCGATCCTCCACGCCCGATGCTGTAATTGGTCGAAGGCGTCACATTATAGTTTCCTTGATGAGTTTACTCTGTTACAGGACACACGGAATGATGTTCGTGATAGGCCATGGACAAAGCCAGCTATCTGGGAGCTCATGAAGAAGTCATTGCACATTGAACATGCACACGAGGAGCTGATTCGCTGCAACATTGAGGCGTGCTGGCTGTATACTGCAATACTAGATGAAGAGCAAATCTTTATGTCTGTACTAGAGCACACACACCAGCATGACCCAATGCTATATCCTTCACTACACGAGTTCTGTGAGAGGTGGAGGAACGTGAAAATCTGCCATCTTGCTCAGCTGCAGGAACTAGCTGACCTCAACAGCTTCACGTGTGACCTCTCTCCTGGCAAATGCAAGGGTGGTGCTGCAGCTGCTCTCAAGCCACTGGTAATTATCTCCGGCAGTGTTGTCAAGCAGGAGCAAGATGAGGATGAAGGACTTGAGGCACTCGATGAGGACATTGAAGGTGATATCGGTGGCCTTGTAGATTATATTGCTAATCTGTAACTACTGTACATATTATGGTTCCCTGCAATCAAATCACCTCACCGTGTTGAACATTCTTGTGATTTGAGTACTGAGAGCAATACAAAGTGGCACCGCACAGTGCACACTAACTCTCTCGTGATAGTATCATGCTGGACTCAAACTATGATAAATTGTGTTCTTGAGGATTACGGCAGTTCTACACTGTCAAATACAGTAGTGCAAGTGTAAGTACAGCATCTATTATAGTGTCTGATGCATAGACTGCAGTGTATACATGTGAGGTGCATAAAAGTGGCGGGACTCCATTCTACAGCCACAGACAAGCTGCAACCACAGTCGAGCTACAGGCTTGCACTCTCACGACTCGCATGTCATGCACTAACAACTCACTTCGCACCTTCTTCTTACTCAACTACCTTCCCATTCCCAAGTCACCTCTGTCTTGATACCATGAATAAATACTATGTCGTTCTCAGAGGCAAGGTTCCGAGGATCTACACTGAGCAGTGAGTTTAAATGAATTACTTGAGATGCAAGTGAAGCACTCAAATCAGCTCACTCATGCTCATCATTCCATGCAGGCTGCCAGTCACCCTGGGTGCATATAAGAACCCACTACCAGTTGTTGTTCATGGCGTGAACATTGACGAGGCATATGAAGTGTTCAAATTGCAGCCAATCTTCCGTGACACAGCCGGAAGTCTCGATGAGCCTGCTGATGAGGTGGTGGACCAGATTGTGAAGGAGTTACATACCTCTCACATAGCAAAGATGATTCTAGGCAATCACAAGGTGAAGTACATTGTGTGGTGTGGGGCGAAGACCGGTATATTCTTGAGCTGGTGAGCTTTTCATCCGAAATCAACAGATTAACTATGCTCACATTTTTCAGGGCTGACTGCAAGCCCAATGCTCAGAACTTTCTGAATGTGAATCATCAGAAGGTGAAGAACCTTGACGAAGCCATCACATTGTACATGTATAAAGGGATCTTACCTGACATGCGTCATTATACTACTATGGAGGATTCAGTATTGCGATCGCGCATCGTAAGCGGTAAGTTGGCATGCAGACTCATTCGCAAGTGCTTTCACTGAAGTCGAATCTCATCAGATGACATACAAGGCCACATGAAGCCATTAGCATCTGTCAGAGCTGACGAAAATAGCATGTTCAGATTCTTCCAAGGTGCGTGCCTAGCTCATGACACATCACTGATATACATTGATTGTCAGCAGGTCTTACGATGCAAGCGCAGACTATGCATGTTCACACAGGAAGATGTGACACAACTCAATTGCAAGAGGCTACATGGTGCAATGATTCTTCTGACACTGGCCACACTCACACAGCCCGAAGGGCGGCTTCCACCTCCACACAGCAAACATCAGAAGCTCACATTTCCATGCCTGCTGGGAAACTCTCACCTGTGCCTGCCCACCTCCATATGTGATCCCCACTCAGCAGTAGTTCATCATTTCAGCAAACACTGACAGAACAAAGTCCCACCGCGGGGTACAAACATGTCATGAGGGGCAGAGGAGTCCCATCTGTGGGACCAATGACAGACAGATACCTTCACTCTCATGGGTATGCTCTCGCAGTGCGTGACCACATTATAAGGGCATTTGAAACTGCAGATGATGTTATAGAGTTTGTGCAGTTGCTTTCCTTCAAAAATTTGCTGCCAAGCAGAGAGGTACCAGAATCTGAGCTGGAATACCTTCACTCCATCATTGAACTGCATCCTCCTTACCGATATGACTGATAATGTATATTGATTGTTGTAGAAACTACTTAAAATGCGAAATTTCTCTGGAGCTGAAGGAGTGGGTGTAATTCACGTGCAATAGACTTTGAGATCCCATCAAATGTCAACAGACGAAAAATCTCACGAAGTGCTTCTGACCAAGTGCTTCTCTCCGAGGATCATCACACATTCTAATATGGCTCAGACTGCAGCTGAAAGGCTGCTTCAACACCTCTCGAATGCCAGGTGCAAGAGCATGGCAAGAGCTCTGAAAATGTCAACGACACCTTGGTGGCACAGGCACAAACAGAAGAAAGTATACAGACTTACTCCCATTGAGAAGGCCCTCCTGGTCAAGAAATGATGGAAATGCAAGGAGACACTGAATGAGGTGCTGAATCAGGTGCGTGAAGAGATCTGGAAGCAAGTTTTCATGCTCAGGGAGTGCTTTCAAGACCACTCTCACGACTACTACTATCGCCTGATCATGCAGCACCCCCGCAAGTCACCCAACCATCGTAAGGTCAATATATGGAACACGTTTCAGCACCGAGAACTCCGCCATCTGAATGACAGTGAGTTCTATTATCACAGTCACCTGTTCCCTGAGATTGACTGAACATCGCTGTGAACGATCAGCCCTCCCACCAGACATTCCCAAGTACAAATCATCAGATGTTATGAATGACTTACAGGCAAAGTGGAGTGCAATGTCAAAGGAGGAACGTTTCACGATAACTCAAGATGACATCAAGAGCTTGGAGGAGAAGTGAGATATGAAGAAGTACTCAAAGCATAATGTCACACTCGCTGCATTCTCTGATGCTCAAATGACTTTGGTGGGGATTCAGGATGAGGTGAGTAGCTTTATTTGTCGAGTGGTGCCCAATACTAACCTGACCGGTCAGCTGCAGGCTCTCAGCATGTGCACTGGTGTCGAGACCCTCTTGATCACAGTTCGAACAAACTCAGAACTTTACAGCTTGTCTTCTACAGCAACCAATGCCTTGCAGATTACCTTGAGATGACGACAAAGACCTCAGTTGAAAACTACGTAGTACACATGGAAGGGTTCATGATCTCTGGGATTGAAGGTACCCTTCTATTCCATATGCTTATCCTGTCATGCCCTAATGGTGTTCGGGTAGGGTTATTGGTAATCATGTCCAGCAGACGCTCCAGCTTAAGGCAAGAATCTCCAAGCTGGTCCTCGCAAAAGCCAGTAAGTATGATATCATTCTGTCTTGCCATATATTCACTAATGCATGTTTAGACGAAGTTTCACTGGTCCCGATCAAATGCATGGTCTACCAGAACTTCGAAGAGAACATTACTGCAAAGTATCACCTCACCATCATCAATTATCTGCTCAAGAGGTTCTGTTGCCCCAGTGACATCAGCTCAAAGAGCGAGCTGGAGCTTCTGCTTCATGCTTGGAAATCAGGTGCAACGTACTGGGAATATCTGTCTGATGAGGAGTTCAGACAATGGGAGACCATGCAGTTCAATGTGAAGATGGCAGAAATGTGTGGCAACAATGACAACAATGGTGACGACGCTCACATCAACATCACCGATCATGCCTATGCAGCCAGAGATGAAGCAGGCTTGCACCATGGATAGTCGATCCACCTCGAATGTCAATGACACTGCTGCCCTGATTGCTACCACATTCCTTGCCATCACCATGGTCTCTGCCCCCATCAATTCCACTCCCCCCCTCCCCCCGTTGATGCACCTACCTCGTCCACTACCACTGTGCATGTTGTCGATATCTTTGCTGCTTCGATTGAGCTGAACAAATGGTGCAGAACATCCAGTGAGCTGTTCGCCAATTTCATCAACCTCAATGTCATCTCCTCATCTGATGGGTCAGCTGTACCTATCATAAAGACAATGAGGAAGCTGTGTTCTGACAAGGGGAAGAAACGGGGCCCACATAACAGGTCAAACTGAGCACAGGAGGAGAATGTCAGCCCCGTAGCCATTGCAGATGTTTGAGGTGGTCACAGCAGATGCATTGACGAGCAAGCAGTATAGTTGGACTCTATAGGCATTGATCTATGCAGGTGCCACCTCATTCTGTAGCTTGCCTGGCAGGGGCTTGTAGTCTCCTGAGAATCTTGTTGTCAAACTATGTTTTGCTCTCACATTGTCTATCATTCATTTGTTCCATGTCTATTTCATGCAGAATATACTTCCTGATATTATACTCTAAAGAGATAATGAAAACTCCGTGGAAAAAATGAGTCTGAGTCATATGTTGCTTGTCACCATTGTGTCACGGTTTTACCTGACAAGTCATTATAGGAACAAATGCTATTAAGAAGCATATCATTTTTTGTCATTTCTCGTCGCACTAGAAGTCACGTGACCTAATAAGATAAGATAAACGAGGCATCCAGTCACATGACCTCAGATCTCTCTCGGCATTGTCACGTGACACTGAACTCCTCGGCATGGCGTCATATGTCGCAATCGCCATGACGCCATATTGCGTGCTCAAGAGGAGCTCCGTCTCCACGAGTTATCATTAGGCAGCCAATCAGGATAATTGGGACACATCGTACGATTGTAGCACCATCCAGTAGAATAGCGTGTGACTCGCTTATGTAGTACTGTACAGTAGCTAGACAATCATGTATATAAGGACCAGCGAGACGAGGAGGAGACCTCAGTCTTATTCTCCTTCGTCCACCACTACCATCACAGAGGGGTCTTACCAGACACTCTCAGTGTGCTATACATATCTTTGCATTCTCACCGTTGTGATAGCACCTCTAGCCTCACCAGTAAGTTTTGCTCTGCGACCAGCTACTAGGCCTCGTCAGTGGGCACGTCGTATCGCCACAGCTCGTCGCTGTAGGCTCTCAGCCAGGAGACCCTCAAGGGGACTCCTTATTTTGGTTGTCTATCTTTGTCGTCGGCGTGCCGTGACATTAGAATAAGACTGACCTTTTACGCCCCTACCAAGTGTCTAACACTGGTAGCCGCGCATTTTCGCCCAGAGATACATCCGCCCAGGGCAGGGCTTTTTCCACACCACTTCCCTCATACACTTCTTCCGCGTCTCTACCGCCTAAGCCGCTTCCTTCCTTTAAAAGGAACAGCGCTGCACCAACCGGTAAAGCGCCTCAAGTACACAACGGTATCGTTCCGCCCAACGGACGCTACCACCCGTACCAACGAGACCCCCGTCGCACTCATCGTCTAACTCAGGGGAATCTCGTTCGAGCGAAGCCTCCACAAGCTAGCTCACAAGGCATTACAGCGGAGCGTCGCCAGCAAGAACGCAAGGTTAGCCTCTGGCTCGAAGGCATTCCAAAAGACGCGCTTACCCCATTCATTCCTCTCCAACCCCCTCATCCCTACGCTACATTCCCCACCATCGACGTCCTCAATTTCGCGCTCTCAAAGAGCTATCATCCTCGTGGAATCCACGAGAATCCTAAAGGCACTCTTCCCGAAAACATCGCCCCGACCGTATACGCTACCATCCAGCGATACAAAGTCTTACAGCAGCCCCACATCGCGGCCAAGTTCACGGAAGAGCAGTTACAGTGCCGAGATAGAATTCTGCGACATCTATCCGTTATAAACGAGCGCATCGGAGCCGGACACGATTTCACCTTCATCGATAGGCGCATCGCTATCAAGCTTTGCGTAGGACTAGGGAAGATTTCCTTCAAGGGAATCAATAAAAAGCAGGAGCGCGTAGGAAAGGAGATAGTGAAGTTTGAAAAGGAGTCGTGCTACTGGCCCTACTAAGACCAGTAATATCTTTTTGTATCCCGAGTTTCATGCCGAGATACGCAATCGGCTTTATATACGAGAACTACATAGTGAACTTCTATCGCCCGGCGCAGGGACAACTCACAGTCATCTGCACCGCGTACTTCATCTATCAACCTCTCGTCACCAATTGGCAACAAGTACTCTATCACTACACGATACAAGTACACGGGTACACCACCTACTCGGCACCATTCCGGCTCATCCCTGATCTTGAGAAAGAGCAAGAATATTGGCACGACCGAGCAGAAGCTCTACGAGAGGAGTTAGAAGAAGAAGGACTTATCGAGGAGAACCCCGAGCCCTTCTAAGGCTGAGAATCGATCGATTAACACATTGTCCGTCACATCATTCCCATTATCCTCGACATCGATCCCCATGTCTCAATACAACCTTGGAGGTGTTTCGTTCCCCGGAGGACACACAATGAGTGAGCCTGCTGACCCCTGGAGGAGTCAGGCCACTTCCACATCATCGGAAGCAGGACCAGCTGCCCCTGCTGAAGAACCACACAACAGCAGCACACCCAAGGCGTCGGAAGTAGTCAGAAACCCGTCGCCCACTACCCTGCCAGCATTTTCCACACCTCAGACTTGGGAATGGCAGGGAGTCCCTTATGCAACCATTGAGAAAGCTGCCAATGCCGCTGCACCCAACACCATCCCAAACGACGTTAAGGAATGGGTAATGAATGTGGTACAGTCATTCGTCATGAGAGACTGTAAGCTCGTACAAAGCTTTACGTCAAAAAATGGATGAGCGTCACGAACGCACGGTGGCCTCATTGGAAGAAGAAGTACTGGCTCGAATTCACGTCGAAATAATGGCAGTAGAAATACGAGAACAGTTAAAAACTGCAAGAGCCCAAATCAGCACCCTCTCCACCGACAACGAACGGCTCATCAAGTCAAATAATAGTCTGACAGCCGAAGCCCAAGCAATCCGCAAGGACTTCGAAGATTACAAGGATGAAGTAAAGGGTCAGATGGACGCCCTTTACGGCAACATGGTCACCCTGAAGGAGGCCCAGGAAAAGACCACCACCTACATCGTTGGCTTAGAGTCTCGACTCAATAATGCCATTATCAATGCGCCCCCCACAGGTATCCAACCACCGGCCGGCCAATCTAGTCAGTCGCCCCACCAAATCAAGCTCCCCGACCCTCCCAAGTATTCAGGAAGAAAGTCGTCAGAAAACTTTGAAACGTGGTTCACGAACCTACTCATCTGGCTCGACTACAACCATTTCACTGATGACAAGGACAAAATACGGCAAGCCAATGCGCATCTGGAAGGCGGAGCTGCTCTATACATGAAAGAGTATGCAATCAAGCTCGCCTCCGGACAAGACGTTGGTACATGGGCAGAATACACTAGGAAACTAGAAATGGCATACAAGACGCTTGACCCCAAGCGCACGGCACAATCTTTGCTAGATGCACATTGCGCAATCCACCACAAGACAATGATTGCCTTCGCGGAGAATTTCAGGGCATACGCCCCCGAATCAGGATACTCCAACGAAGATTTAATCGTCAAGATCAGGAAACAACGGTCAAGCCACATTCAGACGGTCATGTCGGTAACAGAGACTTTAGATCCCTCCAAGATCCCAACCACTTGGATGGACTACCTGGAATTCTGCCTAGAAATTGAAATCAAACATCTCCAGCAGATGTCGGGCAACAAGTCTACCGTACAAACCACTGGAACCAAGGCGACTGCCCCTAAAGACCCTAACGCGATGGACACTAGCACACGAATCGCCCACGAACTTTCCCCGGAACAAGATAGGTGGCTGGCAAACAAGCTATGCTTGTTTTGTGGAAAGCATGCCTATGAACGAGGAAAAAGGTGCCCCTCCCCCAAGCCAGAGTATAAGGGAAAGAAGTTTCAAACCCGATCTACCCCACGGCAGGACAAGGGAAAGGGCAAGGCAACTAAGGTGCGACAGGTGGGAGAAGAAAGTAGCGAGGATTCATCAGCTCAAATTGCGGCACTGGAACAAGCAATTGCTGCACTTCGCGGGATGAGCACAACGTCAACTACACCACCGTCCAGCAAGGGCAAAAGCAAGGTGAATAGCGCAGGCACAGCATCAATGGCATCGGCATCTACGGTCAAGGACACCAATGCGAGAATCGTCGAGATAAACGAATTCTCAGAGGATTTTCATTACGAAGTGTAGACGAGTCTGGTGTCACACTTCAGGACAATTGTATTAGTACCGTGAGAACGAATGTACCTAGCGACCATATATATATCACATGAGCAGGTTTTTCTAAACATTCGATTGAATTGCCGATAAGATTCGTATCACGGAAGATCCAGACAACGGCACTATTGGATTCTGGAGCATTCTCCTGCTACATCGACCAACGATTTGCTGAGAAGCACGGGTTTAAGATGATACCTCTAAACCATGAAATCTGAATCCTTAACGCAGACACCAGCCTCAACAAGGGTGGCGCAATTACTCATCGTGTAGTCACAAGCATCTTAATCGGGGGGCACCGATCAACCGAGAGTTTGCTCGTCACAAACCTTGGACGCATGTCAATGATCCTTGGCATGAAATTTCTACAAGAACACAACCCCCGAGTTGACTGGGAACACAGAGAGGTCACGTTCTCAAGATGTAGACACACGAGGAAGCAACGAGTCAAAGTATGCGAAGAAGAAGTCAACCTTCTATCGCAACCTCGGCTCGAAGATGAAGCAATTCTCTCTGACGTACACATGGATGACGGGTGGGATCAGGAAGATAACTTCATCAACTGGATAGACTTGCAAGACCAGGATCTTCGTAACATGGTGCACGACATCCTAGGCATAAGCAAGAAGGTGAAGAAGCATTTGGTAGAACAGCCGGCAGAAGAGACACAGGACAAAGAATATTGGTCCAAATTCGTCCCTCCAGAATTTCATCAATTCGGAGATGTGTTCTCGAAGAAGAGCTCGGAAAGAATGCCGACGCGTAAGCCCTACGATCACGCAATTGATCTTGTCCCAGACGCGGCAACCCCGAGACCGACAAAAGTATACCCTATGTCCTTACGAGAGAAGAACTCGCTCGACGAATGGATTGACGGCGAACAAGCCAAGGGCTACATTCGACCATCTAAATCCCCTTACGCCGCTCCGGTGTTTTTCGTTAAAAAGAAGGATGGGTCTCTCAGATTAGTCCAAGACTACAGGGCGTTAAACAGTGTCACTAAGAAGAACAAATTCCCACTCCCCCGAATCAACGATCTCATTGATGGACTCTCAAGGGCTAGTATATTCACTACACTAGACCTGAGATGGGGGTACAATAATGTACGCCTTCACAAGGGAGATGAGGAAAAAGCAGCGTTCATTACCCATAGAGGGTTATTTGAACCCACTGTCATGTACTTCGGATTCTGTAATGCCCCTAGTACCTTCCAGGCCATGATGAACGACGTTTTAGGCGATCTCATTCGCACTGGAAAGGTGGCAGTCTATATAGATGACATCATCATCTTTACGGATAACCAGGAGGAACACGACCATCTGACCAAGGAGGTCCTACAACGACTCTGAGACAATGACCTGTTCGTGAAACCAGAAAAGTGTCACTTCACGACCACTTTCGTCAAGTTTCTAGGACTCATAATCTCAAAAGGGTCGATACAGATGGACTCAGAGAAGGTCGATGGCATGCTCAAATGGCCGGTGCCCACCAAGGTAAAGCAAGTACAAGCATTCCTTGGATTAGCAAATTTCTATCGACGATTCATCAAGGATTTCGGATCGATGACCCGACCCTTGACTCTATTGACATGTAAGGACGCAACATGGAAATGGGAAGAACCTCAACAAAAGGCATTTGAGGCCCTCAAGACTGCATTCACCTCCGCCCCAATTTTAGCGCTCCCCAACGCAGTCCGTCCCTTTAGATTAGAAACGGATGCCTCAGACTTCGCCACAGGCGCAGTCCTTGAACAGTTGGGAGAAGATGAACTTTGGCATCCTGTCACATATTACTCCAAATCACTCAATGAACACGAGCGAAATTACGAGATCTACGACAAGGAAATGCTAGCCATCATTCGGGCTTTGGAAGAATACCGGCAGTACTTCGAAGGACACCCTCACCCGGTTGAGATATGGTCGGATCACCTTAATCTTACCTATTTCCGTCAAGCTCAAACATTGACCAGACGACAAGCACGTTGGTCACTTTACCTTACACGTTTTAACTTCATTCTCCATCACTGCCCCGAAAAGACAATGATGCATGCCGATCCTCTGTCCAGAAGGCCAGATCATGAGAAGGGGGTGAGCAATGACAATTCAGGGCAGACTTTACTTCGGCCCGAATATTTTGCCATCCATGCAATCTCAGCCACTCATTCTTCCGAAGTTGATGATGCAAAACTTCTAGAAAGAGTGAAATTGGCACTGCAAGATGATGAAATGACCAAAGGTTACCAGCACCTACTAAAAACTGGCAAGCGAGAGTTTGGAAAAGATCTCCAAGAGTGGAACTTCGAGCACGGATTGCTGCTACGAAGAGGAAAGGTCTATGTTCCGAAGGACTCTACGCTGCAGAATGAGCTGATTAAATTACATCACGACATTTCCACCGCCGGACACGCCGGACGATGGAAAATGCAAGAATTGATCAGCAGGAATTATTGGTGGCCAGGGCTTACCATTGATGTCAAAAAGTATGTCCAAGGCTGTGTGGCTTGTCAAAGAAACAAGACGAGCAAGCAAAAGCCGTATGGACTACTACAACCTAATCCAGTACCACAAGGGCCTTGGGAAATGGTTACCTGTGACCTGATTACACAGCTACCGCCAAGCCCAGACCATAGGGGAGAAAAGAAGACTGCCATTTTGGTAGTTGTCGACCGATTCACCAAACATGCTCACTACTATGCCGTAGACGACACGGTGACAGCATCTCAAGTAGCGTCGATTTTCTACAATGAAGTATTTAAACTCCATGGAATTCCTAGGCAGATCATATCTGATCAAGGCACCCAGTTCTCAGCCAAACTATTCCAGGAGTTTTGTCAGAAACTTCACATTAAGTCGACAATGTCTACAGCTTATCACCCTGAAACGGACGGACAAACCGAACGAGTTAATCAGATTCTAGAACAATACCTGCGCATGTACTGCAACTACTGACAAACCGATTGGGCCACATTATTGCCCACGGCAGAGTTCGCATACAATAACCAAGTCTCAGAATCGACAGGATTATCACCGTTCTTCATAGAGCATGGTCGACACCCCCGCATGGCACCCAATGTATTGGAAGGGATACAACATCCATCCCTGGAACATTTATTCCACAACTGTGACCAAGCACAGGAACAAGCACGTGCCGCTCTGTCATTAGCAGCAGAACGTATGAAATGGTATTTCGATCTTAAAAAGCAGGACGTCCCTTTCAAAATAGGAGACGAAGTGCTTATCCGAGGCAAAGATCTCCATGTAAAAGTCAAAAGCCAAAAGCTTGCGACTCAAAACTATGGACCATTTAAAATCCTCGAAAAGATCGGGACCGTATCGTTCAAACTGCAGTTACCAGCAGACATGAAAATACACCCTGTGTTTCACGCTTCAAAGTTAATCATGTTCCATCAAAACTCGATTCCCGGATGCATACCTCCCCCCAACCCTCCAGTCATCATCGACGGAGAGGAAGAATGGGACGTAGAGGATATCCTCGATTCAAGAGTCAGGTATAACAAAACCCAGTATCTCGTCAAGTGGTTGGACTATGACCACAGCGATAATACTTGGGAACCATTGGAAAACCTCACGAATTTCAAAGACAAGGTAGAGGAATTCCATAAGACACATCCGGACGCTCCAAGAGCTAAGCCACGAATGTGCAAGGCACACAGAATTGCCCTGTCTGACCACCCTGATGAGTTCATGTTTTTCTTCCGCCTTCATCCAAATGCCCGAGCCCCCTACAAGGGATCTAGTGAAGCTGTAGGATGGGATGTCAAGTCCGTACAAGACTTAAACATTCCCCCACGTTCCAGAATGCTCGTTGGCACCGGGTTGGCGGTTGACCCCCCAAGATGGACATACATTCGAGTGGCACCCCGAAGTGGGCTAGCCCTCAAAGGAATTGATGTCGCAGCAGGGGTAGTAGACCCAGATTACACAGGGGAAATCAAGGTTTTGCTTGTTAACACGACCAGCGAACCATTCGAAGTCAAGACAGGTGATCGTATCGCCCAGTTCATATGCGAACGCTACGCTCCAGGAATCATTTCGGAGGCAGATAGTTCACTCGCAAAACGAACAATATGAGGCGCCAGAGGCTTTGGCTCATCGGGACGATGAACCTTGAGAAGGGGGTGATGTCACGGTTTTACCTGACAAGTCATTATAGGAACAAATGCTATTAAGAAGCATATCATTTTTCGTCATTTCTCGTCGCACTAGAAGTCACGTGACCTAATAAGATAAGATAAACGAGGCATCCAGTCACATGACCTCGGATCTCTCTCGGCATTGTCACGTGACACTGAACTCCTCAGCATGGCGTCATATGTCGCAATCGCCATGACGCCATATTGCATGCTCAAGAGGAGCTCCGTCTCCGTGGGTTATTATTAGGCAGGCCAATCAGGATAATTGGGACACATCGTACGATTGTAGCACCATCCAGTAGAATAGCGTGTGACTCGCTTATGTAGTACTGTACAGTAGCTTGGCAATCATGTATATAAGGACCAGCGAGACGAGGAGGAGACCTCAGTCTTATTCTCCTTCGTCCACCACTACCATCACAGAGGGGTCTTACCAGACACTCTCAGTGTGCTATACATCTTTTTGCATTCTCACTTTTGTGATAGCGCCTCTAGCCTCGCCAGTAAGTCTTGCTCTGTGACCAGCTACTAGGCCTCGTCAGTGGGCATGTCGTATCGCCACAGCTCGTCGCTGTAGGCTCTCAGCCAGGAGACCCTCAAGGGGACTCCTTATTTTGGTTGTCTATCTTTGTCGTCGGCGTGCCGTGACACATTGGTGACAGTGAGCACACTTGTGCCATGGAGGGTTTGTCATCAAAACTATATAGTAGCATCGTAAATTGTGCTGCCTACTAGTGATAAAAAGGACACAAAAAACGGTGGAGGAACGCTTCCGATATAAGAGATCGGCATGGTCGCTGTTGGTGGCAGTGAGCATGCACTCTGCACCTCCACTTATGACTATGGATATTAGTGGGATTGCTTACAGTATATGATAGGAGTGCATAGAAGAAAAAACGAGAAAAAATGATAGAGAAATGTCCTACATAGAGAAGAAAGAGCATCGCCATCGTCAGCAGCGGTGGGCGTGCATGCCGACACAGTGAGCACCGGGTCTCAATGTGGCCCAGAAGCAGAGACACCGGGGAGTGTGGCCACATGCCTTATCAGGAACGGGCGTGGCCTTATCAATCCCTGATCATTCAGCCACTCAGTGGCCATCGCATTATATCAGCAGGGGAATTTCCACGTACTCTAACAGGAAATAAGCGACGGTATCTACGGTGCTACTGGTGATGGGGGAGGAGCACAGCATTTGGGCCTAGCTAGGCTGCCAAATCTGGTCTGCACGACAACCTTACTAGGCCAGATACACGTGAGGTCCAGGTGGACAACCCATGCATGACAAACGGACATGGACCATCATTCGTGCCCCATTCTTCATCAACCTCATGCACAGACATAGCCTCTGAAGGAGTGCTATCATCCAAAAACCATCAAAGAATGGTGACAGGTGGTTCATTTTTCAGATACTGGGAAAGGTTCTCCTCAGCGATTGACACATCAGCATAGTCACAGTGGTTAAGCATAAGCTATCGCAAAGCTGCAATTACAGCATGGTGGCAAACTAGCAATGGAGTGCACTTAAAATCTTCCTCACTGGGTCGACAGGGATTAGTGAATAGAATCGCAAGCACTTCATCTAGATCGCACCTTGGCAGAGGTAACACATTGTACATCTTCTTCACAGATTGGGAAAAGGCAATCGCATTCGCGATCATTTTCCATTGACCTTTTGTAACTTTGACAATGAACAAATTGTGCCAAACTTTGGCAATCAACATCTGTTCAACAAATGTCAATTCACGTAAAACAGGCGGAACATCACCAAGCCACAGTCCATTCACCAGTGCGCATCTCGGTAATCCACGTTTGTGTTCCAATACAGATCGACAGGAGTCGCACCAGTGTATGAACCTAACACTGGCCATAACGTGTACCACATCAGCAAACAAGACGGACCCATTCAACATTGTAACGGGGTCTGTACGGGCACTACACTCGTACCGCATTATGAACTCTCCATCCCTACAAAGAGGAGAAAGGTCAACAGTTTCCATTTGTACTGAACTGACCTCACGTCCAGGAACTAAGCATCCACAGATGGCACACAGCTCTTCATACACAGCACCATTGTCCATTGAATTGTGCCAATCCTGCAAGATACTCAAACGGTGTTCGTCATTCAACGGCTTCGGAGGAAACAATGTTGAGCTAGGGGCACTCGGCATCATCAGTAATGATTTGGGCAGAGCCGCCTGTGTAAATTCTGGTATGTCAACAGGTTTGAGAACACGAAATGATGGATATACCCTGGAACACAGCCAACAGCGATGAGCTAAAATGTCCTGCACAACTTCATTCAGGGTTCATGAGCCACACAGCACACGTAACCCATGAGCACCAGCAACATTGGTAAGTGAACCAAAGTCAAGTCTGCCAATGAGATCCTCGATTGAAATTTCTGACACAACACAACCAAGTTCGACATCAGGCACCCCCATGCAGCAATTGATGACACCGGTAAACATGTATCTTTCACTACCCATCCACCGAAGTTGTCTGCTCAAGATCAGGAATCAGTTCAGCAGGCGGCAATTGAATATGCAGCATCCGTCAGGTGTAAACGTGTGCAACCCATCACTCACATATTCGAAAATCACAACAATCGATGGATATACCATATCACATTGATGTTCCATCAACAAAGATTGCAGACCGTTCAGTGAGTGCATTCGCGAGTCACGCCCTATGCAGTGCAAATGAGCAGCATCTCTCATAAACCCAATCAGACATCAGTGAGCAATGAATGAGAGAGGGATGTCAACTGCGATTGCAGTAACGTTTTGTGACCAGGTGGAATCCATCGAGCTTATGAGCTTGAACCCCTTAACCGTTGAAGGAACGGATAGGAGGCAGCACAAACCAAACATGACAGAGAAGTCAAGTAGTTCCTCCATCTAAAAAATGCAAGATCTCTGAGTGACACCCCCCACCAAAGGGCTGCTGTAGCACTGAAAGCGATGTGACAGTGCATGCTCAGTATCAGCACCCCCACCGGAGGGGTGCAAAATCTGTTAGAGCAATGTGACTGCGCACACTCAGTACTGGCACCTCCCACCAGAGGGCTGCAAAATCTGTTAGAGTGATGCAACCACGCACACTCAAAACCAATTTCATTAATGTGGGCTATAGTCTGATGGGGCTGCGTGTGCTCAGCAACATAGTTCGAAGTACTGCATGTATAACCTGTTCATGGCCAGGTATCCAGTGATGAACGATGTACTCGATGAAGAACAATGCAGCTAACACAAATGTACGATGCCATTAGAACATTAGTCGACATCATAATGAGCAAGAGTAACGTACCGTGGAAAGCGAAGTTGGCCGCAATACATATATGTTGCTCAGGGGCACGTAAACAGTGAGGGACGACATAGTCAATGAAGACCAACACAACTGATACAAATATGCAATGCAATTAGAACAGTGGTTGAGATCATAAGGAGGAAGAGTTATGTACCATAAAAAGCAACGTTGACCGCGATACATGTAGACATGGGCGTCGCCATGAAAAGGCCGAGTACGAGCGAGTGGTAAATTGAAAAGTGTTGAGTATATAGGAGTTCAACCGATGAGACGGAGAGACCCAGGCTAAGGAGCGAATGACGTAAAGAGAATGATGATGTAAAAATATTCCCTTAAACAGGTCAAACTGCATCTTAAGGATCATGTAAGCTGCAGATCATCCCCATACTGTAATAGCCAAATTTGTCATTTGAAACTGTCGCTCGACCTGGGTAAGGTTGCAGCCAGTCAACACCACCATGTCGAGGTGCTGTCCAGGGATGAGAGCGATACGAGTGAGGAGTGGGATTGGGAGGAGAGTGAGGGGGAGGGGAAGGGCCCTGGAGACTCAATGTACCACGATTACAGGCAGATGCAAAGGATGACATTTTTGGTGAGCAAGCTCAAGGAGCAGGAGGAGATGATGAAGAAGGAGATGGGGAGGGTGATGGAGTTGATGGAAAGGTTGGGGGTTAGGAGGGAGGAGGAGCAGGAGGAAGGGAAAGGAGAGGCGGAGGAGTTTGGGATTGATTGTCATGATTTGAGTTTGGAGAATGTGTTTGTAGATGAGCAGGACCATTCCAAGATCGTGCATTTTTCTTTCCATTTCACCCATCGCTGAGGATTGCTGATGGCACATGCAGGCATGCATCATCGACTGGGAAGTGACAATGACCCGCCCCCCTCTGGGCATGTGCACACATCTCCACCTTCCTGCAATCCTCCCCCTTCACTGCCAAGATCTTCCATACCACGAGCGAGAAGCTCGCACAGTGACCCTGGGCTGGGACCATCAACAGGTGGCCAGTCAACCTCGTGCAGATCATGGGGGAGTAGCTGCACCACGAGGCAGGTGGGGTGCAGCTGTGCATGGTGCACTAGTGCTTGAAGTGGGATAGGTGAGAGGAGGGGCTGGTGAGGAGTATTTTGGGGGTAGAGGAGGAGGAGAAGGAGTGGTTTAGGAGCTATGTGCAGGAGGGGGAGGAGGAGGGGGGAGAGGACATCAGTGAGGACTTGGCCAGGCTCACCGGTGTCAGGGTCGCCGATGCTGGCAGAGAGCACGAGTGATGGGGAGGATGCGAGGCATGTGGGGAATGTGAAAGGTATTGGCAGTGGTGGCAGAATCGGTGACAGCAGAATTGGTGATCTCAGTGGGGGTGGAATGAAGAAGGGCGTGATGGAGGTGCCTGGGCACCCGCTGTGCCATTGGTGAAGAAGGTGGTGGAGGTGGAGAAGGAGTGGGAGAAGGAGTTGGTGCCTGCAGAGGATATTGGTGGGGGGGTGGGAAGGTGAGTTGAGGAGGTGATTGGAGGTGTGGTTGCATGTTGGTGGAGATGGGGATGGGAGGGTGAGGTTGAAGAGGAGGTGGGAGGGACTTGAGGAGGAGAAGAATGAATGGAAGAGGTGAGGGGTGGGGTCCTGTGGCTTTGTGAGTGAGTGTGTGGAGGTGCGCTTGATTTCAGCTTTAGCATTTATTTCCAGTGGTTGGATACGTTGTTTGCATCGCTAGCTTTTTTTCCTGTCTCTCTCTTGCTCACGTTCATGCTCAATGTATAGCTCTAGATGCACATGCACCCCTCTGCCCATGCTGATGAATGGCCTAGTCTTACATATATAATCTGTACATGCTGATGGAGGTCTCCTGTAATTCATACCGTGACTGCCTCTGTAGTGCTCATGTATCTAGCCAAGGATTATTATTCAACTGATTGTGTCCAAAAGATGATGCACTACATGGCGGCGGGGGGTCATCCGAATGATGATTTGTGCTATGTTCTTGCAATAAACACATGCAATGGCTGCTGACCATAGGTTCCATTTTTTTGCTTTCGACATGAAGCAGAAGTTTCTCATCCACCATTTGTACACAATATTTTTCATAATATATATACTTGTACAGTTAATCACATGAACATACACTACAAAGGAGCTACAACCTGCAACCTCAAATAGCTACGCTGCATCACAAACCAAAGTGTACAAAAGGGAGCCATGAATAGAACTTGGATGATATCTTAGGATCCTGTTGCAACTTCTCTACTGCATAATGCAATGCCCTGGCAGCCTGTCTATAATCTGGTAGGCTATCATCAGAGAACAACTGAGAATAGACATCTTCTGCAACTTTAGGGGCAACATCATCCAGAATTGACCACATTGTTGCAATTACCCCACCATAGCCAATGAACAGCATCCCTGCAGCCAGATGGACAGCTTCATCTGCCAGTCTCTTGTCACCAGTGGCTGTCTGACAGGCTGACAAAAAGGCCAATCCTCCATGAGGACGTGTCACTCTGACAACGTCAGATAGCTTCAAGCGTTGCTTATTTGCAAGCAGCAGTCCACTGTTGACTGGGTTTCGTAGGTCTTGAATTCCATGGCATGCAAAATGAACCCAGCTGCACTTTTGTAGCTTGTCCAGTACATCCTCTACTGTTCCATTAGACTCTGTGAGCAAGACCTGGTTGGAGTTCAGCCTGCTGAGCCTTTCCTTTATCTTGGAGATTTCCTCTTGTGTGCCTGGAAG
The DNA here is from genome assembly GCF_001632365.1 of Laetiporus sulphureus 93-53. Lineage (NCBI taxonomy): Eukaryota > Fungi > Basidiomycota > Agaricomycetes > Polyporales > Laetiporaceae > Laetiporus > Laetiporus sulphureus. The sequence continues at coordinate 327,351 of NW_024468514.1, read as the reverse complement.
CTGAGAGAATTGACCATCTGAGCTTGGCTGAGCCACAGCCAGTAGATTAATGTTCTGTTGAATGATGTCTTCAGATGGCAAGATGAGTGCACTCAGGGTGGGAGTGTATGATGATATCACAAATTCTGACACCTTGACATTGGGTCCAGTTGTTCCATAGATGCCTGCAGCATGAATAGGAAGAAATGTCAAAGGGCCAGTTGGACACCAAAAAATGCGGCTCAGGTTTTTGGATGTTGCAGTCTGCTTCTAATTCAGTTATCAGTGTCAAAAAAAAAAAAAAGGAAAACACAAAACATACTGGATAAGCAAGTGCATCTAACACTGGCTTGACAACTTTGAACCATAGCTCAGAGAGTATACTCTCATAGAATTTGTATGAGTAAGGCAGATGAGACTCCAATCTTGCAACCCTCTCATCTCTATCAATGATATTGAAGATAGTGTGGCCAGGATGGTGAAAGGCTTCATTTGACATTGTGCTTGTAGGCATATCATCTCTATCAGCGATGTTAGAAATGACACGACCATCCTTTCTGAGCATTTCATTGAGTGATATTCCAAGATCAAATGCATCGTTATATGTGAGATCACTGAGAGGGAGATGGATCACATCTTCTGAGCCAGTCATGATGATCAAGGCATCACAACTTAATTGACTGCAGTTAAGAATGATCACTGGCCCAGAATGAGCACATTCATAAAGCTGGGCCAGCTTCTTTGGCATCAAAAATTGATTAAACCCTGGCATGGATCGAATTTTGAGCAGCAAACTTTCCCACTTAATTGCAAGTGCATGATGCTGTTGAGCTTGTTCTTCAGATGATTTCTGTTCTGTGTCATATCTATAGCTTGCTTGTTCCAATTGCTTTGAGATCTGATCAAATTCATTTGCAAGAATTGAATGCTTGGCCTTCAAGTCATCAAAGGAAGTACGCAATTGCAATTGCTGTCCCCAGACAACTGAATTTCCTTGCTCAAGCCATTCAACAGCAGTGTTATAGTCTTCATGCTCAACTGCTATGGCAGCAGCATCTCTGACAAAACCTGTCGCCTGAGTGAGTGCACTATAGCGCTTTGAAAGGGGCAATCCAAGCCATGCCAGTTTTGAAAGCAAATTCAATGTAATATCACAGGCTTGAAAAAGGGATGAATGTTGCAAAATGTGAGCACAACGAACCCATCTTCTACCAGCATTGAATCTCATAGAAAAAGAGCCAGCAGATGACTGAGCAGCCAATGAAAAGTGAATTATGGCCTTTTGTAAATCAGAAAAATCACTGAAATGCTTAAAACGATTGAAGAAGGAGTTTCCTAGATTGCTTAAAAATATATGCTTGTTTGCATGATCATCTGGTGTGAGCTGCATTGCATTTTGACATGCAACAATGGCCTGATCAACATCTGCAAGATTACCCAGGTGCTGAAAGCGATTTAGAAAGGAGCTTCCAAGGTTGTTAAGATAACTAGGCTTGCTTGTATGATTATTTGGCGTAAGCTGCACTGCTTTTTGATGTGCAGCAAGGGCCTGATCAACATCTGCAAGATCACCCAGGTATTGAAAGTGATGTCCAAAGGAGTTTCCAAGATTGTTAAGATAATGAGGCTTGTCTGTATGATTGTCTGGTGTAAGTTGCACTGCTTTTTGATATGCAGCAATGGCCTGGTCAACATATGCAATATCATGAAAATATTTAAAGCAGCTTAAAAAGGAGCTGCCAAGGTCACTGAGATGGTGAGCCTTATTTGGATGATCATCTGATGCGAGCTGCACTGCTTTTTGATGTGCAGCAATGGCCTGGTCAAGATCTGCAGGATCATTCAGATACTCAAAGCGCTTTGTAAAAGAACTGCCAAGGTTGGTAAGATGGTCAGGCTTGCTTGCATGATCATTTGGTGTGAGCTGCACTGCATTTTGATATGCAGCAATGGCCTGATCAATATTTGAAAGATCTTCAAAACGTCCAAAGTGAATCAAGAAGGAGGTTCCAAGGTTGTTGAGATGGTAAGCCTTATTTGGATGATCATCTGATGCGAGCTGCACTGCTTTTTTATGTGCAGCAATGGCCTGGTTAAGATCTGCAGGATCACCCAAATATTTAAAGCGCTTTGCAAAGGAGCTGCCAAGGTTGGAAAGATGGTCAGGCTTGCTTGCATGATTATCTTGTATGAGCTGCACTGCTTTTTGATGTGCAGCAATGCC